>NC_143585.1:141781225-142088058 GCF_048544385.1 Mastigoproctus giganteus | reverse complement strand
ACTTGAATTACCAAATTATTAATGTATTTTAAAAAAAAAATATCTGAATGTCCAATTATCATTGAAAATGCGGCATTCGGCATCAATTTTTCTTTGTTTTTTAATTGGCTCATTTTATGGGCTATAAATTATATTAAATTAAAAATTGTAATAATTAGAAAAAAAAGGCATAAAACATAAAATATCTCGCACCAATATTATTTTTTTCAATAAGAAGTCAAACCCAAAGGAACTTCGTTCGATCGATGCTACAATAATAATTAGGAAATAACTCTTTGACGCTGCGTAGAATCACTTGGTTACTGTTGTACTGGCCGTGATTCCCGATTGAACCGAATTAAGCCGAACGTTTACGGCGAGTGTAGTCAGGTATGGATTTTCTATATTTATGCATTTACCGAGGGGCCGGATTCAACATCGTCGCGGGCCGGATGTGGCCTGCGGGCTGACTGTTGCCCACCCCTGATCTAGTATGTGTAGGCAGGAAATTTGAAAAAATTTAAACAAGTATTGAACAAATTATTAAGAATGGGCATACAAAAGAATTGAGCCAAAGGGTTTTTTCATTTTTTTATGCTGTGTAAGCTTTCTTTCTTGTATCAGTTTGTTAATACTGATAGGTGTAAACCCATAACTCAGAAATCATTTTCCTTAGAAAATAGCTTAATAAGGTGCATTAGCTTTTGATTCAGACAATTTTATTTTTTATAACGTTGGGGTTCTTCAAATTATAAAAGTACAAACAAACTTTATGGTATAATATAATTATGGGGAACACTGAATGAGCTGTGACAAACTCTTACAACATACACGCCATTTGTTAGTTTTCTATGCATTGTGTTACAACTTAAGCAATTTTTGCTATTGCAAATTAGATTTTATTGTCAAGAAAAGGATGTGGCATGATTTGGCATCCATATTTTTAATAATTTACTCTAAATTGAACACGATAATATAGCTGTTTCCTCCCTCTCAGAGATAAATATTTACTTTTAACACTTAAAGTAATTTTCATAGCCATTCATTTCCCCTTTACTTTGAATAACTGAATTTTTTAACACAACATCCCATACACACATGCACTTTTCCCTGTAGTGATCAGCCAATACTTTTGCAAACCACTTCAGTAACTGATTTTCCTTTGAGAGGTTTCTGCAGTATTTGGATTATAGAGTCTTTTTTGCTAGTTTTTGTTATGAAGTGAGTGTTTTTTTTTTTTTTTCTGTAATTCATTCTTTACTAATCTGTTTTCTTTTGGGTTTGGGGGCTCACAATTACAACTGCAGTTTATATGATCCCATGATATAATGAGAGAATTTATAAAAGTTGTACTGCATATATGATAACATGTAAAGACTCCTACTTGGATTAGGAACATTGTGTATTGTAACAGTTTGTTTACAGTTTAAAATTTAACAAGAGGTATTCTTTCTGGAAGCTTACTCCCAAGAAAGAATGCCTTTCCTTAAAAGATATGGGTTGATGATACGTGATGAGTGAAAGAGGGATATGGGTTGAAGGTTTCCATCTTATTTTGTGCATGGTTTACATTGATAATGGAAATATATTGTGAAAACAGCCAGACAGACCATATAATTTATCTGTCCCACCTGATGGTGCAGTACAGTGAATAGCTTCCCTCATTATTAGCAGTAACACAGGGGACTGTTGTAATGGGCCACTGGTACTGCATAGTATTATTAGTTGAGTTGCACACTTTGGAAAATTAAAGTAGAACCACCTCCATGGTTTGTAATGCATAAAAAGGAAAGGCAAATCAATCATTTTGTTTTATGGATAAGGCAACTGCTGAATTATATATTTTGTGAAAAAGGCAGATGTGTTATTGTTGGTATCTAATATGCATTTTGATGATGCCATTGATTTTAATACTAGTGATGACTTCATTTACTAATGATGATGACTAATGTCATATAGTGAAACAAAAGGTGTACAGAGGCGTACGTGCCACACAGTCAATGAACTATGTGAAACCTACTCCTGTTCTATAAAGACCAGAAGATAATGCTGTTTTTTCTGACTTCTTAAGAATTTCTGGGATCAGTGCACAACTCATCTCTTGGGAAAATAATCAAAATGATCCAGTTGTTTGTAGCACATTCCAGCAAGACATTGGAATGAATTTGAAGCTGAATAAAAGAACTCTCAGCCCATGCTTGCTAAACTACATGTGGTCTGTAGCTACCAAGCTGTCTTATTTGAAATCAGAACCATAGATATATATCCACGACTATTATTTAAATCATTTGGGTAGTTACAAATGGCACACTCTCCACTGTAGCCCAGTGGAGGATGTGCCATTTGCCACAACAAGTATTTCAGAAATCAGTGTTCCACTGCTGTAAATATTTTAAAATTATGTAAGTCACATGCATCTGATTAGTGAAAATTGTTTAGCTTATATTAGGGAAGTGCAGATGAGGAACTAATATCTCAGACAGTTTTTAAATTCTATGCAGTGGGATCAACTGATGATGTTACCAACTTTGAATTCTAAATGGTAAGATTTCAGGGACTTAATCTTGGAGGCTACTAGGATTTTCATACCAACTAAGAAATACTGTTCAAGGTTCAGGCCTAAATGGATGTCGGATGAATTAATGAGGTTCGTGGCAGAGAAGAAAAATGCATGGGATGCATATAAATTATCAGGCGACACAGAAGCTTATGGCAGATATAAGCTAGTCTGTAATCAAGTCACCAAGGAGGTTAGGCAGACAAAGGCAGATCAAGAGAAATCTTTGGCAAAGGACGCAAAGGAAAACAGCAAAGAGTTCTTTACTTATGTAAAGTGTAGAAGGAAGAGGATGAATCAGATTGGTCCACTTAACATAGATGGTTCGACTAGTGATGATCCTGCTCAAGTAGCTGATAGACTGAATGAGTGTTTTGCATCTACATTCACACATGAGGAGTTATTCAAGGAGGGGAATGCCAGAAGTTTATCAAACTCTAACAGGGAGCTAAGTGATTTTGTAATAACTGAGAGTGAAGTGAAGGAGAAATTTTTGAAGTTAAACATAAAAAAGGCACCTGGGGCAGATGGAATCTATCCAGTTATCTTAAGGAGGCGGCAAAGGAAATAAGCAAACCCTTAGTCATAATTATGAGAGCCATCATTGGACTCAGGGGAGATCTATACAGACTGTAGATGTGTAAATGTCTCTCCAATTCAGAAAAGTTGAACAAAGGGTGAAAAGTAATTACAGACATGTTAGATTAACTTCTTTTCCAAGGAAAATAATGGAGTCACTAGTTAAAGAGATGATACAGGATCACCTAGGCAAGACAGCAGTAATAGCTCAGACACAGCATAGGTTTGTTAAGGGGAAGTCTTGTCTAACCAATTTGATTGGATACTACAGTGTGGGAACTGGATGCAAAAAATAATTTTGGTATTATATACTTGGATTTCAGGAAAGGTTTGGAAATTGTTGCACATGGAAAACAGCTATATAAATTGGTGCAGTATGGCATTAAGGGCAAGTTACTGCAATGGATAAAGTGATGGTTGAGTGGGAGATGGCAGAGAGTGGTAATAAATGGACACTGCTCTACGTGGACTAATGCTATTAGTGGAATCCCCAGGGTTCGGTGCTGGGCCCATTGTTGTTTGTGTATTTATCAGTGATATCAATGAAGGTATATCAGGCTTAATGTCCAAGTTTGCAGATGATACAAAGATTGGCAGGGTTGTTAATGACAGTAAAGACAGTATGCTACTGCAACAGGATCTAGAAAAGTTAGGCAGATGGACTGAGAAGTGGCAGCTGAAGGTTAACATTGACAACAGCAAAGTACTCCATATGGATAGCAGTAACCCAAGAGACACATACCAACTGTGTGGTACTACATCCAGCGAGGTGGAGAATGCAAAAGACTTGGGGATAATTGCGCAGTTAGATATGAAGTTCTCTGAGCAGTGCAGATGGACTCGAGCAACTTCATGGAGTTTTGTCAATGATATACAGGATGATTCACTACCAGTGCGACAAACTTGCTGGAGGTGTAGGAGGGCACAAAGACGAATCAGAATCACATAGCATTGCAGTGTCCGAAATACGGGAGGTCGCGTGAACAGCGATCCCGCTGGAAGTCAGCATTTGCGAACCGGTTCCTGAGGCAGTAGGATGGACGAGTATTCAAACGTAGAACTGGCTGGCATGCACCTTGCATATGGAGCTGCGGACTGTAATGGACGTGCCGCTCTGTGCTTGTACCAGGAACGTTTTTAGCACAGACGTGCTCCTCATCATACAATTTTTGCATGTGTGCACAGAAGGTTATGTGAGACCGGTTGTTTCACGAGAGGTACCATGAATCGAGAGCGAACGACGAGGACGCCAGACAATGAGGAGAATGTCCTACTTCTTGCAGAAGGCAATCTGAGTATGAGTACTCGACCAATAGGCCAATGATTGGGTATTTCCCAATCCACTGTATAGAGGATACTGTCAACAAACCAAATGAGTTCATACCATTTGCAACGTGTCCAATCATTGAAGCCTGCGGATTATCCACTCCGGAGGACTTTTGCTACTTGGTTTCTTCAACAGAAACGGTTCGCAAATGCTGACTTCCAGTGGGATAGCTATTCACGCGACCTCCCGTTCAACGTCCTCTACCGCATGATGAAGGCATTTCGGACCTTGCAATGCTATATGATTCCGATTCGTCTTTGTGCCCCCTACACCTCCTGCAAGTTTGTCACACTGGTAGTGAATCACCCTGTATAGGAATTTTGCTAGTGGAGACAAGGAGGTGATTATCCCTTTGTATAAAGCAATGGTCAGGCTCCACCTTCAGTACTGTATACAGGTCAGAAGGCCTTATAGTAGGTAGGATGTAGAGTTGCTAGAACGAGTACAGAGATGGGCAATATGATTGGTGAGAGGAACAAAGGGGTGTGCTTATGAAGAAAGGCTTAAGTTCTGCAAGTTGCAGCATCTGGAGATTCAGCACCTGCGAGGTGATCTGATCTGATCGAGGTGTGTAAGGCCTTGAATAGTTTGAGCAGGCTGAATGCTGACGGGATACCTCTGTTTGCTCAGATTGAGAGCCTGAGGGGACATAGATTCAAATTGAGTAAAGGCAGTTGTAGAATCGATGTGGGGAAGGTTGCCTTTAGCCAGCGGGTAGTTGATTCTTGGAACAGACTTCCATCTGTTGTTGTGGAAGTTGATAGCTTAAATAAATTTAAGGCTGAATTAGACAAACATTTGGAGTGACCAGATGGGTGAATTGGGAAGGGTTTTTTTTTTTCTTTTTTCTGGATGATGATACTGTATAAGCTTGCTTTCTTGCATCATATATCTCAACTAATGCTAATATGATGTGTTTATGTTGCTGTATGTTTTGGTTAGTAATCATAGATATTGCTCTATGGTACAATTATTATTTTGTTAGAAATATTTTATTTTATTTTGTTAATAATTTTATTTTGTTAGAAAGCATATTTATGTCTGAAACCTTTAGTGATAATAAATTAATATTTATAAATTCATTAATTTATAATAAATTAATATTAATATACCAAAATGTAAATGGTATAGCTAGAAAAAATCTTACGTAAGTGACCGACATCAAAGTAATTTTTGTATGTGTTGTATAGTATTAAAACTATTTTCTTTTTTAAAATTTTTTTTTATCATAAATTGGTAGTAGAGTAGGTCACCTGAAATCTCGTAGAATTGGCTAAGAATCTGAGTTAAGTAACCTAGACAACAGAGCTCCTGTAATGTAGCATAACTTAGATAATAATATGCCATACTTATATATAATTTAGATATATTTCATCCTTACTTTCAGAAATTCACTTAGGGAGACTTTAAGGACTCCCTAAGTGAATTGTTGTAGGTAAGGAAATATTCACTTACGGAGTCCTTAGGGAATTAGTGGCCAAGACTGTTCTTGGCCACTAATTCCTTCACCTTCATTTATTATTATTAGCTACATGGTGCAAGAAAGCCTGAGGCTTATACTGCACCAGCCAAAAAAAAAAAAAAAAAAAAATCCCCAGGTTATCCTGAGACAGACAGAAAAGTAGAAGGGAATCCCTAAGAAAGAGAAGAATGATGATATCCAGCCTGGGACCCTAGGTGTGCTAAGCCCATACTCACCAGATGTGAGCCCCTGTTTGTTGCTACATTTTTGGACTGTTGATGGCATTGTCCATAATGAATACACACCAGAAGGGACAAATGATTAATAAAGAGCTCTATGTTGAAGTTCTGACACACCTTTGTGATTTAGCTTAAAGAAAAACACCAGAAAAGTAGAATTCCAAATACTGGTTGCTTCACAGTGAGAATTATCACAGTGAAGAAGTGAATGTAGCAGTGCGCATAGTATTAGGGTCCTTAATACTGTGCATAGTATTAATACATATGGCACAGATGTGGTTTCCCACTTCTACACCATATGTACGCTGTGAAGAAATACAGAACACTGTAAATGCCAGAAAGTGTTGTGTGTTGATGACTTTGTATTCTGTTGTGTGTCCTGGCATTTGGCCGCAGGTCCCCGGTGGGACTCCACGTTGCAGTGAAATGCAGCAGTGAATTATAATTCACTGCTGCATTGCTACTTAAGCAAAGTTATTTGGCCAAATGTGTAATTGCTCAAGCCAACAACTTGTATTCACCAGATATAACCTAATGCAACTTTTTTGTTAACTAAACAACAACAACACACAAAAAAAAAACAACTGCAAGGCATCAATTTGATGACAAACAAGCAGTAAAGAATGATACTATGGCTCTGATTTTGGTGATTTTTAAAATCAGCTCCTAGAGCTACTTCCAAGAGTAGGAAAATTGTCCTAAGTGTCCTTAGAAGGATCGTATTTTGAAGAACATTAAGTTGCCTGCCCCACGAGTTTGCTTATTTTCACTGTACTATAGCAATCTAGGTACCTTTTGGATGGCACCTCCGTAGCCAGGTGGGAAGGAGCAGCAGTGCATAGAACACGCTTCTTGATTAGACCGGGGTTCGAGCCTGTCACCACCAAATATGGAGGATGCAGAAAGGTCAGGGAATGATCATCGTATATTCCCGGAGCAGTATGGCCTTAGTTGCTAATGCTCCTAAAAACCAAATAACAAACAAACAACAACCACCTTTTGGACAGACTTTGTATGCAGGAAGAAAACAGCGACACTTGTGGTCCTCTGATTAGTTGAGAAATTAGAGAGAGCTATCTACTATTACCTGCAGCATGCCTGGAGAGAAAATTAGTTACCCAATTGTTGAAAGCAAAAGGCAAAGCATAAAATGTGAGATTGTTTTAGGAGTTTCCAAACACGATCAAAAGCTTTAGAAATGTCAAGAACAACTGCTTTGATTTTTCCATCAGATTTGTCCAAAAATGAGTAACAAAGGATATTACCAGCAGATTGACACTGATGGAATCCATAATGGTAATCATTTATCAGATGGAAGTTGAGGTGGTATAAGAGTTGACAGCTGATGGATTTTTCTATTAGTTTTTAAAGACTTGTGATAAATGCAATAATAAATTAATGAAGTGGGATTTGTCCTCCTTTCCAAAATTGGCTGTTTGTGAGCAAATTTCTGTGCGGAAGGCAAAACAAGTGGATTTAAAGAGGATTAAATGGTGACAAACATGAGTAAACTTTGTAGCACGGCTTTTAAGAACAAGTGGCGGCTAAGGTAAAGAAAGCCAACACGAGAACCACAGCAAACTTCATGAAACTTACTGGACAAACTTTTTTTTCCGCTACTGCAGTTTCTCCTTGCATTCTCGGTAAACAGATGCTGCGTGTTATCGGTAGTGGCAGTTTTTTTTTTTTTTTTTTTATCGTATGATGTGAGCAATACACGAAGGAACCAGTTTTTTCCTGCTTCCTTCGTGTATCGTGGCCATAAGGTCCAACCGGATAGTGCGGCACCATCATGATATCCAAGCCCGAGGCAGGATTCGAACTCGTGACCTTTGGGTTGCCAGGCAGGCACTTTACCCACCCGGCTAGTCCGGTCAGCGGTAGTGACAGTAGAAGTCAATAATGAAGTATTAATTAGTTTTTTCTCATTATTAAAAGCCGGTAATTTATGGGATTAAAGAGTGGGCTGAAATTTACTTATTGGTACACCCTCCAGACTGCCTCAGTCTTAGGGTGTTTGTCCCACCCTTCTGCTGTTTTTAATTAGGAAAACGACTTCTACTGCCACTACCGATAACACGCATTGTCTATAGAAGTTTTCCTATTTTAAAGCAGCTGGGAGGGGGGATAAACACTAAGACTGAGGCAGTCTGGAGGGTGTATCTGTAAGTAAATTTCAGCTGTGAAGGCATTACACTCATGAACTCCAATAATCTGCTTTTAATAATGAGAAAAAACTAATCAGTACATTGTTATCAACTGCTACTGCCACTGCCAATAACATGCACCATCTGTTTACTGAGAATCCAGGGAGAAACTGTGGTAGTGGGAAACGAGTTTGTCCAGTAAGTTTCCAAAGTTTGCTGCAGTTCTCGTGTTGGCTTTCATTACCTTCACCCAAGTGGCTAAAATGGGACCTTTTCTGTAAAGTTTTGTTTCTTGGGAACAGATAGATGCAGCCAAATTAGAGATTGAAGAGAAAATTCTAAAGGATTTGTTTTTCCATCAAAAAAATAGCCTCACTAATAATGAAGTGTACAAGCCATTGCCTTTTCAAAAATGTACCACCCACTCATCTCTTCAACATTCCATAACTGTTGAAGAGATAAGTTAAATGTAACAAATGATAACTATTGCTGCAAATTTTCCTCAGTTTAACTAGAAATCCAGGTTAGTGAACTCTTCTGTAAATTTTCCGTTAGTCATAATAAAGTTGTACATATTACGTTAAATTACCACAGTAATTTAATTTGATATTGTGAGATGTATAACAATACAAGCACCAGTCAATTAGTTTTGTGCAGCTGTCAAATTTCTTATAGCACAAGTAGTGTAAATTGTGTTTATAAAGAATTTTGTTTCTTGAACTTTAGGGAATGTATACTGACAAATAGGGAATATGCTAAAAAATTCATTGTTGTCATTTTATTTGTTGCAGGCTGTGGGGAACAAACAGGAAACTGGAACATAGCTGGCATACAAATGGAATTGACCAAGGAGAGGACCAGAGAGTATTTATGAAATTTCCTCTTGAAATCTGCTGGTCTTCAAAAGGTGTGTTTATGTGCTCCGGATAGAATTACATTGATGTCATAGGTGAATCCAGTGTGCAAAATGAACTACTGTCTGGAAGGCCTCAATATGTGACAATTGACAGAATTATAAAAAAAAAAAAAATCCAACAACTGTTTCAAGAAAATTGAAGATTGATTGTGATGGGATTGCAACAGTTGTTGGTTAATGCCAAATGGTGCCAATCTTCAGAACTCAGGCTCAAAATTTGATGGAGTCAAGGCAAAATTAAACAAATGACCATTGTTGCTTACACTTCTTCAGGTATTCTTTGCAGTCATCAGGTTCTATCTGATTGGTCAGAGAATATTGTGTTATTTCTAAGGAAATTTTTAGAACTTTCACTGGAAAGAAGCATCCAAACTGGTTAAAGCAAAGTCTCTTATAAACACTGCATTACAATGCATCCTGTCACATAGCCTGTTTGGTGATACAGTTATGCAGGAATAATCTTAGATTTTATCTACAATACATCTTTTGGTTCCCTTAGATTTTGATTTGTTTCTACAGTTGAGAACATACAACAACAATGTTGCATAAATACTTGCTATGAAAGGAGTGCTTGATTACATTAGCCTTCCTCAACAATGGAAAGCTGTTATTGACAAGCAGAAGGTTTTTAACTGTGCTTTGTTCATATTTAATGAACTATATAATTTATGAACATCTTTGCTGAATTTACTGATTGCACTTGCAGACAAAGAAATAAAATACATGCTCTGGCAGCTGTCTTGATTGTTGATAGCAAACTGACTATGCTATGGCCATTTGTGGAACTTTCTAGCCATGCCCCTTATTTACAAGAAATAAAGATGAATATGCAAAATCAAAGAAATGCTAAATATTTGTATACTGGTAATGGGTTGAATAAAATCACTGCATTAACTTATGTTTTTGTCTGATTGTTGTTCTAAAAATGTCTATAAATTTTTGTATTTATATAGGGATATATTTTTTAAATGGGGAAAATCTTAAAACCATTAGTATCAAATACAGTTTGAAATGTAAACACTGATTGCATAACAAATTCTGCTACTCATAATTATATATACAAATAATTTTAATTATTTCACCGTACATTGTCAGCAATGTAAAAATTTTTGTTTGATAACTGATGACATTATTGAATGTGATACCTTTTATCTTTAAAATACTTATGGTTATTACTTACCAAGGGTGAAACTAATAATGAGAAATAGAAATACTCATATTATTATACATTATTCATATGTTTGCATACAAAGAAAATTAGACATTTTTATATCATATTTGTACTAACACTATGAATATGATATTTTATTTATAGTGAATACAGTGAGATATCAATTGTCAGAACTTGTTGGCAAATAACTAATTCAGTAAATAATTTTTCTTTTTAGAATATTCTTGTTCATGCTATTGAATGCAATTTTGTAAACCAAAGCTTCTCTTCCTGTACATGACATTTTACTAAATGTCAGCAGATATTCTCCTTATGCCAAAAGTAAGTTAGGTATAATTTAGCTGAAAATTGCAACATGACTTACTGTACAGTATTTCAAAATTAATGGACTACAAATAATATGATGTCTCATTATAGATAGATATCAATTAATGAATATAATTGATTAATTAGTGTGAAAAAATCTATATAAGAAAATTATATGTTGGTGATTGTGCCAAAAATTTTAATGTTGTGATATGAAAATCACCTGTGTAAAACCAATCAAATAAGGAAAGTGAAAAAAAAACAAAAAAAAAAAAAGTTAAAGCATTTACTTTTATTTCTGTGTTTCTGTTTCTGCATACTAAAATATTTTTATGATAAATGTTGATATATTCTCTTCAAGAGAGAGTATATATTACGAAGAATATATGAACTGGGCCAGTGTCTTGCAAAGAATGATATATTACAAACTGGGAACTTACCCTCTCCCATTCCTTTTTTCCATAGTCTTCACACTGACAGTTAATGATTGATTGTATGCACTCTTCTAAGCTTAGAGAAAATATAATCAATTTATCAATATCATCCAAAGGAATAGTCATTAGGAATGTCGTTTTCAGTATAAACAAGCAGATGGTCAGATGTCCAGTTATTAATGTGTATAATCTTTATTTACCTTTTCTTTTTTCTTAAAAATTAGGAATTTTAAGAATACTATGCATAAATTTTTATTTCAGGGACATTCCTTAGACTTCGATTGTAGACTGCAATCAATTAAAGAAGAACAGTCCTTTGCAGTATATTCCATTTATTTCTACAAAGTATTTGTATACTTTGTAGAAGAATAAGAGAAATTTTACCTCAATATGATATGTAGAACACTTCCGTATGATATGCTCCAGATATTAAAACGAATAAAAGATTAACACAAAATTATTTCAATAAAAAATCAGTTGAAAATAATTAAAAGATTTTTACATAAATTCTTAAAGTACTTTTTCAATTAAATTTTTAATTAATTTTTGAATTGACTTTTTACTGTAATCATTTTGTGTTAATCTCTTATTTGTTTTAATTTCTGGAGAGTATCATACGGAAGTGTTCTACATATCATATTAGAGTAAATTTCTCTTATTCTACAAATATTGATATCAATGTAGAGTGTATTTGAGCTTCACAGCTCTGTTATACAGGGTGTTTCAAAGGTGATGGTCAATAATTTAAAGGTGAACTGTACAGGCTACAATATGCAAAAAAAAAAAAAAACCTAGTAAACATGGGTCCTTAAGTGTATAGTTTTCGAGATATTGCACATTTCTAATCAATTTATCTATATCATTTGATATCATATACTTGGATTTCAGGAAAGCTTTTGATGCTGTTGCACATGGAAGACTGCTGAACAGTTTGGAGAGGTATGGCATTAAGGGTAAGTTGCTACAATGGATAAAGGGATGATTAGCATTAGTAGAGGCATACAATGCAAGAAAGAAAGCTTATGCAGCATCAGCCAACAAAAAAAAAAAAAACTGCTCCGATTTCACCCCTCTGTTTGTTCCAAATACCTGTCCAAGTCAGCCTTAAATTTATTTAGACTATCAACTTCCACAACAAAAGATAGCATTCTATTCCACCAATCAACTACCAACTGGCTAAAGGCAAACTTCCAAACATCTCTCCTACAACAGTCTTTCCTCAATTTGAATTTATGCCCTCTCAGGCGATTATTCTGAACAAGAGTCCTATTAGCATTCAGCATGCTCAAACCATTCAAGGCTTTATACACCTCAATCAGATCGCCTTGCAGGTGCCAAGTCTCCAAGCACTGTAACTTAAGCCTTTCTTCGTAAAAGCAACCCTTTGTTCCATTCACTAATCTCGTTGCCCTTCTCTGTACTCATTCCAACAGCTCTACATCCTTCTTAAAATGAGGCCTCCAGACCTGTATACAGAACCCAAGGTGTGGCCTGACCATTGCGTTATTGACAAGATACCATGAGCTACTCTTGCAGACAGTCTGCACTGCTCAGAAAACTTGATATCTGCCTGCACAATTACCCCCAGGTCCTTCTAATTCTCTACCACTGTCAGTGTAGTACACAGAGTTGATATATTACTCTGGGGTTACTGCTTCCCATATGTAGTACTTTATGTTTGTCAATGTTAAACTTCATTTGCCACCTCTGAGCCCATCTGCTCAACCTTTCCAGATCCTGTTGCAGCAGCATAGTGTCAGTAGTGTCCTTAACAACCCTGCCAACTTTTGTATCATCTGCAAACTTGTACATTTAAGCTTGATATTCCATCATCAATATTATTTATAAATACAGAAAACAATAATGGACCCAACACTGAACCATGAGGGACTCTACTAATAACATTAGTCAATGAAGAGCAGTGTCCATTGATTACCACTCTGTCTTCTCCCACTCAACCATCCCTTTTAACCATATTTGCAATTTTCCTCCAATGCTGCACTGCTCCAATTTGTGCAGCAGTCTTCCATGTGCAACAGTATCAAAAGCCTTTCTAAGATCCAAATATATGATATCAAAGTTGCTTTGTGATCACATCATAGTATCCAATCAAATTGGTCAGACAAGACTTCCCCTTAACAAAACCATGATGTGTCTGAGCTATAACTGAAATCTTGTCTAGATGATCCTGCAGTGCTTCTTTAACCAGTGCCTCCATTAATTTCCCTGGAACAGAAGTTAAACTAACAGGTCTATAATTACTTGTCACCCTTTGATCCTACTTTGAATTGGGGTCACATTTGCACATCTCCAGTCCATGGGTACCTTCACTGGATCCAAGGAAGCTTTCATAATTAGAGCTAAGGGTTTGCTTACTTCCTTTGCTGCCTCCTTTAATATAACTGGATAGATCCCATCCACTTATTGCCTTTCTTATGTTTATTTTTAACAATTTCTCCTCCACTTTCCTCTCAGATATTACAAAATCATCTAGCTCATTGCCAGAGTTTAGTTCACACGTGGCATTCCCCTCCCTGGAATTTCTGTTTATACTCCGGGACGACCAAACGGTCAGAGAAGTTCACAAGATGGACAGAATACAAGAAACAGCACCGTATTCAGCAGTCATGGGCTTGAACCCCGGTCACTCGAGGCATGTGTACTTATGCACCCGCATGCCTGACCGTTAGGCTACGGTGGCCTTCCCCTCCCTGAATAACTCCTCATGTGTGAATGTAGTTGCAAAATACTCATTTAGTTTGTTAACCGCCTGAGCAGGATCATCAACAGTTGAACCATCGGTATCAAGTGGACCAATCTGATTCATCTCCTTCCTTCTAGAGTTTACATAAGTAAAGAACTCTTTGCTGTTTTTCTTTGCATGGTTGAGTGGAAGACGATGAGAGTGGTAATCAATGGACATGGTTCTTCATGGACAAATGTTATTAGTGGAGTTTCTCAGGGTTCAGTGTTGGGCCCATTGTTGTTTTGTATATTTATTAATGAAGGGATATCAGGTTTAATGTCCAAGTTTGCAGATGATACAAAGATTGGCAGGGTTGTTAACAACAATAAGGACAGTATGCTACTCCAACTGGATCTAGATAAGTTGGGAAAATGTGCTGAGAAGTGGCAATCGAAGTTTAACATTGACAAATGCAAAGTATTGCATATATGTAACAATAACCGAAGAGAAATGTACCAACTGTGTGGTGTAACACTCAGGGAAGTGGAAAGTGAAAAAGACCTAGTGGTAATTGTGCAGTCAAATATGAAGTTTGCTGAGCAGTGCAGACGGACAGGACAGTGCAGTGCAGTGCAGGGCAGTTCACGGAGTCTTGTCAATGAGATATAGAAATTTTGCTAGCAGGGATGGGGAGGTGATTATCCCATTATACAAGGCAATGTATAATGTACACAGTACCCTAGGTACACCTAGGGTACTGTGTACAGGTCTGGAGGCCTCATTTTAGGAGAGATGTAGAGTTGCTAGAAAGAGTACAAAGAAGGGCAACGAGATTGGTGAGGGAACAAAGAGGTGCTCTTACCAAGAAACACTTAAGTTCTGCAAATTGCATCACCTGGAGAGTATGCATCTGCGAGGTGATCTGATTGAGGTGTATAAGGCCATGAATGGTCGAGCAAGCTGAATGCTGATGGGATTCTTCCTCTTGCTTAGATTAAGAACCTGAGGGGTCACAGTTTCAAATTGAGGAAAGACAGTTGTAGAATAGATGTGCAGAAATATGCCTTTACCCATCAGGTAGTTAATTGGTGGAACAGACTTCCATCTTTTGTTGTGGAGGTTGATAGCCTAAATAAATTTAAGGCTGAGCTGGACAGGATTTGGAATGAATGGAGGGGTGAAATGGGAGGGTTTTTTTTTTTTTTGGCTGATGCTGTATAAGCTTGCTTTCTTGCATTGAATGCCTTTACTAATGCTAATGCTGATTTCTAGTTGGGATCCACCACTGACAAGGTGAACTGTATAGAGTTGAGATCCAACATCGACTTGTTTCTTTAGGTTGGGTTATGCTCATTCTCTCCGTTTTCCCTCTCACAATGCTCCGAGACGTAGTAGTCGTACTAATACTTGTCAAAGGATAGTCAATATGGAAAGAGGTTACAGCAACAAAGAGTATGCAGACATGCACTTTGTGTATTGTAAAGCCAACGCCAGTGCACTCGAGGCTGCACATTTGTATTAAGAAACATTTCCCTGCCGAAGGCATCCAAACAGGCACACATTCATGAGGTTACATCAGTGCTTTAGAGCAGTGGTTTTCAAAAGGGGTGCTGCGGCACTCAAGGTGCCGCAACAACATTCCTTCCAGGGGTGCCATGTAATTTGGGTTTAAGTTATTTAAACTTTTTTTTTTTAATTTATGTTTATTTTATTATAAAAGGGTGTACAGTATCTTTTTAATTTTGTGGTGATCTATAATTGATGTTTACTAAGTACCTCTATATAAAGAATAAGATTATATACTGTATATATATATATAATTTGTATTATGAAATGTAATTTTTATAATTATATTATTGTAAAACTATCATATAACATATATATTTTTTAATATTTTATATATATACAGTGGATTCCGGTTATTTGGGCCACCGGTTAATCGGGGCAGCCGTTTATTTGGGGCAAATCTTAAAAAAACAAAAACCAATCGAGAAAATAGCCATAGTTTACTTCGCTTAATTGGGACAAAATGCCGTTTAATCGGGGCAGGAGACCTCAGCACTGGAGATTACCCTACGATTGTCTCCGACCGTACCACGTAGTTCGGTCGGATTGCTGGAGGTCACAACCATAAAACAATAAAAACAATTAGCAGTCACCTGTTTATTGGGCTTTTCTGTTAGTGCAATCTATCATAAACGGACAGTAAACTCGATCTTATTGAATTTGTTGTAATACCGACAGCTGGAATTCTGTGGGTTATTATAGTAAAATGTGTTTACACTTCCATGAAATCTTCAATCAAATAAAAAAATTAATTTTCAGATCTTCTCTTCATTCCTATTTTTAAAGCTTCGTAATTTGTTACTCCGTTCTCACTTGCGCGTGTTGTGTTACTTGCAATTTGTGTGTGTGTGCCATGTTCTTTGTTATTGATTGCTTATCTTTTTACTGTTTTAAATTTTAACCCCCACCCATAAATGTCAGTGAACAGAAATGTCAACTAGTGTAGTTAGTATGTACACATTATTACAGTACGTATTAATTCTTCTGATTATCACGTATATTCTTCCGATTTTCACGTGTCATTTAATTTTTTAATTGGTAAGGTAATAGAGAGTAAATTTGTGCTTAATATATCTTTACTTTTATAGCCTGTGGATAATATTCCTCCTATTTTCGCTAATTAGAATCGCTGTTTAATAGAATTAAAATTCAATTCACAGTCATGATCACAATGACCGGCGGCCCCGAGTGCCAAGCGATAGTGACAAGTGATTTCCTCTGAGATATATAGTGTGCTATTTCTAAGCGACAAAGTTTAATTTTATTTCTAGTGTCGTTTTCTCTTTTGTTTAGCTAAAGTGGTTCTGTGCTTCAAGCGTTAAAGTAAGAACCAAGAAAGGAAAACTACCTTTCTTTTTTCAGAGTATATATATTAATTACCAACAAGCTACTAAACTTGACAACTGCTTGGTCACTGGTGGCACCGCTCCTGCCTCCACGTGGCGGGGCCGGTAACCTGGGAGAAAAAAGCCACTCTCCCGGGGCGAAAAGGAGCAAACATGGAATTTGACAATTTCCCTCCAATTGAGCCTCGCCTCTCATGTCTTAAATCAAATGATAATGACCATGACACATCACAGTCGAAAAGACTGAGGACTGACACAGAGCAAAAGGAATGTCCATCTTTCCTTATCTTATCTCTCCTTTTCTGATACAGAAATGTTTGAAAACACAGCAGGTTCACCTAAAATGGTGAAAAGACTTAGATCGGGTGATTTACTAATTGAAAGTGTGAGCCGTCAGCAGTCATAGACTCTGCTGAATCTCTCAGCCGTTGCTGGTATTCCCGTGCAAGTTACCCCACATGCGACACTAAATGCCTCCAAAGGGGTCATCACTGAGTGGGATTTGATTAATGTTACAGAAGACGAATTAGTCCAAGAATTAAAAGAACAAAAAGTCACACATGCTAAGCGCATCATGATCAAAAAAGATGGCCAGCTGGTTCCAACGCGGAACATCATCCTTACGTTTGGCACACCAAATTTACCATCGAGTGTTAAAGCCGGCTATCTCAATTGCCGTATAAGACCCTACATTCCTAATCCCATCAGATGTTATAAGTGCCAAAAGTTTGGACACTCTCGGACCGTCTGTCGAGGGGATGCTGTGTGTCCAAACTGTGGTTCAAAATCCCACGCACAAACGGAATGTGATGCGGAAACACCACATTGTTAAAACTGTCAAGGCCAACACCCTGCCTACTCAAAGTCCTGTGAACTGTGGAAAACAGGAAAAAAGATCCAAAAATATAAAGTAGAGCGGAAAGTCACCAAGAAGCAAAGAAGCAGATTATGCTTACTACAACTAAACACACCTACGCAGCAGCAACAAAGAAATATCAGTCAGCAGCCACTCAAACTGACGTGTCAGTTCCCCCATCCATGTCTATTGCAGACTGGGCTAGAGAAATACTCTCAAAATCACAGCAATCTACTATGGAACAGCATGTGAATGATAGTGCCAATAACACACCAATTACAGTACCGCCAACTGCTTTGCAGTCTTCTTCAGAAACTATAAAAACTAAAACAGCAGTCCCAAGGCAGAAAAGTCAGCAAAATGCAACAAATATGGATACTAATGAAAACATCAGCCCGGATGAGCCAATCTTAGATCTGTATGCAGATGATGACATGGACACAGCGCGTCCTATCTTTTCGAAAAAAGAAAGAATAAAATTTGAGAGACAAAAACAGACTGGACCTAAAAAAACAGACTGAATCAAACACAACCGCCAAAATCAAATAATGGATCACATCATACAGTGGAACTGTAGAGGTCTACGTAGTAATATCGATGATATCCATGACCTAATCCAACAGTATAGTCCGGTAAGCATATGTTTGCAAGAAACTAATTTACCTCTGCAAGTAATTCCAAAAATCAAGAACTATACTATGTATCAGCATAATAGAAATAATAATAATACCACCATGCGTGGAGGTGTGGCCATTCTAGTAAACTCAAGAGTCCCTACTAAACACATTCCAATGCAAACTTCCTTAGAAGCAGTAGCAGTGCGTGTCTCCTTAGGAATCATGTTAACAGTAGTTTCAATCTACCTATCACCAAACAAAGAATATACTTACAAAGGGTACTAGGAAAGTTTTGCAATACAGCTTTGTTTATTTAATTTTTTCAAAGTAATTTCCTCTACATTCAATACACCTCTCCATCCTCCGAAACCAATCTTTAAGCCAGTTCTGCCAAGTTTCACTAGGGAGTAAAGCACACTCGTTGTCCCAAGCCCGTAGAAGGTCCTCATCACTGGAAAACCGCCTCCCTTTTAGCTTCATTTTCACATGCGGGAACAGTGCAAAGTCACAGGGAGCAAGGTCTGGACTGTAGGGAGGGTGCTCGAGAAGTTTCAGTCCTGTCGTGGTCAAATATTCGGTGCAGGCTTTGGCGCAGTGAGCTGGAGCATTATCGTGATGGAGGTACCAGGTGTCCATTCTTGACTTTGGCCGCAGGTTCTTCATAGATCCAATGACTTTAGGCAGGCATTGTTCAGTATACCACTTAGCTGTGACTGTCTTCTGCGTGTCCGAAACGACACGTTCCACAATTCCACTCGATTTGAAAAATACAGCTATCATTTTCTTCTTTACAGATCGGGATTTTCTGACAATTACGGGTGTGTCATCATCATCAAAGACCCAAACTTTGTTTTGAGCCTTGGTCGGCAGATCGTAATAGTACAGCCAAGTCTCGTCACCTGTCACGATGTTGTTCACATACCGAGATTGTCCCTTATCAAACGCGCCTCCGTAGCCAGGTGGGAAGGAGCAGCAGTGCGTAGCACACGCTTCTTGATTAGACCGGGGTTCGAGCCCGTCACCACCAAATACGGAGCATGCGGAAAGGTCAGGGAATGACCACCGCACCGGAGCAATATGGCCTTAGTTGCTAATGCTCCTAAAAACCAAATAACAACAACAACAACCCTTATCAAACTTTTTTAACATCTCCCGGCACCAAGTCACATGTCGTGTCCTCTGCTCTTCAGTCAGTTGATGCGGCACCCAGAGAGAACAAAGTTTCTTCACGTGCAAATGATCTTGCAGAATCGAACGAATTGCTGGTGCATTTAGGCCCCAAGTATCCTCTATCTGTTGGTAGGTCACTCGCCTGTTTTCGTCAAGCATTTTCCTCACAGCAGTAACGTTTTCCTCCGTAACTGACGTTCGTGGCCTTCCCGGCCTCTCAGAATCCTCCAGAGCCCCTTTGGAATTCTCTATACCACCTGAATATCGTTGTACGATGTGGACAATCATCATCTAGTGCAAGAGTCATTTCTTCTAAGCACTGGTCTATGGTTAAACCACGCACAAAATTATACCGCAAAACTGTCCTTATCTCATTTCGTGACCACGATGCCATCGCAAGCACTTTACACTCTCACTACTAATGAATAACCGAGCCCATCGACTTGGCGCGGCGGCTACTATGCACGTATGAACATGTCTCAACATGCAGCAACAAGCAGCTTCCTGTGATTCAATGTTGTGTCATATTGCAAAACTTTCCTAGTACCCTTTGTATAATGACCTAGAAGTACTTCTGCTACAGATCCCTCCTCCATTTTGTTTATTTGGAGATTTTAATGCACACCACCCGATCTGGGGCTCCCCACAAACAGACAGACAGACGAGGTAAAGTTCTGGAGTCGCTGCTTGACAAACACAATCTAACACTGTTGAATACTGGTGCTGATACTTACATCCATTTCTCTACTAGAACAACTACAGCTATAGACTTGACAATCTGCTCTCCAACATTGTATCCACTCATCTGCTGGACAATTCTGTACAATCCGCTAAACAGTGACCATTTTCCAATAATTTGCGAATTCCAAATAACTAGAATCCCTCAGGTAAATAATTCCTGCTTAAAATGGAAATTTTCCAAGGCCGATTGGAAGTTATTTGCTCTCAGTATCTCATTCAATGATGAAATTATCAATTTCCATTGATGATGCCACATTGATGATGCCACACAGCACATCACATCTCAGATTCTGAATGCCGCAGCCAAGGCCATACCAAAAATGCGTACTGGTTCGTTTAAACATGCCAATATTTGGTGGAGTGAAGCGTGCCAACTTGCAAAAAAAAAGGGAAAAACAGGGCATGGAACCTGTTTCGTAAACACCCAACTACCGAGAACCTTATAAATTTCAAAAAACTGAAAGCAAAAGCGCGATTCGTAAGGAAAAAGGCAAAAAAAGATTCTTGGATCCAGTTTGCCTCTACTATAAGAAGAATACAAACAGCAGAATAATCTGGAATAAAATAAAAAAAACTAAATGGTAGATTTCTCTCAGCATCCTTTCCAATACTGAGATGGAATGGACAAGATTTATCATCTCCAGTTGAAATAGCTAATGCTCTAGCAGAAAACTTTGCCAATATCTCAGATACAGCTGCATATGAACCATCTTTTCAGCAACATAAAAGGACTGAGCAAAGCAAATTAAATTTCAGTACAAGGATAGCGCTCCCATATAATCAACCCTTTACAATGTTGGAGCTACAGGTTGCCCTAAACAAATCAAGAAATGGGGCATCAGGACCTGATGGTCTTTATTACCTCATGTTACAACACCTAGACAAAAAGGCTCTAAATTCCCTATTGCTTTTTCTGAATTGGGTCTTCTCCGAAAGCTATTATCCTTGCTCATGGTGTCATTCAACAGTGCTAGCTTTTCCCAAACCTGGGGAAAGATCAGACGAATCCATGCAACTATAGACCGATATCCCTTACCAGCTGCTTGGGCTAGACATTGGAAAAGATGGTACACGATAGACTTGTATGGTACATAGAATCCCACTCAGTCATCAGTAGTAATCAATATGGCTTTCGCAAAAACCGATCCACATTAGACCTTATGGTGATAGCTGAGTGTAATACGGAATGCCTTTGTTCGGAAAGAACATCCTGTCATGGTGTGCCTAGATATTGAAAAAGACTTTGATACCACCTGGCGCTATGGTATTCTGCAAGACCTATATGCTATAGGACTGAGAGGTCGACTCCCAATGATCATAGAGAGTTACCTTAAAAATAGAACTTTTCAAGTGATTTATCGTAATGCTGTTTCACAAGCTCTTATCCAAAGAGAAGGTGTACCACAGGGATCGGTACTCAGCGCTACCCTCTTTGCTCTTAGGATAAACAATTTAGCGCAGAACATCTTGGGTAACGTAGAAATCTATTTTTATGCTGATGATCTTGCGATATCTTGCCATTCACAGAATATGCATTCCATTGAACGACATTTGCAGCTTGCAATAAGCAAAATAGTGTCGTGGACTTCACGTAATGGTTATCGTCTATCAGCAACCAAAACTGCAGCCATTCACTTTTGTAAAAAATGCCAACTACATCCAGAACCTGAATTATTACTGGAAAAACAACCGATACCAATTACCAGCAATATCCGATTCTTGGGCATAACTCTTGACACTAAACTGACATTCCAGAAACACATACTAACAAACACGAACTGTCTGTATGAAAAAGCTGAATATACTTAAAGTCGTCTCATCTATGACATGGGGAGCTGATCGCTATACTCTACTCCACCTATACTGGGCCTTAATCAGATCTCGATTAGATTATGGTGCTCCTGTTTATGACTCTTCCCGAAAGACTCTGTTAGCCTGTCTCAACACAATACAACATAGTGCGCTCAGGATTGCTCTTGGGGCATTCAGGACTTCGCCAGTGCAAAGCTTATATATAGAGGCCAATGAACCTCCACTCCACCTTCGGAGAAAGATGCTGCTCCTCAATTATGCAGTTAAAATATATAGCCTTCCATCTCATCCTATCTGGTCATACCTCTATGATCCACAATGGGTAAACCTTTTCAGAAATAAGCCTCTTGAAAACAAACCTACAGGAATCCATCTACGAGAACTGATTCAGCAGTGGAATATGCAGTTGACCAATTTACATCAAGGCAGAGAAATTGTATAGTCTCCATGGAAAGTGTGTATACCTTTGTGTGATGACTATTTCTGACATTGGGGGAAACACTCCCTGAACAATCCAACCATTCAGAAACTACATGCAGCTCACTCTTTGGCAAATGCAGACACTTTGCAAATTTATACTGATGGCTCTAAAAATGACGCAACTGTGGGAGCTGCTGTGGTGCTATCAACATCAACAGTGTCTGTTTCATTACCACAAGAATGCAGCGTTTTCACTGCAGAACTCTATGCCATTAAGATGGGTTTGACCTTACTTGCTCAAGTTTTCACTCCGAAGACTATTATCTATACAGACTCCTTGAGTGCAGTGACAGCCCTCCAAGGCAATTCTCGCTCTCCACATCCACTAATAAATCAAATAAGAACTCAAATATCCGAATTTCATAACAATAGGCAGACTGTCACATTCTGTTGGATTCCGGGGCACACTGGAATACCAGGAAATGAGAGTGCAGATAAAGCAGCAAGAAACCCCACTGATAAAAACCACATCCGGATTCCTTACACAGACTACAAATCAATCATACGACGAATTTGCAATGAAAAATGGCGAGAAATTTGGCATAATCAGGTAAATAACAAGTTACGAAATATAAAACAGAATCCACAACTATGGAAATCTAGTTTCCGTTCAAACAGACACGAAGAGGTTGTGCTTGCCAGAGCATGTATAGGTCATACCCATCTTACACATCACTATTTATTGCGAGGAAATAATCCACCACTGTGCTTCCACTGTAATTCAAAGCTAACCGTAAAACATATTCTTATAGAGTGCAATCACTATCAGTATGCCAGAAACACATCATTCCGATCCCTATCTAATTTAAATGAACTTCTTCAAATTAGACATATGATTGGAGACAACTCCAATTTACCTGAGTTTTTCCACTATCTAAAACAGATTAATATATTTATGCTCCTATAAACCCTTTTATTAATCCTTACTGTGTCTCTCCACAGGAGCAAGCGCAATATGGCCAAAGTAGCTCTTGTGCCAAAAAAACCCAACAACAACAACAATGACTGGCGCTTACTGCACATCGTATAGTGAACGGTACTTTACTGTGGTGAGTTCGTCGTAACGTGATTTGATTGTACAGTGAACCAATTGTAAAGGTGGGGGGGGCATTGTATTTTTAACTATATACGTGAAACTTCGGATAATTGTGGCAGCCGCTTAATCGGGCCAAAATGCACTAGTCCCGATGTGTCCCAAATAACCGGAATCGACTGTGTATATATATATATATATATATATACACAGTCGATTGTGTGTGTGTGTGTGTGTGTGTGTGTGTGTGTGTGTATACACACACACACACACACACACAGGATGTTTCAAAAATTCATGGCATAAATTCGAGAATGGGTTCCTCATATGTAGACAATAAAAATATTTTATATCAAATAGTTCCGGAAATGGTTGGTTCCCGAGTTATTAACTGGAATGTCTTATCTCCCGCAGGTGATTTCCTTCATCACAAGGTACTGACAGAATCTGGTGGTTTTCCATTCCGACCATGTACTCAAATCGCGAGCAAGGAGATATGCACTTGATGTATGGTTTGGCAGATGGCAATGCTCCGAAGTCTTGTTGTTTGTACCATAAAAGGTTCCCAGAATGAAGATGTCCAGACAGGAAAATTTTGAAGGTATCCATTGCCGCCTTTGCAAACAATGGGACCTTTACACCTCGTGCTGCCGACAGAGGACGACCAAGATCTACAAATCCTGAAGGAGAGGAGGAAATTTCGGATTTTGTGCATGCCACTCCTGGAATTTGCACACACAGAATAGCAATGCAACTGGCTGTTCAACATTTGGCTATTTGGAGAGTGTTGCGAGAACAACAACTGTATCCTGTATCCCGGGTAGAGGCCTTGTCACCAGCAGATTACCCTGCGCGAGTAATGTTCTGCCAGTGGTTCTTGCAGCAGTGTGGTACAACTCCTCACCTTCCTGCCTTAGTGATATTCACAGATGAAGCACAGTTCACACGAGACTGAATCCAAAACTTTCACAATCAGCATGTATGGGCTGAAGAAAACCCACATGCAATTCTTCCATCACATCACCAACAGCGGTTCAGCCTCAACGTCTGGGTGGGTGTTTTTGGTGATAAGTTATTTGGGCCCCATGTACTTCCAAACAAACTCACAGGGCAGGCGTACAGAAACTTTCTGGAAAACAATACGCTTGATTTCTTGGACGACACGCCACTGATCATTCATCAACAAGCACACTTCATGCACGATGGCGCTCCCGCACATTTCAGTCACCTAGCCCGCAATTGCCTGAATCAGAGGTTTCCTGGTCGGTGGATAGGTAGAGGTGGACCAACTGCCTGGCCTCCGTGCTCACATGATTTAAACCCACTAGATTTCTTCTTGTGAGGCCATTTTAAGTCATTTGTGTATTTGACTCCGGTAACTGATGTGGAAACTCTCCGCAATCAATTTTTTTTTTTTTTTTTTTTTTTTGTAGTTGTTGGCGCATGGGGTTCTGGGCCATAATGCACCTCCCAAGGTTTTTGCAGTACTTTGATCCAAGCCCGAGGCGGGATTCGAACCCGCAACCTTTGAGTTGCCAGGCAGGCACTTTACCCACCCAGCTAGCCCGGTTGGCACAGTCAAATTGTGGCAGGTTGTGAGACAATACGAAACATACCAGGAATTTGGCATCGTCTTCGCGAGTCCATGAGACGTCGATGTGAGGCCTGTATTCAGGCAGAAGGTGGACATTTTGAACAATTACTATAAGGTGATGTGAACAGTTAAGTGTCATAGACAGACCTTCAAAACTTGGAAACCAAGCATTTCTGGAACTATGCTGATATAAAATATTTTTGTTGTCTACATATGAGGAACTCATTCCTGAAGTTATGCCATGTATTTTTGAGACACCCTGTATACATATATATATATATATATATATATAGAGAGAGAGAGAGAGAGAGAGAGAGAGAATATGAATGAATCGGATATAACAGGCAGAAAATTGAGTAGGGGTGCCACAAAACAAAATAAATTATTTAGGGGTGCTGTTATTAAAGAAAGGTTGAAAACCACTGCCTTAGAGAACATGGGTGCTTTGAAAATGGAGTACCAGCAGGTAGGCCCAGAAGCATAACATGTGATGTTGAGGAAAGGGTGTTAGAAAGAACATCATGTAACATCTGTAAAATGCTGTGGTGTTGAAACCAAAAATTAAAAATTTATTATCTTATGTTTAATAAAACCACCCTTAGCAAAGGATTCATAGCTTTTTGCTAAACTAGTGCTCCCATAGTTAGTGGCGGATCTTAACAGAAAATGTGCATTATCTCAAACGGTTCATTTGAGATATTACTGTGACTTTTTGGCATATTTTAGTTTGTACTTTTCACCTTTAAATTATTGACCATCATTTTTGAAACACCCTGTATATTGCTATTTGTATACTTTCATTCCTAGGTAATAATATGCTCAGTCGTGTTTGAATTTGATACATGAAAAATATTCCTGACTATAAATATATTCTGCTCTGTGAAGTTGTTTATTTATTTTTCCACTTTTTTTTTTTTAGGTTAACTGCTTATAAAAAAAAATTAATTGCTGGTCCTTGCTAAGACCAGCTGTTATTTGATGCTTAGCTGTGTGAGCCCACATTCTTTACCATACTTCAAAAAGGTAATAGTGAACACTAAATTTTTTATTTTATTTTTTTTTTTGTTATATTAGGGTTAAATTTTTTTTTGCTATATTAGGGTTAAATTTTTTTTGCTATACTAAGGTTAATAAACTTTGTGTTTTTTTTTTTTTTTTTTGATATTCTTGAACTGAAGTAAACAGTTTTTGTGAAATACAAGTTGTGTATGAAATAAAAATACCAGAATGGAAATGAAGAAGTTAAGTTATTAAAGGAATAAGTTTCTAATTTTAGTATTGATATTTGTATTATTAGTGACAAATGATGTAATAAAGCAAGCTTATATAGAATCAGACAGAAATAAAAAAATTTTCTTACCTCATTCATTTGCTTAATCCTTCCTTATCGTGCTTGACTTGGCACATTATGGTCTTAGTTGCCAATGTGCAAAAAAAACACCAACCAACCATCCTTATTCTGCAACTATCATTTTTCAATTTAATAAATTTGTCCCTTATGGGTCTTGTCCAAGAAACAGTAAGAATGCCGCTACCATTTAGGTTTACCCAATCCATTTAGTTCCTTAAACAGTTCATGCAGGTTCCTTAGTGCTGCAATTTCAGAACTGAACTTATTTTCATCAATTCCCATTTCTGTCCTTAACTAATATTGCCATTGCTCTTCTCTACACCCACATGTTTCAACAGTTCTAAATCCTTCCTAAAATGAGGCTTCCTTATTTGTATGCAGCACTTTAGATGTGGACAAACCTTTGTTATGCAATGAGATAATCACTTCCTTGTCCTTGCTGGCAAAATTCCTGTATGTCAGAACCCCATGAACTGTTCCAGTAGCCTGACTACTCTGCTCAAAGATCTTCATGTTGAATGTACAGTTATCCCTAGGTCTTTTTTATTCTTCACCATTTTGAGAATGGTACCACTCGATTCGTATGTTATAATGGGATTACTGCTTCTGATATACAATATGTACCTTGCATTTGTCAATGTTAAACTTTAAATATTACTTCTTAGCTCATCTGCTTAATTTTTCTAGGTCTAGTGATTACTGTCATTAACTACCCTGTCGACCTATCAACTCTAGACAGTAAGCTTGATATGCCTCCATCAGTTATTCCAATCAATTATTCTAATAACATTATTCCAAGAAGACCAGTGCCCATTTATAACCATTGTCTTCTTCCACCCAACCATCCTTTTAATCATAGCAATCTTGCTCCAAATGCTACACTGCTCCAATTAGTACAGTAGGCTTTCATTTCGAACAGTGTCAAAAGCTTTACTGAAATTAATGATGGCAAAATAATTTTTTTCTGTCCAGTTTCTTTGTTACTTTATCAACAAATCCATGCTGTAATTTCTGTATAACATCATTCTTGCCAAGATGAGCCTGCAATACTTATTTAACCACTGATTCCATAATTTTCCCTGGAAGTCAAGTTTATGTCTGTAATTAGTTATTTTACTTTGATCCTCCTATGTAAATAGTCATTTGCACATGTGTATTTATAGGGATCTCCCATGAATTCAAGGATGTCCTCATAATTATGGCCAAAGATTTACTTACCTCTTTTTGCTTCTTCATTTAATATAATTGAACAGGTCTGATCAGTCCCTAGTGCTTTCTTTCCAGTTATCACAAAATAATTTAGTTCCCTATTATAACCTGGTATGCTGCAGGCAATTGCACCTCTAAAAACTCTTTTTAAAGTGAATGTAGATGCAAAATATTTATTAGATTTGTCAGCTACCTGAACAAGATCATCAGTGGGTATGTCATTCATATCTAGTGGGCCAATGTTCACCCTTTTCCTTCTAGTTAACATAAGCAAAGAATTCTTTGCTACTTTTCTTTGCATTCTTAGGCAAGAATTTCTCATCTGCCTAACACCCTTAGTTAAATAAAGGAACCAAGCTTAGTGGAATCTGGAAGTTCTTAATGCATGAAGAGTCACTGTTGACAGATCAAGATAATTGCTTTCTCATGTTGCTTATCTAACAAGTTTCACTCTATCTGAAAAATTATATTCCCCATTATAAGACATTCTGATTGACTAAGCTTCTCTAAGACTATTTGTCTGTGTAGTTATTCATTATACTCATCACAGTCAGGCAAACAGCAGATTATTAAACTCATTTTAGTTTTCCTAGTTCATGCCCAGCTGATTCAAGGCTGCACTGGTCACTCACATTAACTGAGTTCATTGCCTTGGATTCTGTTTGCTTCTTAACACAGCATGTGTAATTCCTCTTTTGTAACGAAATGGACACTGGACAGAATCCATACTTCCAGCATGGATGCTGTCCAGTTTTTTTGTCAGTTTTGGGTTTACCCCAAAAGAGGTAAACCCAAAACTGACAAAAGTAAGCCCTCAGCACTTCAGAAGCTACCTAATAGACTCACCAAGACAAAATAATGGCTAAATTCCTACAGTGGAATTGCTCTGGATTCCCAGCAAAATATTGATGACATCAAGGCTCTCCTGCTCAAGTGCAAGCCAGTTTGCTTTTGCTTGGAGGAAACATATTTCAAGGCAACTGAAAACCTTTTCTTTCATAATTCTACTATCATATGTAAGGATAAAAACTTGGGATGGACTTGTCCCATGGAGGAGTTGCTGCTATCCATGTGGGCAACCAGACCCCTTTCCAACCAGTACCGCTTTCCACCAACTTAGAAGCATTAGTGGTTTGCCTTACAGTTGGGTTTTTATTAACAGTTTGTTCAATTTAGTTGCCACCTAGGGCTACATCTCCCAGAGACACCTCGATGATCTCATTGTGCAGATGTTCACCCCTCTATTACTTCTTGGAGATTTCAGTGGACATAACACAAGGTGTTATGTCCACTGAAATCTCCAAGAAGGGTAGTGCTGATATTAATGGAAAGGAACATGTCATAAAGTATATGCCCACTGACAATCTCTCCCTTCTAAATGTGGGAACTAACACCTTTTTCCACATGCCGACCACTAAGTTTTTTGCCATTGATCTTTTTTCTGCTCTCTTTCCCTCCTCCCTTCACTTACTTGGGAGGTGGAGGAGTACCCATATGGAAATGATCACTTCCCCGTGATAACCACTTTTATTAATGGGAGACCGTGTCTTCCTGTTAGGTTACCTTGGTGGAAGATTGATCAGACTGATTGGAATGCCTTTCAAAATTGGGCAAATTTTGACATCACCACAGTCAGTCACGAGCCTATCAATGATGCAGTTACATACATCACAAAGTATCGTTCATGCAAATGCAATTGCAGTTCCAAAAACATCCACCCAGTTTCCAGCTTATTCCAAACCACGGTGGAATGCAGATTGCAAAGCAACAAAAAAAGCTCAAAACAAAGCTTGTTGGTGGTTCCGACGATATTCTACCGTGGCCAACCTTATAGCATTTAAATGTGCACAAGCCAAAGCACACTATATTCGCCGTCAGAGTCAAAAGGAGTCATGGATATGTTTCATATTATCGATTACCCAGATAATCAGCACCAAGGTGATCTCAGAAAATGAAGGGAAAATATACAGCACACTCCTCATCAGTTCTGGAATATAATGGATGTACTGTTCCAGACTCAACTGCAGTAGCCAGTGCTCTTGGGGAAACATTTCCTAACATCTCAGGAGCAGCAGTGTCATCATCTTATTCCCCAGAGGTTCTGGTCCTTAAAAAAAAAAAAACAAAACTGAAAAAGAGGCCTTGAATTTTAAGTCCAACAGTGTTTACCCATATAATAAGCCATTTACCATCCATAAACTGAAAACAGTTCTTACCCTTACAAAGGTAGTGGCATTGGACCAGATGACATTCATTATGAAATGATTAAATGCCTTTCACTAAAATCCATGGACTTGTTTTTCCTATACAACAGAATCTTCCTTGAAGAGCAGTTTCAAGACACCTGGCAACTATCCTTGCCTTTGCTAAGCCAGAAAAGGATCCTAAATTTCCAAAAAATATCATACTATTGCTCTGACTAGCTGTTTGTGCTAAATATTGGAGAGAATGGTTAATGCTTTTTCTTTTACAGTACTTAGAATTGAATTGAATGCCTTGCTCTCTTTCAGTGCAGCTTCTGAAGGAACTATTCCACTTTGAACCACTTACTTAGACTGAAACCATCTATTTGAGATGCTTTCCTAAAAAGAGAGCATCTAGTGTTCATTTTCCTTGACATGAAAAAAGCGTATGACAGAACTTGGAGATTTGGGATTTTAAAAGATCTTTATAACCTTAGTCTTAGATGTCACCTTCTTATTTGTATAAAAAACTATTTGTCTCTTCATTCTTTCCAAGTTTGAGTAGGATCCACACTCTCTCAGCCCTTTTGTCAAGAGAGGGAGTACCTCAAGGATATGTCTTAGGTGTTACGCTTTTTTGCCATTAAAGTAAACTTCATTACTGAGCAACTTCCTCCAATTATAAAAAAAATGCACTCTATGTTGATGACTTCAACATCTTCTCAATCGTTCAACATGAGGGTTATTGAGAGATAACTGCAATAAGTCATTGACCATCTTAACTCCTTGGGCATGGCCAATGATTTCAGGTTCTCACCGGAGAAGATCATTCATGTCCATTTTTGTTGCAATTGTAACCTCCACCCTGAACCTTAATTACGACTTGAACAAAAAGCAAAATTCCTATAGTAAAGTAAAGTAAATTGCAGCCATTATCAACCCACTGCAGGATGGAAGCCTCCTCAACAATTCATGCTGAGGGAAATGGACCATAATCTGCCACGCTGGTCCAGTGCGGGTTGGCAGATCGACCGTATTTAGCAGTCAAGGGCTTGAACCCCAGTCTACTCAAAGAGCATGTGCCACTACACTCCCATTCCTGACCACTCGGCTACGGAGCCTTCCTCCGTAGCCGAAATTGGGCATGGAATTACTCTGTAATTCCTGTAGTAGCAGAGATGAAATTCTTGGCATGAAATTCAGCTATGTACACAGTGCATGAGAGGGCTGAACATTGTCCATGCTTGCTCGTTTGCTCTCTCTCTCTCTCTCTCTCTCTTATACTTCCTGGGATGCAAACCAGTGTACTGTACCCCATTACTAAAAGCAATATCTAACTCAGCCCACAAATCCAGTGAGGCTGTCAAAGAAACGGTGATGACACAATTAAAGTCTTACTTAAAGGGCATAAAAATTAACAGTATGAGAAAAGTGAAAGAAAATGGGGTGCTACTGGAAGAAGCAAATAAAGAGGATTTAAAAAAGGTGGAGGCAATACCTGAAGTCACAAAACTTGGGCTTAAAACAAAAAAGCCAAAAGGAAAAAATCCTCACATCTTAATTTTTGATATACCAGACACAACATTAGAAAAAGACCTAATGATGGATATATACTATAAAAACTTCAGTAGCATAATGACAATAGATGAATTTGCTGCTGAATTCCTTCTAAAAAGAGGAACCAAAAGCAAAAGAAATGGATTATTTAACATAATAGCAGAAATTACACCTAAAATATGGAAGGCACTGCAGGAACAACAGAGAATCTATGCTGGCTGGACCAGCCATAGATTCAGGGAACATTTCCCCATACAAAAGTGTTTTAAATGTCATAAGTATGGCTATACTGCCAGGGACTGCAGTCAAAAAGAACCTGTCTGTTGTCATTGCAGTCACTGGCCACGATTACAAAAGCTGCAAAAATAAGTCTCAGCAGCCAAAATGTGCTACCTGCAAGGCAGCACGGCTGACTGACTATGCACACAGCATCAGGGATGACCAATGCCCCTGCCATAAAAAATGGTAAAACTTATACAATCTAGGACTAATTATGGGCCAGATTGAAAATATAAACGTTGACTAGGGCTCTAAATCTCGTCCAGTTGAATGCTCAAAGAGCAAGAGCTGTTGTAGATCAGATCAAGCTCAGATTAGAAGAAAATGACATAATGTATTGGTACTCCAAGAACCATACACACATATGAGTAGGGCTCAAAGATACCCAAGAAACTACAAAATCATAGAATGCACCTCTGGTGTCCTTTCTACAGTAATAATAGTGAAAAACACTGACCTTACAGTCACAAAGGTGGGTCACCTCTGCTCCCCAGCAGCAGTGTGTGTGTGCTCTCATATCACTAGTGCTGTGGGACAGTTCTGTGTTATCTCACTTTATTCCAGACCTGGCGAAGATATAAATCTTACAATAGAATATTTACAAGCAGTCACAGACCTGCTACCTACAGCAAATATCATAGTGTGTGTGCTGATGTCAACTGCCAGTCAGCCTTATGGCATAGACATACAGAAGCCAGAGCAGGCACACGCACAATGGCCAGATGTTATCAGATTTTATAGCCACTTCACCCTTTCAAGTGATAAATCAACCTAATAACTTACCAACTTTTAGCAGTATCATGTGGGAGAGTGACATTGATGTCACTCTTGCCACGAATTCAATAGCCTATAAAATTACAGACTGGTGTGTTCAGCCAGCCTGGACCACATCAGATCATAGAGCCATCACCTTCAAACTAAACAGGCAATTACAAATAACCCAACACTCCTTGTTGGATACCAAAAGGTATAACCTCAAAAAGGCAAACTGGCAGATTTTTGCAGAACATACAGCAGCTGAGCTGCAAAAACAGGAAAATGAGTGGTCTAGATTAGACAACTGTAGCCCGGATGAGCAAGCACTGACTATGACAAACATTTTAACAAAAACAGCAAACCTGTCTATTCCACGGAAAAAGTCGAAGAAGCAGGCAGTCCCTTGGTGGTGCCCTGAACTGACTATACTCAGGAGAAGGGTGCACCAGGCTAGGAGAAATTTTCAAAGAGCCAAAACATCTTGGCTACAAAATGAGGTGGATGCACTGAGAGATTCTTATAGAAGTCTCAGGAATCAGTATACAGCCCTCGTAAGAGACAAGAAAAAGGAATGCTGGAGGCACTTGGTGGGAACTACTGGAAACAATAACCCTTGGGGAGTTATTTACAGAATAGTGACCAACAAGCTGCCAAGAGGAGATGTCTTGGAAACTACTGTCAAACCAGATGGAACCCCAACCTTGTGTTGGGCGGATTCTGTAAATAACATCCTAGACAGCATTATTCAGACTGAAACTGGGGAACATTCCCCCACCCAGCTAGACATTATAAAAGAAAACACTGAATATGACAATGCCAATATTGAACCGCTATTTACTACACAAGACTTAGATTGTATAAGTTATAGCATTATCTAAAACCAAAAATAATAAAAGCCCAGGTTTTGAACTCTTAGAGGTTGAGATTATCAAAAAATTAGCAGAAATAGCACTATATAATAACTGTATGACAGAAGGTATATTCCCAAAAATATGGAAAAAAAAAAGCTGTGTTAAGATTAATTATCAAAAACCCTGAGAAACTGCCTACTGATCCCAAATCATATAGACCAGGAGTGGCCAACTTAATTTGTGATGCGATCTACTTTTTTCCTTCAAAATGTGCCGCGATCTACCATTTCAAAAATTTCATTGCACATGGTGCACAAATTGAGGGATGACTGTATGTTTAAAATTCGTTGTGATCGACCGAAATTAAATCCGATCCGCTATCAACTGGTAGATCGCAATCAACTCGTTGGCCACCCCTGATATAGACCAATAGCCCTACTCCCTGTACTAGGGAAAATATATGAAAGATTAATATATAGTAGATTAGCTCAGTACTACACGGAAGCAGGTTTACATTGTCATAAACAGTATGGTTTTAAACAGGGCAACTCTATGGAGGCTGCCATGCACCATCAGTTAAACAGTTAAAAACTCTGGAAAAATATGTACTGGAAATTTCTATTGACTTTGCTGGAGCATTTGACTCACTCTGGTGGCCTAGTGTTCTTAGGAGACTCCGCCGCCGCCCCACAAAACCTCTATAAGGTAATAAACAGCTACCTTACAGACAGAAGTGTCTCAGTACGCACAAGGTTCCAGGAATTGAGACGCCCTGTAAATAAAGGCTGCCCGCAGGGTTCAATCCTTGGCCCTTTCTTCTGAACGAATTTCTGGCCTTGGATCTGTGTCCTGTAGAAAGCCTGTCCTTTGCAGATGACATGATTTTCCTTGTAAAAGGTAACACAAGTGGTTGTAGAGCAAAGATCAAATGCCGCCCTCTTGTAGCTGCAGGAGCGGGCACAAATGCACATGCTCAAAATATCGCCTGAAAAAACCAAATACTTTTAAAAGGCAATTTGGACATAAGAAGACGTCCACAAATCAAAATTAACACAACCACTATAAAAATGGTAACAGAACTAAAATATCTCAGAGTGGTCTTTGATTCAAAATTAACTTTTTACCCCCATTTGATCTACTTAGCAAAGAAAGTGAGAAATTATGCAGGTATGATTGCCAGGATCAGTTGAGCAGACTGGGGGATCAAAAGAAAGACCCTGGCAATCATATACCGTGTAATGTTCCTACCTGTTGTCACCTATGGAGCTGGTGCGTGGTTCACCCGCTCGGCCATAGTAAGAAATAGGAATAAATTAGAATCAATACAAAGGACAATACTACTTTCTATTACCAGTGCATGTTGCACAGTAAGCACACCTGTGCTACAGTTGCTGGCCGAAGCTCTCCCACTTTACCTGGAAGTAGGCAAAAGAGGCTTATATTATAGATTTAAAAAGGGCATAGCCACAGAATTTCTGGGGATAGCCCTTGATACAACCAACACCTTCAATGATTAAAAAAAAAAAAAAAAAAAGAATAGCCACAAAGCTCCAAGAGCTATGGCAAACAAAGTGGGAGCAGGAAACCAGAGGACTGGTTACCAAACGGTTTCTACCATGGGTGGCAGTTGTTAGCCCAAAGCCATCTAAGTGGTATGCCCCTGGACTTTTTGCAACATTTATATTGACAGGTCACGGCTCCCTAAAGGTGAAACTTAACCTCCTCAGGCCTGACTGATGACCCAAACTGCACCTGTGGCGAGAGTGAAGACCGAGCACACATTCTATATGAATGTATAATATATGACATCCCCAGAACAGTGCTAATAGCACAGATTGGCCCCCTTCCCAGGGGAGAAGAACATCTGTTCATCATAGAAGAGTCAAGTTATAAAGCCTTTACATCTTTCACACAGAAAATATTCGAAATGTGCAGAAAAATCCAAAGAATGGCAATTCAACCCACCCAACAATTAATCAATAGTTAAAATTGCCCAAGTTTCCCACCACGCCCAGGCGATGACTTAAAAATTGTCAGGATAGCAGTATTCTGCACCCTGACAGAAAACCTGACATGACAAACCTCCCCAGGACTACCCTGCCATGTGTAGGGACCTGGGGGCCCCATGCCAAATAAATAACCACATAGGGGAGGGAGATGTACAGGCAGCCAGGGAAGCAGACTAGCTGAAAAATATCAGTAAGCTAGTAGCAAAGGGATGCAATGTAGAATGAAAGATAGAATGAATGAATGAGAATGAAAGATAGAATGAATAGGCTGGGCACTGAGTGAACTAGGAATTATGGTAAAAGGGAATAAATGGCAGTTTTGGTGAAAGAAAACTTTCCCTAGCATGAGGGAAAGAGAGAGTGAATGGGAATGAGTGGAAGAGCAAATGTAATTGGCCAAAAGAATACAAAGTTAAAAATAACTTACATTATTTTATATATACTAACAAACATTTACTAACAACACAAACACTATCACTGCATTATTCCCTGGCCTGCAAAAAAACTTGCAGCTAGGCCTGCACCACAATTTAAGTTGAGGTGCACAGAGAGTGCAGTGCAGAAAGCAAGAGTTGAATAAATGAAATGAAAGCCAGAAGAATGAATGAAAGTGTAATTGTGTGAGAAAAAGAACACAAACCATAAATTCTACAGTTAAGTACAAACAAACCCTAATTTTAATTAGTATTTAAATTTATTTAATTATTTTTAATTAGTATTTAAATTTACATTACACATCATTGCATCCTCCCTGGTGTGTGAGTGGGAAAAAAAAAAAAAAATATATATATATATATATGAAACTTGAAAAAAAATGTATTAAAAAAAAAAAAATAGAATGCAAGTAGACTGAGAATGCAGATTATGAATGAAGGCAAGGCCTATATATAAAAAAAATAAATAAAATAAAATAAAAAGGGGTGAACACTAGAATTTGGAAAGGCTGAAAGAGATTTACAAGAAAGTGGTAGAATTTAGACTTTGATTAGAATTTGGCGGCATTGCTAGGGACGTACTCGATTGGTTTAGTTTTAGGCGTACTTCGTCTATTTAGGAATGGGGTAGAGACTGAAGACTGGGGGGAAACAGGTAAAAGGATGGGGATGATAGAGTTGGCATCCCCAAAGAGGTCAGCGTGGTGAGCCCCACCAGGCAAAGTGTCAAGTGTGTTTAGGGTCTAACAGCACCAGTGGTTTCCCCCATCTCCGTGTAGTCTACATTGTCATGTGTTACAGAACACTGTAAAGGCCAGAGATTTAAAAGTGTATGGATATTGTTGGATGTAGTGTCGTGTACCGTTGTTCATCTGGCCATTTAGCCGCTGGACCCCTACTGAGGCCCAACGTTGCCCACACTTAGCCAAGCCAGTTACACCAGTATTTTTAAATAAGTACTCTGGCAGGTCCTGCCACCTAATTTCCTGGGATTTCAGTGGCTAGGACCAAAAAAAAAAAGGGGGGGGGTGTGCTAGAGGTTGGGTCAGGCCAAAGGAGTTTTAAGTTATACATTGTGGAATTAAGAATTTTAGGTGTAGGGCTAGGATAATTTTGACATGGGATGAATGCTAGTTGGAAAGCTAGAGGGGGAGGGAGGCTGAAGACTGGGGGGGTGAGAGACAGAATTATAGGGTCGATAGAGTAGATGACCCCAAAATCAGTGAGGCAGACCCATGCCACACCAGAAGGAAAGAGGGGGCGGTGGGGAGGAGACAAGGGAACCTTCCCCTCCTCCCTGCCAGGACAGGGGAGAAACAGGGCCGTGCAAGGGAGCACGGGTTCAGGATCGCCACGTGGCATTGGCAGCAATGCTGCGTGAAGTCATAGTTGGCAGAGTCCAGTCCAAGAAGGTAAAATTAGAGTACTGCAATCCTGGGACAGACAGGTCCCGTTCAGGTGGTGAAGTCATTTCAGTAGTGAGCTGCATGAAGATATATTTGGTAGAATCAATCCGAGAGGATCAAATCCGAGTAGTGTCAATCCTGAGACAAAGAAGTCCCATCCAGATAGTGGAGTCATTTCAGTGGTGAGTCAACTTGGTGGGAGGCGAAGCCGAAGCGGCAGTCATGGTAGATGGAGGTGATGTTGAGGCTGCATTGTAAAGGCACAATTATTGTGCAGTTGAAAGTCTTCACGGGGATTGCAGTATGCTGAAGCAAGTAGTGGTCTTGACACATGGCTGATTAGGCCGTTTCATTGTCTGGTTGGGTCTGATTCTGTGGTTGTGGTAGGGTTTTCCGCCTCGTGAAGAGGCTCTGAGCAAAGTTCGAAAAGGATGTATAGGTATGGTGGTCTTCCAGGAGATGTTGCTCCTGATCTCTCAGGATGAAATGAATTTGTGTGATGAGAGAAGATCTGAGGTCATCATATAGTAGGCAGTCATGCATCAAGTGGTCCCAGGTTTCCTGGGCACCACAGGTGCAAAGGGAGCTGTCGGAAAGCCCAAGAAGGTTCAGTTTGCTGCGAAAGGCACCATGCCCTGTTAGGAGGCACGTGGTTAGAAGGCCTAGGGAGAACTAGGATGGTGATTTGGGATATACTTTGCATATGTCTGGTATAAATTCGCAGGTGATGGGCCCCTTTGGTGGATTCAGACCATCTAGCTTGCCAGGTCTGTTGTAAGTAGGTTAGGAGTATGCTTTTTCACTGGAATAGGTGTTAGCAGGATCTGTGGTAAAATCAATAAAGGTGGTAGACTTTCCTCAGTTGAGCTGGTACAGCATCCCCACATGGGCCACCTCAAGGTCTAGGGGCAGTACACCGGCGAGGACCTGTAGAGCGTGCGTGCGTGCGTGTGTGCTGGAGGTGCAACATGCTCTGGTTGTCGTAAGGAGAATCGGCAGTTGAATGATGTTTAGCTTTCTTCGTCCTACCACAGTGGAGGCTTTGGTGAACCATATGCCAGAACTGTAGGTGATAGTTGGTATGAATGTGCTTTTATACAATAAGGCTAGAGTGCATTTTTTGAGCCCCCAATCTCAGTGGGTCACCCTGGCAACCAGTGCAATGTAATTTCTTATTTTCTTCTGTAGGTAGTTGAGATGTGGGAGAAATGTTAGTTTTCTGTCGATGATAATGCCAAGGAGTTTCAGCTGAGTAACAAGCTTGATGGTTGTGCCTTGTATCTTGATTTGAGGCGACCTCCACGGATCAAGATAGCCCTTCAGGAGAATGGATTGGGTTTTTGTGGATGAGATTCTCAGATGGTTTTTCCGGATCCACTCTTGCAGGGTGGTAAGAGCTCTGTTGGCAGATACTTCAAGTTGAGCCCTGGAGTCCCCTGCCAGGATCAGGGAGAGATCATCAGCATATACCAAGGTCTGGACATCGCCTAAGTCAGTACTGAGAAGCTTGTCAAGTACAGAGTTACAGAAAAGGGGGCCCAGGACAGAGCCCTGAGGGCAACCTCGGTGGACACGACATTCCACACTGGAGAAGGGAGCCTGATCCACAATGCTCTTGTCACTGAGATAGCTGGCAATGCAGTTGTAGAGATTTCCTGGGAGCTCACCGTGTCTCAGCCGTCCGAGGACGCTAGGCCACCATAAGGTGTCAAACGCCCCAGCAAAGTCGATCGAGATGACGAGGAGGTACTTTGGGTGCAGTTTCTGGCACCATTTGTAATGGTCTCCAGCGCATCGACTGTAGACATGCCCGGTTTGAATCCAAATTGATTTTGTGCTGGTAGCTGTGCAGTATTGTAGTGGTTTTTCAGTCTCCGTCTAAGGAGCTGCTCAAAGACCTTACTCAGCACAGAAAGGAGAGCAATAGGTCTGTATGAGTTAGGGCAATTGTGCGGTTTAGTTGGATTTTTGAGTATGAGCCGAATGGACGCAGTTTTCCAATCAGTTGGGAACCATCCCTTTAGCAGGCAATGGTTGAAGAGGTTTAGCAGGATTTCTGGAGTGAATTCGGCAACTTTTTTAATTATTTCGGGCTCAAACATGTCCAGGCCTGGTGACTTGTTATTTCTCAGTCTCTCAACGGCCATAGAGAGATCCTCGACATTGAAAGGTTCTTCCACGAGTGTTGAGTTATAGTTGTTATTGTCGAGGCAAAACTGCTGCTGTTCTGGTGAGTTGTCATCTGGTGGCTGTTTGAAAGAGTGATCAAGTATGTTTGAAATGAAATGCTGCCAGGTGGCCTTGTGGGGTGATTGTGGAGCGAATAACTTCACCTCTTGGCAGTTTATTTGTTGTTACCTTGAACACGACACCCCAGGGATCAGAGTTACCAAGTGCTCCCTGGACAGCCTTTTACGGTGCCTGATCATCGTGTTGTAGGCGTTTCGAGTTTCTCTGTACTCTTGTCAGAGGTATTCAATTTCTGCGGGGGGCCAGGATCGCCTGGCCCGTTGGAATGCATGCCTCTTTTGGTTTACTTCACGTCTGAGGGCCTGAAGCTCCCCTGACCACCAGGGGACTGCCCCAGGGATGGGATTTTTCCGTTTTATTGCTGTATTTGTAGCATTTGTAATTATGTCCGTGACCTTGCGCTGATGGGAGTCTGGATGCTGAACTTGCACATTCTCGGTTTGTATGTGCAATATCCCATTGATGAGTTTTTTTTTAAACAGGCTCCAGTCAGCTTTGTTCAAAGCGTATCTATGTTGCTTCTGTCTGAGAATTGTGGACTGAGTGATCGATCTGTACATGTTGAAAGTTATGGCTCGATGGTCTGAGGTGGGCCAGCCCTCCCGTACAGTCCAATCCGACAGAAATCTAGCAAACGACCTGGTGGAGAGAGTCACGTCAATCGTGGCTTTCCAAAGTGAGCTGGAAAACGTCAGCAGGCTGTTGGGCCTATTTATGACTTCCAGACCACTATTAGCCAGGAACTCCTCCAACAGCTGTCCATTTGCAGTACCTCTACACCCTGGGGGTCTCACTGTGCCAGAGGGCAGAGTGGCAATTTACATCCGCACAGATGACAATCTTTGCACCCGCCAGTTCTGTTAAGACGTGTTGTAGGTACTGGACTGCAGGTAGGATGTCCTCTCCCGGCCTGCAGTACAGGGAAACGGCATAGAAGTCGCCCAGAGAGGAGATGATTTGGGCACAGGTGGCCCATGGAGAGTAGAGATGAGATATCTGCATCACAGTCAAGTGAGGATTCCTCACAGCGATTGCTGCCCAGGGTGTCACACCAGGAACCTGGACAATTTTGTAGGACAAGGGGTATCCCCTCATTTCATTTGAATGAGTGTAGGGTTCTTGTATTAAGAGAATGTCGATGTTTTCCTCATCTGCCTTCTGTCAGAGTTGTCCCACAATGGCCTTTGCTCACTGCGCATTTATTTGCAGGAATTTTATCTTGTTGCTGTTATACTGTTTATGCAGTGTCCCCATAATTTATTCATTGTTGGAGCATGCTCTTGGCCTTGATGTAGATGGCATTTTTTATCCCGAAGTGAGTGGGCATGAAGTAGTTTCTGGCTTTTACAGTTAGCACAGATTGGTTCATTGGCTTTGTTCGGGCAGGTTTCATAGCTGTGGCCTTTATCAGCACAGTGACCACAGGTCTGTTCTGTCTGGGTGCACGTGTGGGTTGTGTGACCGAAACGACAGCATCCGAAGCATTTTGGGACAGCTACATGCTCCTTGTAGCGGTGGGAGCTCCAATTTCTGCACACTCGATTGTGGTGGATCAGTATGTGCCAGGCTGTTGGTGCCAGTTCTCCAACCCAGTTGAAGGAAGTGCCACTTCTAGACTTCGTTTGGTACTTTGGCTTTATTAGGTTAGCTGGGTCCTCTTTGGGGAGTGCATGTTGGAGGTTACGCCTGTACAATTCATCTCGTATGGTTTTGGGGTCCAGGCCCTTGTCGATGTCATAAATTACTATTGAGGCTGCCTTTTTCCTTGGGGGCTCAGCTAGAAGGCCCAGGGTGGGTATCTTAGCATTTGTTAATATCATATCAGTGTCGTCCTTCGATCAGTTTCTATGATGATGCCCGTATTTCGGGTCTTTCGGATGGATTTTATTTTAGTGTTTCTCAGGTTATCAGTAAGGGAAGCGATTACAGTCTTCTTAATCTCCTCGCTTGTTTTTGGTGCATTGGCTGTGGCCGGCTTGAGAACTACCAGGTGTGGTGTTGGTAGTAATGTCTTTCTTTTTGGTGGCGGGTCCATTCTCGTATTTGGCTTTGTGTTCCTCAGTGCATCAGCAAAAGTTGGGGCACGCTGTAGCATTTGTGTGCCCCTACATTCGAGGTATGCCTCGAGTTTGGCCTCATTCCTCTCAGAAGCAAGGTGAACATTGCGCAGGATGGTTTCAAGCTTTGCCCAGATACCAACAATCTCGCCCCAAAGGGTTGAGATAATGCGGCTGGAAGACTTTTTTAGTTTATTTTCTAGTTCAACTCGCAGGGCCAATACCTGCTCATTAACAGTGCCCTCTGGAAGAGTTGGGTCGATGTTAGACGACTCTTGCTGTTTTGTCGTCTTTTCGTGGTTGTCTTGTGTGGGGCCCTGGGATCCCCGGGACTCTTGAGGCTCACTTTGCGAGCGGGTTTCCCTGTTCAGTTGGAGAACTACCCGTTTTCTGTGTTTCTTTTTGGATACCGGTGTCAGCCAGATATCCTCAAAATTATCCGGGATTTCAATGTCAGGTTGGTCACTTTTTGTGCTATAAGTGGTTTGTTGAGCGCTCGATGACTGTTCAGTGACATTACAAATCAATTCGGTGGGATTTGTACTGGGTGTATCCATATTCTCAGATTAGTTGGAAATATCGGTTTATCGAGAATATTCTGATCACTGAGGTTATTGCTGCACAGTTAGATAAAGGTTGAGGAATGACAGTTTGGCGTCAACCACAGGTTTGTGGCTAAATTTGAAGCCAGATAGCGCACGGATGTTGATTTGGGCTACCCCCCACTGTCACGTGAGGGAGGATGCACAAGCGTAAAGATGTTTGCGGAGCAGTCAGGTATGGGACATGATACTGCCATGGGGGATGTCTTTGTATGTGCGCGATGCAAGGAGTGTAAGGAAATCAGGCAACAACTCAGCGTTGTTATGGGCCTATATGAGAGCTTGAAGGACAGGGTGGATGCCCTCGAAGGATTACAAGTGAGGGGCCCATCAAGCTCTCAGCTGCCCACACCAATGCCAGAGCTTGCACTTGGTCATCGCGCAACACAGCGGCAACCCCCAAGGCAGAATGCGCTGGTCCCAAAGGAACTAGTAGTTGTTGGTGACTCTGTTGTCAGGGAAACGGGAAACATGCTTTGTAAAAAGGATAGGTGGAACAGGACCAGGGTATGTCTGCCAGGGGCAAAGGTTGATGACGTTGTAGAGCGGATATCATCTTTTAAGGGCACAAAAGGCGATATAGTTATACACGTTGGCACTAATGATATTAAGAGTAGGAAACCGGCGGAATTACTTAACAAGTACAGGTCACTGATGAAAAAAAGCCGTGAATTAGGGTTGAATTTGAAAGTGTCTGCAATTCTGCCCAGACACGATAGGACGAAGTATATGATGAGAGCCCTGTCGATCAATTCGGCCCTGGAAAGATTGTGCAGGGCTCAAGGGGTAGAATTTTTTTCAGCCTGGTCTGTACTTGTTAACAGGAGAGACTGCTTCTACAGGGATGGGATACACTTAAATAGAAAGGGTGCAAGGATGTTTGCTGATGCTATCAAGGCAGTGTTAGGAGGTTCGGAAAACTGCTAGATCGGGGGGATACAAGGACTAATAGATTAACAGTAGCCACTGGCAGAGGAGAAAGTGATTCTTGCACTGCTTCTATTGGAATGAGCAGCAGCCTGGAAAATAAGATGCAGGATATTACAGAGACTGCTGGGAATCATGGGGGTACAAGTAAACACATGGGTTGTGTTAGGGTGGCTAAGAGGAAGAGCAGGTGCATGTATACTTGCGTGTACACCAATGTTAGGAGTGTAGTAAATAAATTTGATGAATTTGAGTTATTGCTCAAAACATCAAAGGCAGATATTGTTGGGATTTCCGAGACGTGGTGTCACACAGATATAAGGAATGCAGAACTGGAATTTGGGGAGTACAATGTCTACAGAAAGACAGGATAGGAAGGAAGGAGGGGTTATGCTATTAGTTAAGAAACACATAAAATCCAGGGAAGTGAAGCCAGTCGACATCACTGGACAGTGCAGTGTCGAGTCAGTTTGGTGTGACATAAGCATTGGGAGATCAAAATTGAGAGTAGGAGTGTGCTGCAGGCCTAATGACTCTGATGAGTATAATAAGAAACTGTACAGAGAAATAGAGTGGGCTAGTAAATCAGAGAGTCTTATAATGTGGGATTTTAATTTCCCAGATATTGACTGGAATTTGGGGGCTGGTCACTCGCACACTACCAAGGCTTTTTGGATTTATTGGATGATTGTTTTCTACATCAGCATATTCGGGAGGCAACTAGAGGGAGTAATATTCTTGATTTGATTATCAGTAGTGATTCTTCATGCATTAAGAATCTGCAGATAAATGAACCACTTGGTGGCAGTGATCACAGTGTTCTGAAGTGGGAGTTACTCAAAGAGGTAACTACCATTAGGGGTAAAGGGAAGGGTTATTGCTTCCGTAAAGGCGACTACAATGGACTGAGACAGTATTTAAATTCTATACAGTGGGACCAACTGATGATGTTACCAACAGCAAATTCAAAATGGGAAGCATTCAAAGAACTTATCTTGCAAGTTACTAGGCTTTACATACCAAATAAGAAATATTGTTCAAGGTTTAGGCCTAAATGGATGTCAGATGAACTAATGAGGCATATGGCAGAGAAGAAAAATGCATGGGATACATACAAATTAACATGTGACACAGAAGCCTATGATAGATAAAAGTTGATCTGTAACCAAGTTACAAAGGAGGTTAGGCAGGCGAAGGCAGATTACGAGAAATCCTTGGCAAGGGATGCAAAGAAAAACAGCAAAGAGTTCTTTACTTATGTAAACTCTAGAAGGAAGGGGATGAATCAGATTGGTCCACTTGATATTGATGGGTCAACTGTTGATGACCCTGCTCAGGTAGCTAACAAACTAAATGAATATTTTGCATCGACATTCACACATAAGGAGTTATTCAGCGAGGGGAATGCCAGAGGTGTATTCAACTCTGGCAGTAAGCTAGAGAATCTTGTAATAACTGAGAGTAAAGTGGAGGAGAAATTGTTGAAGATAAACACAAGAAAGGCACCTGGGGTGGAAGGGATCTATCCAGTTATATTAAAGGAGGCATCAAAGGAAGTAAGCAAACCCTTAGCCATAATTATGAGAGCTTCCTTGGACTCAGGGGAGGTACCCATGGACTGGAGATGTGCAAATGTGACCCCAATTCACAAGGGAGGATCAAAGGCTGGCACAAGTAATTATAGACCTGTGAGTTTAATTTCTGTTCCCGGAAAATTAATGGAGGCACTGGTTAAAGAAGCACTGCAGGATCGTCTAGACAAGACTCCAGTTATAGCTCGGACACAGCATGGTTTTGTTAAGGGGAAATCTTGCCTGACCAATTTGATTGGATACTATGATGCAGTCACAAAAGAACTGGATGCAGGGAATAACTTTGATATTATATACTTGGATCTTAGAAAGGCTTTTGATACTGTTGCACATGGAAGACTGCTGCGCAGATTGGAGCAGTGTGGCATTGAAGGCAAATTGCTGCTATGGATAAAGGGGTGGTTGAGGGGGAGAAGACAGAGAGTGGTAATCAATGGACACTGCTCATCGTGGACTAATGTTATTAGTGGAGTCTCTCAGGGTTCAGTATTGGGTCCTTTATTGTTCTCTGTATTTATAAATGATACTGATGATGGTATATCAAGCTTAATGTCCAAGTTTGCAGACGATACGAAGGTTGGCAGGGTTGTCAAGGACACTACTGACACTATGCTTCTGCAACAGGATCTGGAAAGGTTGAGCAGATGGGCTGAGAGGTGGCAAATGAAGTTTAACATTGACAAATGTAAAGTACTACACATGGGAAACAGCAACCCCAGAGCAACGTATCAACTCTGTGGTACTACACTGAAAGTGGTAGAGAATGAAAGGGACCTGGGGGTGGTTGTGCAGGCAGATATGAAGTTCTCTGAGCAGTGCAGACAGGCTGCAAGAGTAGCTTATGGTGTATTGTCAGTGATATATAGGAATTTTTCTAGCAGGGATAAGGAGGTGATTATTCCCTTGTATAAGGCAATGGTCAGGCCACACCTAGAGTACTGTATACAGGCCTGGAGGCCTCATTTCAAGAAGGATGTAGAGCTGCTGGAACGAGTACAGAGAAGAGCAACACGATTAGTGAATGGAACGAAGGGGTGCTCTTACGAAGAAAGGCTTAAGTTTTGCGAATTACAGTGTCTGGAGACTAGGCAGCAGCGAGGTGATCTGATAGAGGTGTACAAAGCCTTGAATGGTTTGAGTATGCTCAATGCTGATGGGATTCTTCCTCTTGCTCAGAATTAATCACCTGAGAGGGCATAAGTTCAAATTGAGGAAAGACAGATGTAAGATAGATGTGCGGAAAAATGCCTTTAGCCAGCGGGTGGTTGGTAGGTGGAACAGACTTCCATCCCTTGTCGTGGAAGTTGATAGCCTAAATAAGTTTAAGGCTCAGCTGGACAGGTATTTCGAACGAACAGAGGGGTAAGTGGTTATTTTTTATTTATTTATTTTACTTTATTTTTTTTTTTTGGCTGATGCTGCATAAGCTTGCTTTCTTGTATCAAATGCCTCTACTAATGCTAATATATATATATATATATATATATATATATATTTGAGTTAAGCTGTAATGTATAACATGAGTAGTTAAGTTGTAATGTATAACATGGCTAGTAAAATAGCTACTCAAGAGAAACCAAAAAACCTATACGGGTGCTAAATGTAGCCCGGAAAAAATACATATGCCAAAAATAACATAAAATAAGCAATACAAATGTACAATTAAAAAGTTAATTATAGGCGATCAGATACATTGAAAGGGACTTTTTCAAGGGCTAACCCTTTCAATGTATCAACCATAATTAACGAGCTATCCGTTTCTGTAGTCATCGTCCAGCATAACTTGTCCTGAATGATAGTTAAAATTTAATGGGATAGAGGGCCATAAATATAAAAGGCATATTTGTTGATACATTCCAATTTAGCAGTAAGCTAGCGAGATGACTGTTAGCCCGACGGATAGCCAAAATTTTAATTAGAGAAGGAGATATATCCATTTTTAGGCCTATGTGTATAGTTTAAAATATATGCAGTCTAAGCACTTACCAAGTAAAGTAGAAGCTTGTGCTAACTAAGGCGAACGGAAAATGTAGAAGTATAGGTATAGTACCTCAATCCCCCTCGAATACTCTAATAGTTCATGAGGTATGAAAAATAATGATAAAAAAGAGAAAGCTAAAAAGAATAGAAAAGCTAAATCATAAACTAACTTAGGATACAACCAGGAGCGTAAATTCCTGACCCTTATAGTAAGGGATCCTGGTTATGGCAAGCGATGTAAAGACAATAGAATGCGTTAACATTACGTAGAAAATATAAATGCTTACTACGGTATACCCAAAGTACAAAAAGCCCGCGTGAATCAGCACATGTAGATTATATACATGCCTACCGACCGAAGCCCCCCTCCCTAGGAAAAGTAGTTAAAATAGTTGAACTATATATTTAGTATTAAAATATGCGCAGCGCCCTCTGCAGTTTTTATATGCTGCATAATGTTATACATAGAAAATTCCCACAATTAGATATCTCTCGAAGTAATTGTAGATGTTTACAGAATAAGTTCCTACCCACAGAGCAAATATAGGTACAACGTTTCTAATGTGTGTAAGCTATATAAAACTTACTCCATGTGCAGTGCCTACTATTTACATATATACACATGTCCAACAAAAGCTACGTAAGCCAAAGTAACGTAACTACTATGTGACAAAATAATATTACAGATTAGAAATAATATTATAAAATAGATATAAATTAACAATCCTATTTTCTTTTCACATACTTGGATATATATATATATATATATATATATATATATATATGAACTTTTGATGAGGTAACCTTTTTAAAGGTAACCAAACTCCTCATCTTTTTTGAATTTTAACTTTGTCATGACTTTTTGCACCGTAAAAAATCAAATCAAACCTTTCTTGTACACATTGTACTACTTACCATATTCAATTGCTGCAAACCTTATGTTTGAGTGGCAGCAAGTTTCTAATAATCCTACAGGCCCTATATGATCAACTAACCAGTACTTCAAATTTGTTTACTATACTCCTAGCATTTTTTGAGGATTGTATTAGATCACAGCTGATTGAATCATTCTATAGTGGAGGAAATTGTATTTATTGTTTAAATATTGTAAAAGTTTTGGCCAAAAGTGTAAACGTTGGTTACATCTTTCTTTCTAGCTGTTCTCATCTTTTGAAAAAATGGATGGTGTCCTCCAGCGCCATCTATCCCGTATTTATAGACGAGATTCCAGAGACAGACTTTCTGAAGTAGGGAAAAGACAAGTTCGCTTTGAGAGAGTTTCTGTTGATGGAGATATTCTGAGGTTGGCTTGAAGTAATTTTATAGTTGTTTTGTCACATGCATTATTATTTAGCTTTAAAAATAATTTGCTGTTACAGATGTATTATGACTAGAAGAAGTAACATAGTAAGTTTTGCAGAATGGTTAGGTGTGAGTGAATGTAATGGTTGCTGTGGAAAAAATGAAGCAATCAACATAATCATCCCTAAGGGCTGCATTCTGGTTTCCTCATTTTTTCTAGACCCTTTTTATAGAACCCACTTTTTTGGCCCTCTAACCACTTCCCAACCACACAAATAACATTATTACTTATTACTGCACATATACAATATCCGAGTTGTATTGTGCATTGCTTGATGAAAATGCCACTCAGTCTATTCTGATAGACTATGTAGCGACTTATGCCCACAGAGAAAATAATGAATTCAGCTGAAATCATCATACTAATCTCCTACTAGGATATTAGCTGTTCCTAAAATGTGATGGAATGCAGACTAAAGTAATGTCTTGTTAAATACTCTATAACTAAAAATCTAACACAGTACAAGAAAGAAAGAAAGAAAAAGCTTGCTATGTAAGGAGGCAAAGAAAAAAAAAAAAAGAAAAAAAGAGGCATGGATCTACTTACTTTCCAAATTGATTCAGCAGCATTGACATAGTTTTACTTTCAAAAATACAAAGAAAAAGCTGAAAATATTGGAAACTTTTAATACCAGTCATCTTAAAGTCGATTGCACTACACAACAGCCTCACACGCTCAAAAAATACTGCAGTAGGTCCTGCTGGAATTCAATACATAATGATTAAGCAAAGAATTCCTTAGAATTTTCCTACAACTGTACAACTGAATATACTTGGATAATATCTATGCAAGTAACTGGAGACATTCCTCTGTCCTTTCATTTCTAAAACCAGGCAAAGATCACTTGGATACTTACAGTTATAGGCCTATTGTACTTACCAGTTTATGCAAAATGCTGGGTAAAAAAATTGTTAATGCAAGGCTGGCCTCGTTTCTGGAACCCAGTAATTGCCTAAGTCCACATCAATATGGTTTTCAAAAATTGAGGTGCTCACTAGATTGATGATAAGAGCTAAAACAAATACTGGCAGTTCCCAAATAAAAGATAATGGTATAAAAGATAAAAGAAATATAAAAGATAATCATCAAAGATAATGGTGTGTGTGTGTGTGTGTGTGTGTGTGTGTGTGTGTGTGTGTGTGTGTGTGTGTGTGTGTGTGTGTGTGTGTGTGTGTGTGTGTGTGTGTATTATTAATTACTTATATTTATTATTTTATTGCATTTACCCAAAAATCAATATAAGTATTCACCTAACCATCAATTACAAATTGAATACAGGTTGCCTAGTCACAAATTAACCCTCCCTTAAAACATACATTATAATTAAAAACAGACCAATCAACCAACAAATCAGACCAGATGGCACTCCGACCCCCTGTAAAGCGGCTCCCGGGCAACTTGCACGTCCTTTCTCCCACCAGCCCACAGCCATACTGATCACAGGTAAATACCTATATACTTTTATAGTAACTATGATACGTACCTTTTGGGTTTGGGGTCTCAATCCCAGTTTGCAGCTAATAGTAATCCAAAATTTAAAACTAAAGTTAACCAAAAATTAACAATTACAGATTATAAGATTAATTTGATTTACTTGAATTGTTAACTTTGGACAACCATAACCTAAAACTGAGTACTTACAAAGCAAAACTGTTATTGAGACCACAGAAATGGGTATGCCCATTGCATTCTTTTAGTATGATTATCTATCTGCTCAAAACCCCCGAGGAAGTAGCAGAGAGATGGCCATGTGAAAGAAAGTCACCTTCCTATTTTATTTTTATACTTTATATTTTACACCTTATACTTTTAGTAGAACTACCGCTAGCCAGTTAGTTAGGCCTTAATTACTGATAATACTTCCGGCCAAAAAAAAAATCCCCCACCACCTGCAAAGCAAATTTCTATCAGGATCTTGACCTAATATATCAATGGTGTATAATGTTTAATTGTTCATCCTACAATAGCATTAACGCCTGCATAAACGCAATATTGTCTGAAAAAAAATTTAACAAATATAGAACATTGGCTTAAAAGTTGTGATCAAAAAAAAAAATATATATATATATATATATATATATATATAGTTTCTCTGAACCCTCTACAGAAGTTCTGTGTTGTTTTTTTAGTTACGGTCTCCAGACTAGAATACAGTATCGCAAGTGCCCTATAGCATTGTGTTATAATGACTAATAAATGTCCTTCTCCCTACCAGCAAAGGTCCTATAAATTATAGTAAATCATAGACACCATGTGTTTTCATAGCTGCCTGTCAATCTGACATGAAAATTTCAAGTCAGATTGAATCACAACACCCTTTTTTTTTTTTTTTGCTCTGAACCACTTTTAGCTCTTTAGCTCTTTTTCTTCTAGCTTGTTTGTGACTTAAGCATTTCTATTCCCCAAATGTCTAACCTCTAGGTTTACTGCTTCCCATATAATCTTGCATTTCAGTACCCAGTACCTTGAATTTTTTCAATATTGAACATCAATTGCCATTTCTTAGCAATTCAGGTTAATTTACTTAGGTTTTGTTGCAGCATCATACCCTGATTTCTGTTCTTAAACATCCTGCCAATCTTTGTATCATCTGCAGACTTTGACATTAAACTTTATAGGTCTTCATCAGTATTGTTGATAAATATTGAAAGCAGTAAGGGGCCCAGCACTAAACACTGTGGGACTCTGCTAATAACATATTTCCAGAATAGCAGTGCTCATTAATAACTACCCCTGCTTTCAGCCCAGCTATCCCTTCTAAAAGTTTGTCCAGTTCCTCCTTGAATTTATTTAAGCTATCAACGTTCACAACAACAGATGGAAGTTTGTTCCAGCAGTCAACTACCTGTTGGCTAAAGGCAAATTTCTGCACATCTATTCTACAGCTGTCTTTCCTCAATTTGAATTTATGCCCCCTCAGGTTTGTAAATTTAGCAAGCGGAAGAATCCCACCAGAATTGAGCATGCTGAACCCATTCAAGGCCATCTACACCTCAGTCAGATCACCTTGCAGGTGCCTAGTCTCCAGCCGCTGCAATTTGCAGAACTTAAGCCTTTCTTGGCAAGACGACCCCCTTCGTTCCCCTCACCAATCTTGTTGCCCTTCTCTGTACTCTTTCAAGCAACTCTACATCCTTCCTAAAATCAAGCCTCCAGATCTGTACGCAGTACTCAAGGCATGGCCTGATCATTGCCTTATACAAAGGGATAATCACTTCCTTTTCACTTCTAGCAAAATTCCTACATATCATTGACAATAATTGCAGTAGCACATTGTTAATGACAGCTAATGCCATTACCGTCATTAACAACCCTGCTAACCTTTGTATCGTCTGCATGCTTGGACATTAAGCCTAATCAAAATGAAAATGAACCTACAATTCTTCTTTGATCAACGAAGAACTCCATTATTTTTCTCCTTTATGAATCAGGGAGATATTTGAACACCTCCAGTCAATAGGGATTACCCCCTGAGTTAAAGGATACTCTCATAATAATGGCTAGTTGTTTACTTATCACATTCACTGCTTCTTTTAATATAATTAGATTCCATCAGCCCCAGGTGCCTTGTTTGGTTTTAGCTTCAATAGCTCCTCTTCTGTTTTCTTCTCAATTATCCCAAATCATTTAGCTCCCAGTTATAACTCTGTATACTTCTGGTATTCCTGTTCCAAAAAACTTCGTGTGTAAACGCAGATCTAGAATATTCTTCAGTTAGTCAGCAACATGAATCAATCAGAATCAATATTTATGCATCTATATCTAGTGGGCTAACATTTTATATTCCATTTATTCTAGTGTTAATAAGCAAAAAACTTATTGCTACTTTTCTTTTCATTTTATTGCCAGACACCACCTCCAATTTGCTTTTGCCTGCCTAGCTGCCTTTGACTTGATTGCAGGCTAGTTTTACTTTCTGTATGCTTCTATGTCGCCCTGATAATTTATAATCATCCTATGCATTGTTATTCTCTGTCAATAGTCTCATCAGTACATTTGTCGTACATTTAAGTCTGACCCTTGAACAGTATCTCTTATTTGGTATGAAAAGCTTGAAATATTCAGGACTGTTCTGGTTTAGTGGTATTTCTGGCATTTGGATATCTTAACTCCAAAAGAGTACAGTGCTTAAAAAATGATGTTTTGATGCATAAGCTATGGTACGAAATGAAGGCATCTAAAAAACATGTCTTACAAAACCTTTTATTTAATATGATTGTACCATGCATATTAATTGAAGAATGTATTCAGTTTCTGTTGTCCTTTTGACTTGATCGTAAAACATCTGAGTTTACTTGAAAGCAGAAAAAACAGTGCTACATGAAACCCTAAATATTTAATGATGTAAACATAGTAAATACATTTTTACTTGCCAATTCTTGCACTGAAAAATCAGAATTTGCAGTGTTGCACTCGGTTCATTAAAAAATGGTGAAAAAACATCATGCAATAAATTATATGAAATTTTTATTTACTGGGAAATCCTTGTTGACTTGCAGATGTAGATCTACAGGGGTGTGGCAATACCAAACCAGAAACCAGAAAAGAGGATGATGCAATGGATATTTTGAAAAGATCCGTCAAAGTTATCTGCTTGCTCCTGCTATGCCTTTCATTTTCAAATTGTACTTAGTATAAATGACCATAAATCTCAAATTCCATTAAATTTTCACAACACGAAATAATTTCCGACATGGTCATTTTCTTTGTCTTATTGCTGTTATCACCTATCTTCACTCTCATTTGTTGTAGGTATTGATAACATTAACCTATAATAGTATTGATAATTTCAGAGTCCAATAAATGGGGACATTTTTTTTTTTTTCCACATTCAATCCATTCCCCTATGTCATTCTCATTAAGACTCTGGAACAGCTTTGAATCCCTTCACGTAGTGGACAAATTCTGCAAAATGATCTTTATCTTCAGATAAATTAAATATAAAAAACCCATTGTTGTTATCTGTGAAATCATTGCATTTTGATTCTGGTAATATATTATTCCAACCTTATCCCATCCACATGAAATGCACCACACTGCAATCCTTCAATGTGATTTCCTTTTTAAAACTGTTCATAGCTGAATGAACCATCTGAATTTAAAATTTTTCTGATTAATTCACTTTGACAATTGCTTTTAAAAATTCTTAATTATGCTATGATCCATAGGTTAGATTAGAGATGTGAATTTTGGGGTAAATGTGACACAAAAAGCATTTTCCTTGATGAGTGTATCTACTTGAATGGTGAATGGGACAGTTTGTCTGCTAACAATAGTATCATAGCATTTTCAGAAAGTCCAACCTTTTTTGAAATGATCCCTTAGCACAGGTACAAAAATAATATTAAACCACTCATCAGAATTGTTTTGAGTGATTCAAGGTCAGTATAGTCAGGCTCCCATTAGACTCTCTTACACACAATGCTGCTTTTTCATTACTGGAAGCAAAACAAACCTGTTTCAACCGTGTATAGATTTGCTCTTGACTAAGTCTGTGTTCCACCTTCAACTTTGAAAATCATATTCTCTATAGCTTCATGATTTGCTGATATTTTTCCCGAGAAACTTTTAGATAGGGTTTCATTGGCAATATTTGAATTTCTGAAATCATCGCTTAGAAAAATCACATTCTCTTTTCATTTTTAATTCTTTGTGTTACTTTTGCTTTCTCCATTATCTTTCTGAGAAAGGAATCGCTTCATTCCTATGCTGGTAGAATTATTCATACCACTGATTAGATTGCTATTGTTGGGTTTATGTTGAGTTTTTCCTGGTTTTTCTTTACATTGTTACATGTGGATTAAGGAATGGGATGTGTAATATATAATTTGCACAAATTAAATACATCAAAACAATTTTTACAAACCCTTCAAAACCTATAAATGATGTAAAACCATCACTGTGATTGTATGTTATGATCTGCATCACCCTGTCTGTATTGTGCAGGTTGGGCTGCCATAGTGTCACTGACTGGTCATGGAACCCAGCAGATTATACCATCACCACATGGCATTTGGTGATGGCATAATCTGCAATTGTAATCAATTATTACAATGACATGATTTAAAATATGGAGGATCACACACACAAAAAAAAAAAAAAAACACGACCCTGTTAGAAAAATTCCATTGTTCGGATGCTTCTAGTATTTAGAAATTCAAGGAAATTTAAAAGAAACAAGTTTTTTTAAAGTTTTTATTTCTTGTTATCTTAAATGCAATCATTCTTAATTTAAGGAAGGTGTTTTTAGGATGTTGCAGATATAAAGTGTGAGAGTGAGAGAAATGTTTCAGAGAGTCTGTGATTAAGTGGTGTACTGTAAGTGGTGTACTGTACTAATAGAGGTTCATGGTGTACTGTACTAATTAAGTGGTGTACTGTACTAATAGAGGTTCACGGGTTATTTTATTGTGCAGCTCTAAAATCTAAATGTGCAGTTATAATGTTAGTTTTGTGCAGTATAATTATATAAAAATCAATAATGTACGTAACAATCTTATTACGTTGAATCAGATAGCTGAATGTGAAAAGAATTAATTAAATAAAACACACCTCATATTAACAATATGATGCACTAAAAAGTCAAAAATAAACTATATATAGAGTCTAAGTGCAGTTAATAAGCTGTGTAAAAAAAAATATTAATTTCATGAAGATATAAACAATACTGTCTGTGTTTATGTCTTCTGCACTCAAATGACAAAACCTCAACCAGATGCGCAAGTTTCCACATGCATTGCATGCAACACATGACTGACCCATCAGTTCAGATAACTTCAGTTGGAATCACAGACTGGCAGTTCTTATGTGGTTGCAAGAGAAAGATAGAAATTTGAATTTAACCAGTGACAATGAATCAGAGTGGATTCATTGTCATTGGTTAAATTCAAATGCACAGACTAATCTATTAGTCTGTGCATAGAAATTACAGAGTAATAGAAAGAATCCCCCCCCCCAGTTAGCATTTACCTATCCACCTAACACTGTTCTAATATATTCTTGCATCTTTTCTATTTAAGTGTTTCCCATCTCTGTAGAAACAGTCTCTTTTAACAAGCACAGACCACACTGAGAGAAATTCTCCCCCCCCACAAGCCTTGCATAGTCTGTCCAAGGCACAATCAACTAGGCTACCCTCATGTACTCCCTCCCTCCTGTCTTATATGGGCAAAATTGCAGACAATTTGAAATTTAATCCTAACATGACTTTTTTTTGCTAAATTGCCCTATACAGTACACCCCCGCTATTCGCGGGGGTTACGTTCCTGAGAAATGTCGCGAATACTGAAAACGTGAATACTGAGTTATGGCTCCCATAGTAATAAAGGGGTTCCGTTCCAAAGTATGAAATATATAAGAAAAACTAGTCTAAAATTTTGTCTATGTATGTATTATACAGGGTGTTTCAGTTAAACGTTTCAGAACTTCTAAGAGGGGTAGGGTACATCCTAACAACTCGAAATCATGTAGCAATGTGAGGTCGGAAATGCTTTCCTGAAGCGGTGTTGTACACAGAAGCACCATAAAGAAAAGAGACCGTAAGTGAGAAATCGTTTTAATAATACATGAAAAGAAGCAAAAGGTACATGGATTAAAGTAAGTATTCGAAGTTTCTTCCACGGGCTACAATGCACGCCTCACATCTCCGACGCATGGACATCCGAACATTCTGGAATACTCCAGGCGAATTTCAAATTTCTTGAACAAGAACGCCAAGTTAGTTGGATGGATGATTACACGAACGCAGAGTTAGCCGATATGCATTTGGCGTACGGGGCTGCAAATTGTAGTGGGCCAGCCGCACAGCGTTTGTATGCGGAACGATATCCGACGAGGCGTATTCCCAGTCATAATTTCTTTGCAAGACTGCACCAGAGGTTAGCTGAGAGAGGTTCATTTGAAAGAGCTGACAGGGACAGGGTAAGAACAGCACGGACTCCAGCCGTCGAACAGAATGTGCTGCAGCATGTACAGGGGAATCTAAGAACGAGTACACGAAGTCTAGCAAACGCAGTCGGGGTTTCCCATTGCAGCGTTTGGAGGATTCTCCGAGAACAAGACATGCATCCGTTTCACGTGCAGCGTGTCCAGACACAGCAACCAGAGGATTATGCACCTCGTATTGCTTTCGCACAGTGGTACCTTGGAAAATGTGCTACAAATCCCCTTTTTCCTGCTGAAGTGTTGTTTTCCGATGAGGCATTCTTCACAAGGGAAGGAATTTTCAACACGCATAACGACCATATCTGGGCAGTCGAGAAACTGCATGCAATACAACGTCGTGCAGCACAGATTCGATTTTCGGTCAATGTATGGGCCGGTATTATGGGAGATCACCTCATCGGACCTTACCTGTTACCGTGTCGTCTAACCGGACCTATCTACTTGATCTTTCTGCAGCAAGTATTGCCACAACTTTTGAGAGATGAACAGATTTCTGCATCGACGCAACAGACAATGTGGTTCCAACATGATGGAGCCCCTGCCCATTATAGCGGAGATGTTCGTAACTACCTGGATGTCACATTTGGTCAACAGTGGATCTGACGTGGTGGTCCCGTGCGCTGGCCTGCTCGGTCACCCGACCTATCATGTCTTGATTTTTATTTCTGGGGTCATATGAAATCGCTAGTTTATGACACCCCTATTGACAATGCTGAGGAGCTGGTTGCAAGAATCGCAGTAGCGAAGTACCTGGAGTATTCCAGAATGTTCGGATGTCCATGGGTCGGAGATGTGAGGCGTGCATTGTAGCCCGTGGAAGAAACTTCGAACACTTACTTTAATCCATGTACCTTTTGCTTCTTTTCATGTATTATTAAAACGATTTCTCACTTACGGTCTCTTTTCTTTATGGTGCTTCTGTGTACAACACCGCTTCAGGAAAGCATTTACGACCCCACATTGCTATATGATTTCGAGTTGTCAGGATGTACCCTACCCCTCTTAGAAGTTCTGAAACGTTTAACTGAAACACCCTGTATGTACCTTCATAATATGACTAATGTACATAGACATTACATAGTGAAATGCAAGGCATCGAAATGAAAATAAGAAACAATTTAATATTAAATGTAATATTTATTAGAAATTTCAAACAAATCTTTCAAACCATCGCCTTTGCTAGCTAAAAAACTTATCCCGCCAGTGCTATCACCAGTTTCGCTAGTGTTGATAAAGGAGTTTTGCCTTTTCACGAATGATGAGTGAACTTAATGGAATTTTATTTTGAGTTTGGTCTTCTGTCCACAGATTTAAAGCCTTTTCCATTTTTTCTAATTTAACAGCACAAGTTACAGAGCAAATTTTTGAAGCAATTAGCGCGTTTTCATGGACACTACGGTGGATTTTTTCTTCCGATTTTTTGATTGATCGTACCATTGACTCATTGATTTTATAATGTTTTGCCACACAGGAGACACTTTCACCATTAGAAATTTTGTCTAATAACTCAATTTATTCACTAATGTCATGACCTTTGATATTTTCACATTTCTCTTGTTATTCGTAGCCATATTTTTGTATGGGTTAGAAAGAACTTGTCCACAATAAAGTCACTTTCTTCCATTAACACACTCGAAAAAGTCTGTTTTACACTGCAAAACGGTAGATTTATCATTTTGTAAGCATATCAATTTATAAATTGATAAATTTATTCAATTTATAAGCATATAAATTAAAACCAAACGACAAAACCTTCCGTGACAAGCGCATAACACACTGGCGGATTAAGGATAGTTGGGGCCCCTAGGCAAATCATATTTTGCCCCCCCCCCAAAATAATAATAAAAAATAAAGAATAAAAATTAAAAAGAAGTTAGGTGGCAAATAAATGAAAATTTGTACTTTTGAATTTTTTTGCCTAAATTTTCGCTTAAATTAATCAAGATTTTTATGATGTTTACTGAAAACATTAATCTATTTTAGAACACTATAGGAAAATGTCTTGGCTTGGGGCACCCCCAATGTCTGGGGCCCCTAGGCACGTGCCTCATTGCCTTAATGGGTAATCCGCCACTGATAACACATACTGAACAAGGATTAGCGAGAAACATCCACGCTCACGATTTTGTCACCCCTCTCCCCCCACCCACTGAGCGCTGTTTTGACCGGGAAAGATAATTTTAGCCACGCCCATGTTTTTTTATGGCGGAAAATATTCACGGTGCTTTAAAATTCACATTTTTTTAGGTTTCATTTTATGTTAAATCAGCGAACGCGAAACCGCGAATACAGATACCGCGAATAGCAGGGGTTTACTATACTTGTTAAATAAGTCCTCAGATCTATTCACGGTATTATTAGCTCCTACATTTATAACAGTATCACCTTTTGTGCCTGTAAAAGCTGAGATCTGCTCAGCAACATCATTAACTCTTGTTTTTTCTTAAATGTTGTTATTTAGCCATTCAATTGGGTCCAACTCTTAGCGACTCTGTAGGCAAACTCTTTCCACAGTTATTTGTTTTTTCACAAATGATTGTGGAATGTTTATGGTATCAATCCATCATCTTTGTTGTCCTCTTCTTCGTGTTCTGCTGACTAATCCTAGCACAATTGCTGTTTTTTAAACGAATTAGCGTGCATAATACGCACAAAATAAGTTAGTTTCAGCCTAGTTATTTTAGTTTCTAGTGTGGTTTCAGGCTGGATGCCGTTTAAAATCTTTTTATTCATAACTTTTTCGATCCATGGTATGTGTAGCAGAATTCCCCAGCTACAATGTAAACAAATCAATTTTTCTTCTGTCTGATTTTTTAATTGTCCAGCTTTCGCATTCATAAGTTATGAGAAATATGTTGCTGTTGTCAAGTCAGCACTTAAAAGTACAGGTCAATGTTGAAAAACGCCGTGAATTAGGGTTGAATTTAAAAGTGTCTACAATTCTGCCCAGACACGAGTGTCTACATAAGGGAGTATATGATGAGAACCTTGCCGATCAATTCAGCGCTGGAGAGATTGTTCAAGGCTCAAGGGGTAGAATTTTCCTCAGCCTGGTCTGTGCTTGTGAACAGGGGAGACTGCTTCTACACGGATGGGATACCCTTAAATAGAAAAGGGTGCAAGAATATTTGCTGATGTCGAGACAGAGTTAGGTGTGTCGGAAAACTGCTAGCTTGGGTGAAGACAGATGGACTAATAGATTAACAGTAGCCGTTGCAGAAGTGAAAGTGATTCTTGCACTGCTTCTATTGAAATGCAATTGAGCAGCAGCCTGGAAAGCACGGAAATGGGGATTTCCAGGACAGCTGGGAGTCAATGTATATCAATGCTAGCTAGGAGCATAGTTAATAAATTTGATGAGCTTGAAGTGCTAGTCAAGACATCAAAGGCAGATATTGTTGGGATATCAGAGATGTGGTGTCACAAAGACACATAAGCAGTGTAGAATTGGAATTTGGGGAGTACAGTGTGTACAGAAAGGATAGACAGGACAGGAAGCAAGTACGGGTTATGCTGTTAGTTAAGAAACACATAAAATCTAAGGAAGTGCATCCAATTGAGTTTGTGGACAATGCAATGTTTAGTCTGGTGTGACATAAGCACTGGGAAAGGAAAAATGAGAGTAGGTGTGTGTTATAGGCCTAATGAAATTGATGAGTATAATGAGCAGTTGTGTAGAGAAATAGTGGGTCAGTAAATCAGTGTCTTATAATGGGAGATTTTAATTTCCCAGAGATTGACTAGAATTTGTGAGTTGGTCACTCGCACACTAGCAAGGCTATTGTGGATTTATTGGATGATTGTTTTCTACAGCAGCATGTTCAGGAGGAAATTAGATGGAGTAATACTCTTGATGTGATTATCAGTAGTGATTATTCATGCATTAAGGATCTTCAGATAAAGGAACCACTAGGTGGCAGTGATTGATTACAGTGTGCTGAAGTGGGATTTACTCAAAGAGGTAACTACTATTGGGGTAAAGGGAAGGGTTTTTGCTTTCGTAAAGGTGACTACGGTGGTCTGAGACAGTATTTAAATTCTATAGGGTGGGACCAACTGATGAGGTTACCAACAGTAAATTCAAAATGGAAAGCATTCAAAGAATTAATCTTGGAAGCTACTAGGCTTTTCGTACCAACTAAGAAATACTGTACATGATTTAGGCCTAAATGGATGTCAGATGAACTAATTAGACTTGTGCGGAAGAAAAAAAAGCATGGGATACATATAAATTAACATGTGACACAGAAGCCTATGATAGATGTAAGTTGATCTGTAACTGAGTTACAAAGGAGGTTAGGAAGGCAAAGGCAGATTACGAGAAATATTTGGCAAAGGATGCAAAGAAAAACAGCAAAGAGTTCTTTACTTAAGTAAACTATAGAAGGAAGGGGATGAATCAGATTGGTCCACTTGATATTGATGGGTCAACTGTTGATGATCCTGCTCAGGTAGCTAACAAACTAAATGAATGTTTTGCATCTACAGTCACACATAAGGAGTTATTCAGGGAGGGGAATGCCAGAGGTATATTAAACTCTGGCAGTAAGCTAGATAATAACTGAGAGTAAATTGGAAAAAAAATTGTTGAAGATAAACATAAGAAAGGCACCTGGGGTGGATGGAATCTATCCAGTTATATTAAAGGAGGCAGCAAAGGAAGTAAGCAAACCCTTAGCCATAATTATGAGAGATTCCTTGGACTCAGGAGGAGGTACCCATGGACTGGAGATGTGCAAATGTGACCCCAATCCACAAAGGAGGATCAAGGGGAGACACAGGTAATTACAGATCTGTTAGTTTAACTTCTGTTTCAAGGGAAGTTAATGGAGGCACTGGTAAAGAAGCATTGCAGGATCATCTAGACAAGACTTCTGTTATAGCATTGACACAGCATGGGTTTGTTAAGGGGAAGTCTTATCTGACCAAATTGATTGGATACTATGATGTTGTCAGAAAGGAACTGAATGCAAAGAATAATTTTGATACCATATATTTGGATCGTAGAAAGGCTTTTGATACTGCTGCATATGGAAGTAAAAAAAAAAAGTAAAGTGCAGCCATTATCAACCCACTGCAGGATGGAAGCCTCCTCAACAATTCATGCTGAGGGAAATGGACCATAATCTGCCACGCTGGTCCGGTGCGGATTGGCAGATCGACTGTATTCAGCAGTCAGGGACTTGAACCCCGGTCTACTCAAAGAGCGTGTGCTACTGCACTTCCGCTCCTGCCCACTCGGCTACGGAGGTCGGTACATGGAAGACTGCTGCACAAATTGGAGCAGTGTGGCATTGGAGACAAATTGCTGCTATGAATAAAGGGATGGTTGAGTGGGAGAAGACAGAGTGGTAATCAATGGACACTACTCTTCGTGGACTAATGTTATTAGTGGAGTCCTCCAGGGTTCAGTGTTGGGTCCATTGTTTTCTGTGTTCATCAGTGATATTGATGATGGTATATTAGGCTTAATGTCCAAGTTTGCAGATGATACAAAGGTCAGCAGGGTTGTTAATGACAGTACGCCACTGCATCAGGATCTAGAAAAGTTGAGCAGATGGGCTGAGAGGTGGCAACTAAAGTTTAACATTGACAGATCTAAAGTACTGCATATGGGAAGCAGTAATCCCAGAGTAACGTATCAACTGTGTGGTAATACACTGACAGTGGTAGAGAGTGAAAAGGACCTGGGGGTAGTTGTGCAGGCAGATAAGAAGTTTTCTGAACATTGCAGATGGTCTGCAAGAGTAGCTCATGGTGTCTTGTCAATGATATACAGGAATTTTTCTAGCTAGGATAAGGAGGTGATTATCCCCTTGTATAAGGCAATTTTTAGGGGAGTGGGGGATACGGCATGCTGATTAGGGGGGTACAGTCGGTCCTCGTATAACACGTGTTTACATTACACGAATTCGATCATACACGATTTATAAATAGGGGAACGATATCTTATATAACATGAACCGAATTCGCTTATGCATGATTCGACTGCCATTTCTTGTAAACACAAAAAATGGCAGTCGAACGCAGAATCACCCCAACCGAACGCAACATGATAGGAATGAAGAGAAGATTCTGAAAATGTATTTATGTTTTTTATATCAGTGAAGGGGAAACACATTTCACCATAATAACGTAAAAACCAACACAATTCCAGCTATCGATATAATCGCAAATGCAATTAGATGGAGTTTACTACCAGTTTATAACAGATTCCACTAGCAGAAACGCAACTGGAAATTATTTTATAGTAGTAACCCCCGGAAATGTGCTTTAGTAAAATGTGGGGTGTTAATAGTGTATCTCGGCCTTTACGGTGTTGTTTATTCAGTTGCTACACGGGCGCAGCTTTGTTTATGTGTATCAAGCGTGCCTCCTCGTTTTGTAATTGTGCTTTATTCCCTAAAAATAGTAAAATACTTAAAAGGTGTGAAAAGGAAGCGTCCTGGCGAAGACACTGCAGATTCAGAGAGAGAAAAAAAAAAAAAAAGCAATATCGATAAACAGAGGCAGACTGGGTCAAAAATTCTTACCCAGGGAAAATTTATAGTGGCCTCATACTACGGTTTATGGCCAAAATCACACCGGCCTCCGGCCCACCAGGATTTCCAGGGTAAGGCTTATGGCCAGTCCGCCTCTGTCAATAGAGAAAAAATATGAAATTGTGAAACGCTTTGAGCAAAATGAAAGACCATGTGATGTTGCACGTGCTACATACCTAAATGAGGCAACGCCGAGAATTACAAAGAATGCAGAGAAAATAAAAACAACTTTGATAGCAGGAACAACACAAAGTGTAATTAAGACACAAAGAATTGGAAGAGATGGAACGGCTGTCATCTGTTTGGATAGAAAATCAAACAAAAAACAAGTTTGCTTACGATAGAAGCAAAAGCATTAGCAATATTTTATTATGTAATAGTCGTAATAAAATACGTAAGTATTTTATTACGACTATTTTATTTAATGTAATAAATTTTTTACTATTTTATTAATAAATTTTTATTATTTAAATAAATAATAAAAAATAAATATTTTTTTTATTATTTATTATATTATAATAAAAATATATATTATATTATTTTTTATTACATATTTTAATCGTTATAAAATACTTACGTATTTTATAACGATTAAAATTACCCGATTATTTATTGTGTTTGGTAATGTTTTGGTTCCAAATGTGTGTTCAATCTTGGGTGGTCGGCACCTAATCACACTTTTCCCATAGGGCCTGTTGTTTATATTACACAATTTTGCATTGCACGAGGGTTTCTAGGAACACAACTATCGTGCTATACGAGGACAGACTGTACTTATATATTTATAATCTCTTGCAATCACAACCTTTTCTTATTTTGAGTTTATTTTTCATCCTTTTGAGTTTGTGAATGCATCATATTGGTGGAATTTTTGAAATCAGATAAAGGAAAACCGAAATTATGCTTTAGTGGACATTTGTTTTTTAAAGACAGGCAAAATGAAACAAAAATTCATTGGAAGTGTCAAAATTACTGAAAAACCAAATATGCTGCTCGAGTTACTACGGTAGATAACACCATCGTTAAAACATGGAAGGAGCACAATCACTGTGGAGACGCAGCAGGAGTTGAGGCCACGCAATGTCTTGATACCATTCAGACTTATACAGAAACAACAAATAATACGCCTCATAGTATTATTTCAAATGTTTCGAGAATCTGTATCCAAGCGGTAGCCCCTAAGATTCCAAGTGTAGATACAATGAAACGAACGATCCGAAATATAAGAAATTTAAATTTTGATGGCCCAGTTCTTCCAACGTATCATAGATACATAGTTTTTTCAGACAAATACAAAACATCATGCAATGGAGAATTGTTTCTACAATTTGATTCTGGACCTGAAGACAATCGTATGTTAATTTTCAGTACGAAAAAAAATTTGCAGTTGTTAGCGCGAAGTGAACACTGGTATGCTGATGGGACTTTCAAAACTGTTACCTTACTTTTTTATCAGCTGTATATGATACATGGATTAAAGGACAAAATATTGCTTCCATTAGTTTATGCATTATTGCCTAACAAGTCTGAGGAAACGTATGTATCTCTACTACAGCAGCTGAAAGTATTGGAACCGGCGATGATGAATGCTTGAGGGAAGAGTTTTTCCTGACGCTTCGCAACGGGGTTGTTTTTTCCACTTTTCACAATGTATTTTTCGTTCCATTTCAGAATAATGGATTGAAACAACGTTATGAAACTGATGCTAATTTTGCTTTAAATATGCAAATTTTGGCAGCAATTGCATTTGTGCCCCCTCCAATTGTGACGGTCGTTTTTGAACATTGTGTGAAAATGGTGTTTTTCCTCCAGAATTGCAAGTTGTTGTTGATTATTTTGAGGATACATGGATTGGACGCCAAACCAGACGACATCTTCTTCGACCACCAAAGTAATCCCATGAAATGAGGAACGTATGCACTTGTTCTTGAAGGATTACCAAGAACGAATAATTTTGTTGAAGGGTGGCATAGAGGATTTGAGGAACAAGTCGCTGCTTATCATCCCAACATTTGGAAATTTATCGATTGCATTAAAAAAGAACAAAGTATTAACGAAATGCGTATTGAAAAATATTTAAGTGTAAGTGATCCGAACAACAAAAAAAAAGAAGTATCGCGATTGTGATGAATGAATTAAAAGGCTTGTTAGTGCATTTTACACTAACACTTAAATAGAAAGGGTGCAAGAATATTTGCTGATGCTATCGAGGCAGTGTTAGGTGGGTCGGAAAACTGCTAGCTTGGGGGGGAGACAAAGACCAATAGATTGACAGTAGCCACTGGCAGAGGTGAAAGAGATTCTTGCACTGCTTCTATTAGAATGAGCAGAAGCCTGAAAAACAAGATGCATAATATTTCAGAGACTGCTGGGAGGCATTGTGGTACAAGTAAACACATGGGTTGTGTTAGGGTAGCTAAGAATAGAAACAGGTGCAGGTATACTTGCATGTACACCAATGCTAGGAGTTTAGTAAATAAATTTGATGAATTTGAGGTATTGCTGAAAACATCAAAGGCAGATATTGTTGGGATATCAGAGACGTGGTGTCACACAGATATAAGGGATGCAGAACTGGAATTTGGGGAGTACAACGTCTACAGAAAGGATAGGAAGGGGGGAGGGGTTATGCTATTAATTAAGAAACACATAAAAACCAAGGAAGTGAAGCCAGTTCACATCGCTGGACAGTGCAGTGTTGAGTCAGTTTGATGTGACATAAGCATTGGGAGATCAAAATTGAGAGTAGGAGTGTGCTATAGGCCTAATGACTCTGAAGAGTATAATAAGAAACTGTACAGGGAAATAGAGTGGGCCAGTAAATCAGAGAGTCTTATAATGGGAGATTTTAATTTCCCAGATATTGACTGGAATTTGGGGGCTGGTCACTCACATACTAGCAGGGCTTTTGTGGATTTATTGGATGATTGTTTTCTACATCAGCATGTTCGGGAGGCAACTAGAGGGAGTAATACTCTTGATTTGATTATCAGCAGTGATTCTTCATGCATTAAGAATCTGCAGATAAATGAACCACTAGGTGGCAGTGATCACAGTGTGCTGAAGTGGGATTTACTCAAAGAGGTAACTACCATTAGGGGTAAAGGGAAGGGTTATTGCTTCTGTAAAGGCGACTACGATGGACTGAGACAGTATTTAAATTCTATACAGTGGGAACAACTGATGATGTTACCAACAGCAAATTCAAAATGGGAAGCATTCAAAGAACTTATCTTGGAATCTACTAGGCTTTACATACCAACTAAGAAATATTGTTCAAGGTTTAGGCCAAAATGGATGTCAGATGAACTAATGAGGCATATGGCAGAGAAGAAAAATGCATGGGATACTTACAAATTAACACATGACACAGAAGCCTATGATAGATACAAGTTGATATGCAACCAAGTTACAAAGGAGGTTAGGCAGGCGAAGGCAGATTACGAGAAATCCTTGGCAAGGGATGCAAAGAAAAACAGCAAAGAGTTCTTTACTTATGTAAACTCTAGAAGGAAGGGGATGAATCAGATTGGTCCACTTGATATTGATGGGTCAACTGTTGATGATCCTACTCAGGTAGCTAACAAACTAAATGAATATTTTGCATCGACATTCACACATTCATTTATTCAGCGAGGGGAATGCCAGAGTTGTATTCAACTCTAGCAGTAAGCTACAGAATCTTGAAATAACTGAGAGTAAAGTGGAGGAGAAACTGTTGAAGATAAACACAAGAAAGGCACCTGGGGTGGAAGGGATCTATCCAGTTATATTAAAGGAGGCAGCAAAGGAAATAAGCAAACCCTTAGCCATAATTATGAGAGCTTCCTTGGACTCAGGGGAGGTACCCATAGACTGGAAATGTGCAAATGTGACCTCAATTCACAAAGGAGGATCAAAGGCTGACACAAGTAATTATAGACCTGTGAGCGTAACTTCTGTTCCAGGAAAATTAATGGAGGCACTGGTTAAAGAAGCACTGCAGGATCATTTAGACAAGACTTCAGTTATAGCTCGGACACAGCATGGCTTTGTTAAGGGGAAGTCTTGCCTGACCAATTTGATTGGATACTATGATGCAGTCACAAAAGAACTGGATGCAGGGAATAGCTTTGATATTATATACTTGGATCTTAGAAAGACTTTTGATACTGTTGCACATGGAAGACTGCTACACAAATTAGAGCAGTGTGGCATTGGAGGCAAATTGCTGCTATGGATAAAGGGGTGGTTGAGGGGGAGAAGACAGAGAGTGGTAATCAATGGACACTGCTCATCGTGGACTAATGTTATTAGTGGAGTCCCTCAGGGCTCAGTGTTGGGTCCATTATTGTTTTCTGTATTTATAAATGATATTGATGATGGTATATCAAGCTTAATGCCCAAGTTTGCAGACGATACAAAGGTTGGCACGGTTGTCAAGGACACTACTGACACTATGCTGCTGCAACAGGATCTGGAAAGATTGAGCAGATGGGCTGAGAGGTGGCAAATGAAGTTTAACATTGACAAATGTAAAGTACTACACATGGGAAACAGCAACCCCAGAGCAACGTATCAACTCTGTGGTACTACACTGACAGTGGTAGAGAATGAAAGGGACCTGGGGGTGGTTGTGCAGGCAGATATGAAGTTCTCTGAGCAGTGGAGAAGGGCTGCAAGAGTAGCTCATGGAGTATTGTCAATGATATACAGGAATTTTTCCAGCAGGGATAAGGAGGTGATTATTCCCTTGTATAAGGCAATGGTCAGGCCACACCTAGAGTACTGTATACAGGTCTGGAGGCCTCATTTCAAGAAGGATGTAGAGCTGCTGGAACGAGTACACAGAAGGGCAACAAGATTAGTGAATGGAACAAAGGGGTGCTCTTACGAAGAAAGGCTTAAGTTTTGCAAATTAAAGTGTCTGCAGACTAGGCACCAGCGAGGTGATCTGATAGAGGTGTATAAAGCCTTGAATGGTTTGAGCATGCTCAATGCTGATGGGATTCTTCCTCTAGCTCAGAAAAATCACCTGAGAGGGCATAAATTCAAATTGAGGAAAGACAGATGTAGGATTGACGTGCGGAAATTTGCCTTTAGCCAGCGGGTGGTTGGTTGGTGGAACAGACTTCCATCCCTTTTAGTGGAGGTTGATAGCCTAAATAAGTTTAAGGCTCAGCTGGACAGGTATTTTGAACGAACAGAGGGGTGAAGTGGGTTTTTTTTTTTTTTTTGGCTGATGCTGCATAAGCTTGCTTTCTTGCATCAAATGCCTCTACTAATGCTAATGCATACGATGAACGGGGTGATATTGTTGATTATCTAAGAGGTACAGCGCATAATATAGTATTTCTTATTAATAATGTACATACTGTGTTGTAAATATTAGTTTCTTAGTAATTAATTATCCCAATGTGACTGATTCTGAAGATTGCTTAAACATTCATTTTGAATTTTTGCAGTGTACTATGACATACATAATGTTATAATTAGCATTTTTAGCATTAGCATTAGCATTTAGCATTAGTAGAGGCATTTGATGCAAGAAAGCAAGCTTATGCAGCATCAGCCAAAAAAAAACCCACTTCCACTTCACCCCTCTGTTCGTTCAAAATACCTGTCCAGCTGAGCCTTAAACTTATTTAGGCTATCAACCTCCACCACAAGGGATGGAAGTCTGTTCCACCAACCAACCACCCGCTGGCTAAAGGCAAATTTCCGCACGTCTATCCTACATCTGTCTTTCCTCAATTTGAATTCATGCCCTCTCAGGTGATTTTTCTGAGCTAGAGGAAGAATCCCATCAGCATTGAGCATGCTTAAACCATTCAAGGCTTTATACACCTCTATCAGATCACCTCGCTGGTGCCTAGTCTCCAGACACTGTAATTTGCAAAACTTAAGCCTTTCTTCGTAAGAGCACCCCTTTGTTCCATTCACTAATCTTGTTGCCCTTCTCTGTACTCGTTCCAGCAGCTCTACATCCTTCTTGAAATGAGGCCTCCAGACCTGTATACAGTACTCAAGATGTGGCCTAACCATTGCCTTATACAATGGAATAATCACCTCCTTCTCCCTGCTAGAAAAATTCCTGTATATCATTGACAAGACACCATGAGCTACTCTTGCACCTGTCTGCACTGCTCAGAGAAATTCATATCTGCCTGCACAATCACCCCCACGTCCCTTTCATTCTCTACCACTGTCAGTGTAGTACCACAGAGTTGATACGTTGCTCTGGGGTTGCTGTTTCCCATGTGTAGTACATTACATTTGTCAATGTTAAACTTCATTTGCCACCTCTCAGCCCATCTGCTCAACCTTTCCAGATCCTGTTGCAGCAGCATAGTGTCAGTAGTGTCCTTGACAACCCTGCCAACCTTTGTATCATCTGCAAACTTGGACATTAAGCTTGATATACCATCATCAATATCATTTATAAATACAGAAAACAATAATGGACCCAACACTGAGCCCTGAGGGACTCCACTGATAACATTAGTCCACGATGGGCAGTGTCCATTGATTACCACTCTCTGTCTTCTCCCCCTCAACCACCCCTTTATCCATAGCAGCAATTTGCCTCCAATATCACACTGCTCCAATTTGTGTAGCAGTCTTCCATGTGCAACAGTATCAAAAGCCTTTCTAAGATCCAAGTATATAATATCAAAGTTATTCCCTGCATCCAGTTCTTTTGTGACTGCATCATAGTATCCAATCAAGTTGGTCAGGCAAGACTTCCCCTTAACAAAACCATGCTGTGTCTGAGCTATAACTGAAATCTTGTCTAAATGATCCTGCAGTGCTTCTTTAACCAGTGCCTCCATTAATTTTCCTGGAACAGAAGTTAAGCTCACAGGTCTATAATTACTTGTGTCAGCCTTTGATCCTCCTTTGTGAATTGGGGTCACATTTGCACATTTCCAGTCTATGGGTACCTCCCCTGAGTCCAAGGAAGCTCTCATAATTATGGCTAAGGGTTTGCTTACTTCCTTTGCTGCCTCCTTTAATATAACTGGATATATCCCATCCGCCCCGGGTGCCTTTCTTGTGTTTATCTTCAACAGTTTCTCCTCCACTTTACTCCCAGTTATTTCAAGATTCTGTAGCTTACTGCTAGAGTTGAATACACCTCTGGCATTCCCCTTGCTGAATAACTCCTCATGTGTGAATGTCGATGCAAAATATTCATTTAGTTTGTTAGCTACCTGAGCAGGATCATCAACAGTTGACCCATCAATATCAAGTGGACCAATCTGATTCATCCCCTTCCTTCTAGAGTTTACATAAGTAAGGAACTCTTTGCTGTTTTTCTTTGCATCCCTTGCCAAGGATTTCTCGTAATCTGCCTTCGCCTGCCTAACCTCCTTTGTAACTTGGTTGCATATCAACTTGTATCTATCATAGGCTTCTGTGTCATGTGTTAATTTGTAAGTATCCCATGCATTTTTCTTCTCTGCCATATGCCTCATTAGTTCATCTGACATCCATTTTGGCCTAAACCTTGAACAGTATTTCTTAGTTGGTATGTAAAGCCTAGTAGCTTCCAAGATTAGTTCTTTGAATTCTTCCCATTTTGAATTTGCTGTTGGTAACATCATCAGTTGGTCCCACTGTATAGAATTTAAATACTGTCTCAGTCCATCGTAGTCGCCTTTACGGAAGCAATAACCCTTCCCTTTACCCCTAATGGTAGTTACCTCTTTGAGTAAATCCCACTTCAGCACACTGTGATCACTGCCACCTAGTGGTTCATTTATCTGCAGATTCTTAATGCATGAAGAATCACTGCTGATAATCAAATCAAGAGTTGAGTTTAGTTTAGTTTAAAATTAACCAATTGTTATATTCTTCAAATAATGGATTTTTTACTATTTTTGTGATACATGTAACTATTAAAATACATAATCTACCTATTAAATTACATATTTCCATTCATGTGTTTTTTTTTATTTCCGTACTATTCACTCACAGTTCGTAGAATTCAAAAAATATGCTAATCATAGCTTAAGGCAGAAACTTAAATAAAAAATAACTTTTTATGGTTTGACCAAACATATCTCATTGCTTCTAGATGGTAAAATGCGATAAACTGATGTGGCGGTAAATTGTTTATGCGATAAACTGAAGCGGTGGTAAATTGTTGGCGATAAACTTTCCTAGACTCAGTATTTCTATACACCAATGTGCATATCCCATTCACATTACAGGCTTTACGAACGTTTTTAACAGACGACACCTTAATAAAACGTACCTCTCTTTCCATCAATAATATCCTTGAACTCACTTCACTATTACTAAATGCCAGATATTTCAGATAACAAAATTTTTCAACAAATATTCGATTTACCCATGGGTTTAGGCATTTCCGCTCCTCTATCTGAAATTTATTTAGCTACAATAGAAAATCAAATTTTACAACCCTTTCCTTCAGAAATAAAAGTATACACACGTTACGCAGATGATATACTCATAATAGGTAATAGATCCACCCTAGACAATCTTTTTTCAAAATTTAATTCAATACATGATAGATTAAAACTCACTCTTGAAATTGAAACGAACAATCAAATCAACTTTCTTAACCTTACCATTTACAAAACAGGCACAAAACTAGGTACAAAGATTTTCAGAAAAAATACACGCACAGGAAAATACCTACATTTTGCTTCGCACCATCCTCTTATTACAAAAAAAGCTGTCGTATACAACCAAATCCATAATGCCATAAAATATAGTTCCTCACAAAATTACTTAACTAACGAACTTCAATACCTTACAGAAAAATTTATAGCTAGGAACTACCCAACCCAACTTATCCAACACACCATTTCTGCCGCCAAAAGTAAAATTAACAACCCACCCAAACCCACTACTAAGGCAAATACACGCATCATCCTTCCTTACCCTAGCAAACTTGCCGGACAGTTCCGCCGAGTATTTACAGGCACAGATATCTCCCTCATTTTTTCAGCTTATAATGAACTCAGATCCTTATTTAATACTTACAAAGGCACACATAAGTACCTGACTAGCGATTTGAAAAATATAATTTATCTGATCAAAGCAACCAAACTGTGATGCCTGCTATATTGGTAGTACTACAACAAAGTTTGGTTCTACCAAAACTTCTAATACTCGTGCGTACTACTACTATAATAGTTTTAGAACTGGACAATCTAGCACAGAACTTACAATACATGCCCATACCCACAATCACACTCCCCCAATAGATTTCGCTATCACTATTATTAAACTTAAAACCAGCCACAAAAGTTTTTTCAATATGAAGCTCTCATTATTGAATGGTTCAGACACCATTCTAATCTCAATATATAAATGTGAAACTCCTCTTTAATCTTTCCCTGGCTTGGAATCTTTCACATTTGAGATTCCCACATGTTCCAGAGAGCATCACGAGAGTATAGATAATTCTTTAAATACAGCACGCGTCTACTCCCCCACTTAACTTCTCCAACTGAAGACGTTATAACTTAATGAAAGTCCGTCATTATGACTACTTCGCCAACTGAAGGCGTTATAACTTAACGAAAGTCCATTGTTACGACTATTGGCATTATCAATTTTCTACCTTATGACAACCAGGGACGGAGTGGTGCACTTCTGCTTCCTTGCGCTTATCTTAAATTCTGTTAAATTAACTTATTTTTTATCCCTTCTTAATTCATTAATTTAATTATTCCACCTTAAATTTACCCATCAGTCTCTCCATAAAACTATTGCAGATTATATTCAAGGCGAGTACCGCACATTAAGCGTTTGCTATTTAATACTTAGTCTATTATCACAGTATTGTAAGAATTCTATAACTTTTTTATATATATATATATATATATATAAAATGAAACATATTTTTAGAATATATACTGCCTTTTTTTTTTTTTTTTATGTGAACCCCAAACACGAGAGGTATTAGAACCTATAGTACTTAGTACCGTGCTTGGGTTAATAAAAGTTATATGCCTTTTATACATGTATGCGTTCTTACCTTTTTGGCCAGATAACTTTTTCAAAGTTACTAGATTCTATTATCACCTTGCCTTGGTGCATAATAGCAGTTGTTGCTAATGCACCAGAAAAATCTTATACCAAATCAAATTAAACTTAAAAAATTCTTCAGTTGTATTTTACCAGTAAGCACCTTTTAAAATTTGAGGATTCTTGGTGTTTATAAAATTTTAATTGAATATTCTTTTGTTAAAAATTACATATCAGTGTAAACTTAGGTATAGCAATTCTGAATAGGTCAGTATTTATAATTTCTTTTCAGTTTTATCCATAGGAAGTAATATTCATAGAAACAAATAATTAAATTAAAAAATCTTTTTTGTATATTATTTCTGTATTAAATTTTCTTCTCTAAAATATCTTTAAATTTTTTCTCTAAGTTATATGCCAGATGATGTGGATCGAATTGGTGTTTATTCTGCTGCCGAACCAGTACAGCCTGAAAATAATTACTTTGAGGTAGAAATATTAGACAGTGGTGTAACAGGAAATATCACAATTGGTTTAGTATCAAATAGACATCCAATGGATAGGCATCCAGGATGGGTTCCGGAGTCCATAGGATATCATGCTTTTAATGGGAGGTACAGTAGTTATTTTTTCTTTTATTTCTTATGCAGAGTGATGATTTAAGTTTGGGGATAATCAAAGAGGTCAAATCTGAGTCAAAAATGCAATGAATGTGCATGATTAAACATTATTTTTGTGCTAAATAGCCAAAGTTTATGGCATGTGTAGTGAGAATTCGCGCAGCAGGCTGTGGAAAACGTGTGCAGGCTACATGATATTTTATCCATTGTTTTGATTTCAGCAAAACAATGGTTAAATAATGTATGCTTTGTGTCACATTGTCAAATTACATACTTTGGATATTCTGTAGTCTGCTTCAAGTGTTTTGCATGATGTTCAAGTTATAGGTAGCCACATGGTGGGATTTGTGTAGTAGTACTTTTCAAGGGGGCACAGGTGCACAATAGAAGTATGAATTAAGCTATTGACATGAAATTTGATTTAAGTCGGCAAAAAAAAAAAAAAAAAAACCACAATAAGTCCTGAAATTTTGAAAAGGGTTGGTGCTGCTCTTTCAGATTTATAGTAATGCCTTGTGGGGGATGATCTCTGGGAGATAGCTTTGTAGTTGGAAGCAATTTAAAACTTTCTAAGGTATTAATAAAGCATATACTGAAATTTTAGTGTGTTAAACTTTTTTCTCGAGTAATGCCTAAAAATCTGATGTATAGTTTTACATGTGCAGAGTGGCTAGTTTATTGTGAACCTTGATCTAATGGGAATTAAATACCTTTAGTCCTCAGAATAGTCTTAAGTCATCAGGACATGGACTCCATGGTTTCACATTTGCTCATTCAGTTGGAATCAGAAGACTAAACAAGCCAGTGAGGTGTGTTAAAGTTGTCCTCATGCTCCTGGAACCATTTCTGAATGATCTGTGCCTTGTAACATGATGTATTATCCTATTAGAGATAACAGTTAGCAGATGGATAAACACTGAGCATGGAGGGATGCACCTAGTCACCAACAATGTTTTAGTTGGTTGTAGCATTCAAATGTTGATCCATTAGTATCAAGGGATCTGACCTGTTATGAAAACTCCCCACATGATTGTACTTCAACCAGCTTGCAATGTTGACACTGCACATTGGGTACATTCATTCATGCTGTTATGAGAATGGAACAACTAGAATCATATTTCATCTGACTAGGAAATTTTCTTTTTTACTCATTAAATGTCCAGTGTCTGTGTTCCTCTACCCACACTGCTTCTTTTTAGCTGAAAAGAGTGGAACCTAGTGAGATCATTTGCTGCTGTGCCAAATCTGTTACAGAGTCCAGTGCATTGTTCACCCCTTTTTGTACTGGGCTGTCCTTTGAGTAATTGTGGTCTGTCTATTAAGCTGCACAATTCTCTCTCTCTCTCTCTCTCTCTCTCTCTCTCTCTCTCTCTCTCTCTCTCTCTCAAACATCCAAAAGCTTTCTCTGGAAATAGGCCTGCCATTTACTGGATGTTTTCTGGTTTTTCGTATATTCAACACTATTCTGAGGAAACTCCTCAGTAGGGCAATAGTTTCCTTGATCCTTGAACTGCCACCAGCTAATATACCAGTTGCTAAGTTACTTAGATCATGCTGTTGGCCCATTCTCTCATTTATTACATGTGGCACTGTCTCTGGAGAGGTTGGTTCCATGGATGCTGGAACCAATAATAAACTGGCCATTTGGTGTTTATCTGATAGATAAGAGTAATAAAACTATATTGTCATAGCTCTTGTATCATTGCATGACAATAATGTCCATTACAACAGTGGATTACCCAGGATACAAATCGTTGAAGAATTGTAGCTGCTGTATTATTTCATGTATCACAGTAGTTACCCCTCTGTATTCCTTTCCATGTGAAGCGTTTCATCTGTAAACAGAACCATACCTGTTCAAAACTTTGGTTGTAGCTGATGTGAGTGATGACGTGTCTAATAATAGAATTGCTGTTAAGAAGGACGAGTTGGCATCAGTGCCTGCATCTGTTCGTGTGATAGGAATATTGACACATTCTTGTGGAATGGCCACCACACACACACACACTGTCAAAACAACTTGTGTTGCTACCTGGTAGGTGTTAGTGCTTACCTCATTGTGTACACAGTGAGGCGTATGTGTTCTATTACTGCCAGCATTCCCTAGAATGGCAGTTCCAGCGTCACTGAATTTTGCATTGTCCAAAGACATACAGATGCCAGCATACTCTTTGAAGGACTATATTTCAAAATTGGCTGTGCTTGCACTTCGAGAGCTGCTGTTATATACAGTAAACATTAAAGAACACAAAATTGTTTTTGATCCCATGTTACTTGGACAGATTTGGCTCAACTTTATTTTTTGAGTTAATTTTTTTAAATGAGACATTGGCTTGTGTTAAACGAGAGTATAAATTATATATACAGTTACACCATGATAATAAAATTGGTATATTTTTCATATTACTATATGAAGCCTTTTCCAATTTCTTGTTTGCATATAACCTACAAGTGGCAAAAAATAAAATAAAATAAAATATAAAACTGCTTAGATACATTTCAGCAGTTTGACATTATTTTAAGTAAGGAAAGCAAACAAGCTCTCTCTCTCTCGCTCTCTCTCTCTCTCTCGCTCTCTTTGTTGACACAAATATTTAGCCTATAGGAACAGTATGTTTAGGTGTTCCCCTATTATGTCTAATCTATGAACTATTTTCATGATATGTAATTAATCATATACATTTTTTTTTTTTTTTTTGTATGTTTTTATCACATGTTTTTGCTTTTTTTTGCATGTTTTGCATTCATTTAACCTGTTCTCTGTAAGGATATAATTAGTAACAAATTTCTTTGAAATAGTTCTACGTTCTGTTCACTGACTTGAAAATAACCCCCATCCAGCTAATATTTTTTTGCAGATTCTTTTTTTTTTTTTTTTTTTTTTTCCTTATCCTTTTGTATTACTGCTTTGTTGACTACTTCACTTAAATTATTTATTTTTTTTATTTTGTACCTGTCTTGCATGTCTCTCATTAGTTATGCTCAGTCATTGGCTGTAACGTTTTGTGTGAATCTGTTTTTTATTAGGTATTTTTTAATTATATTTTAGCTCTTTTGGAAGGTAACAATCTTTACACAACTAGTAGTAGTAGTAGTGGCATGTGATGCAAGAAAGAAAGTGTATGAGCTGATGCAGCATCAGCCAAAAAAAAAAAAAAAAAAAAAATTCAAAACAATTCCCTCTAAATGTTTGTCCAGTTCCTCCTTAAAAAGTTATTTAACCTATCAACTTCCACAACAATAGATGGAAGTTTGTTCCAGCAATTAACCACCCGCTGGCTCAAGGCAAATTTCCGCACATCTATTCTACATCTGTCTTTCCTCAATTTGAATTTATGCTCCCTTAGGTTCGTAATCTGAACAAGTGGAAGAATCCCATGAGAATTCAGCGTGCTCAACCCATTTAATGCCTTATACACCTCAATCAGATCACCTCGCAGGTGCCTAATCTCCAGCCGCTGCAATTTGCAGAACTTAAGCCTCTCTTGGTAAGAGGGTCCCTTCATTCTCCTCACCAATATTATTTCTATCTCAATATTTATTGGGTGGTGTGGATTAAAATTCACATAAGTGCCTAAATCAGTTATAACCATGGCATCTAAAAATTGACTCACATGGGTAGTAGAGTTATGAAAAAGCCCCATAAAAATTCCTGACGTCATTGACAAGATTTGAACTCTGGTCTTTTCCACCCAGTGTGGGGTGGGAAAGACCCAGGCAATTCTATCAACTCTACTACCCATGTGAGTCAATTTTTAGATGAATTAGCTGGAAACACTGGTTTTTCGTCCAGCAAACAGAAAATCAACCACAGAACACATGCAATTTACAGACTATATAGGAGCAATATGGCCTTAGTCACTGATGCTCCTAAAACCCTACAACAACAATCTAAAAATTGCATTTCCCCTCCCCACATCTGCATTCCAATTTAAAATTATTCAAACTGTTTAATTTTTGTAAATACCAAAATTTTTGTTGATTTGTTTTCCCCATCTTCCCATGTAAAAAAAAAAAAAAAAAAAAAAATAATAAAATAAAATAATTCATCAGTGCATAATGATGGTTTGGATGAGGTCTGTTCCAATGGCATTTTTTTAAAGGTCTCCATGAAAATAATAGTGTGTAGTCTAAAAATCATTTCTTGGCTATAGCCTCAGAGTATGAAGGAGTTTACTTATGCATGGTTTAATGCACACACATCATTTATACTACCAAGGTAGTTTTAATTATCTCATAGTGTGAATACCTTCACATGGTATTGGTATTGCACTACCTCAAATAAATAACACTTCACCTGTGGAGAAGACTATTGTCACATATTCTCAGTGGATGGCACCATTTCAAATATTTTTTGCCTCTCTTTGGTAGGTGGGTAAACTAAGCCATTGCACACCATCAGGCACCTTTCATATTGTGGAGTTATACTTCATAACAGTTGTCACTATTGCAACATCAGGGTAAACCCACCCACTGAAGAGAGGCAAAAAATGGCATTTTGAAACTGTGCCATCAGGGTGGTGGTGGTGGTATCTGCCGAGAATAAGTAACAATAGTCTTCTCCATAGGTGCAATTTTACTTGTTCAAGGTAGTGCAATAACATGAGAACTCCTGAAGATATTCACAATATGAGATATGATTAAAATGATGCATTAAAACTGGTGATATAAATAATGTGTGTGCATTAGCCCATGCATAAATAAACTCCTTCAATAAAGTGTAGTTTTTCATGCTAACCAAGCCATCCATTTTTGAGCTACACTGGGGAAAATCTTTATGGAACCTGTCGGATTGTAGACTGTCCTTTCAGTATTTGTCTCCGAGATCTATTAAGTGATCTGCATATCATGGCATACATGGATGCCCACTGCCCAAGGCCATCCCTATTACCTCCCCTGAATCTAAGGATACCCTCATTAGTATAATAAAATGTTTTCTTACTTCTTTTTGTATGTGCATTGTGAATACTGTATATGCTTGCTACAGTACTGTTTTTTTTTTTTAATATAATTCTGGAAACAGTATTTCTCAGTTGGGCAATTTTATTGCCTGGCTGAGTAATACACAACATTGAAACTGAACTGGACATCCTAAATAAGTTTGTAAACATTGGTGGGCATATTAGCATTAGTAGAGGCATTTGATGCAAGAAAGCAAGCTTATGCAGCATCAGCCAAAAAAAAAAAAAAATAAATAAATAAAAAATAACCACTTCCACTTCACCCCTCTGTTCGTTCGAAATACCTGTCCAGCTGAGCCTTAAACTTATTTAGGCTATCAACTTCCACGACAAGGGATGAAAGTCTGTTCCACCTACCAACCACCCGCTGGCTAAAGGCAAATCTCCTCACGTCTATCCTCCATCTGTCTTTCCTCAATTTGCATTTATGCCTTCTCAGGTGATTATTCTGAGCAAGAGGAAGAATCCCATCAGCATTGAGCATGCTCAAACCATTCAAGGCTTTATACACCTCTATCAGATCACCTCGCCGGTGCCTAGTCTCCAGACACTGTAATTTGCAAAACGTAAGCCTTTCTTCGTAAGAACACCCCTTTGTTCCATTCACTAATCTTGTTGCCCTACTTGTTCCAGCATCTCTACATCCTTCTTGAAATTGCCTTATACAAGGGAATAATCACCTCCTTATCTCTGCTAGAAAAATTCCTGTATATCATCGACAATACACCATGAGCTACTCTTGCAGCCCGTCTGCACTGCTCAGAAAACTTCATATCTGCCTGCACAACCACCCCCAGGTCCCTTTCGTTCTCTACCACTGTCAGTGTAGTACCACAGAGTTGATACATTGCTCTGGGGTTGCTGTTTCCCATATGTAGTACTTTACATTTGTCAATGTTAAACTTCATTTGCCACCTCTCAGCCCATCTGCTCAACCTTTCCAGATCCTGTTGCAGTAGCATAGTGTCCTTGACAACCCTGCCAACCTTCGTATCATCGTCTGCAAACTTGGACATTAAGCTTGATATACCATCATTAATATCATTTATAAATACAGAAAACAATAATGGACCCAGTACTGAACCCTGAGGGACTCCACTAATAACATTAGTCCATGATGAACAGTGTCCATTGATTACCACTCTCTGTCTTCTCCCCCTCAACAACCCCGCATTTTCAATGGCAGCAATTTGCCTCCAATGCCACACTGCTCCAATTTGTGCAGCAGTCTTCCATGTGCAACAGTATCAAAAGCCTTTCTAAGATCCAAGTATATAATATCAAAGTTATTCCCTGCATCCAGTTCTTTTGTGACTGCATCATAGTATCCAGTCAAATTGGTCAGGCAAGACTTCCCCTTAACAAAACCATGCTGTGTCTGAGCTATAACTGAAGTCTTGTCTAGATGATCCTGCAGTGCTTCTTTAACCAGTGCCTCCATTAATTTTCCAGGAACAGAAGTTAAACTAACAGGTTTATGACATAATATTAATGACATATTATTTTTTTTTGTTAGTTTTTGGCGCATTGGCTTCTGTGGTCATAATGCACCTCCCAAAGTTTTTGCATTTTACTCTGATCCAAGCCCAAGGTGGGATTCGAACCCGCGACCTTTGGGTTGCCAGGCAGGCACTTTACCCACCTGGCTAGCCCGGTCATCTGACATATTATACCATCTGCTATGCAGCAGATGGTATAATCCACAGTCATCACAAGTCTAATTAGTATTACTCTAGTAAAGAGTGATATTAATTAGACTTTACATGCCTTCATTGCAAATGCCCATGGACTAACAAATGCATATAAGTGTCAATTACTCTTGAAAGTGTCTAATTGGGAGGTTTAAATTATTAAATTATTAATATTTTCAATAATATAAATAATTTAATATTTTAATTATTTATATTATTGAAAATATAAAATATTATATTACACTTACTGAAGTGTCTGCATCTCTATTAGAGAGTCCATTTTGAGAGATCATATAACATATAATTTCTAGTACATTTGGACAGGAGCAAAGCCTGAGTGTCTGCAACGAGAGGGTATCCATTGTGGGGGGGGGGGGGGCATTAGTGTATTGCATTTACCAACATTAATCTTCAACTGCCACTTTTCAGCCCATCTGCCTAATTTATCTAGGTTTTGTTGCAGTAATAAGTCTTGATTTCTTTCATAAATTGCCCTGCCAACCTTTGTATCTACCGCGTTTATAGATAATTGTTTTGTTTTGAGTATATATTTATCAAAATATAATAATATTAAAATGCATAAAACATATTTGTGTGAATTCTCTCTGTGTCAAGTTGGTGATAATGTTTAATGTCTATTATAGGTCATATAACATTTGACTATTTATCAAAATGTAACAATACTGTAATAATTATATTTTAATAATATTAAAATAATTGTAATAATTAAATATAATAATGCAGTATCTCTGAGAAAAACATATAAAATAAAAACAAGGTGAAGTAAAATTCCTTTAATAAACTTGGAATAAAACAAAAATAAAAGTAATAAATCACAATAGCTTTCAGACGGAAGGTGTCCTTCAGTTGTAAGCATTATTACAAAATACAGAATGTCATGTGCAGGCAACAACACAGCTACATGTGCAGGGAAACTGCATGATACATGTGCAAATAACAATTAGTTGTTGGAAGCAGAGGCTTGCATTTGTAGCTGTAACGTTTGGCTAGGCTGCAGGTGCCAACATTTGTCATTTAGGAGGATGGTTGCCCTCAGTGATGGAATGGATACGAGCTCCTCTGTTTCAGTTAAGGGAATCGCTGCAACACGAGAAGTGGAGTGATTCCAACCAGACACCGACTGTAGTGACTGGATTAGCCAATTTTGACATCGTGGTGTGGGTCGATGTTGTGCTAGGTAGACTAGAAGTGCTCAGTGATCGCTGAGTGTTCGGCGTCTGCAGAATGAATTGCTTTCTCATGCTCAGAGACTATTTCAGAGTCTTCTGCCAATTTCACCTACTCAGCAACCAGTGCAGTCATGGCAGGAAATGCGGTACACTAAGCCGCTTCGTAGGAGTGGGGGAAATCGGTGTTTTAAAACTCGAAACGAGGGATCGCAACCTGACGCTGCAAGCACTTCATCCCACCCTACAAGATTGTTGTGACATGCTCTGGTAGTATGGGATAAAGGTGGCCGATGTGTGCTGGCCAATTCACCAACTTCTTGGCACTGCGTGAGCCTTACTAATCTGCGCGAGCCTTACTAATCTGCGCCTAACCCACTCCAGTTCTGTGGATGAAAGGTGCACTGAGATTGTTAAAGTAAAAACAGATCTGGCAAAATGCGGCTACCCTGTCAATGCCTTAGACAGGTGTGACTTGTAGGCCTGTGACCACGTTGCCAACTCTAGGGCCACGTGCAGCGATGACCTCACCTTGACTGCCTTTATCCCATACTACCTGAACCTGTCAACTTTCTAGGGTCTTTCAGGCTCACAGGATAAAGTGCTTGCAGCTTCCGGACAGAAGATTGCCATCCATTGTTTCGAGTGTTAAAACACCAATTTCCCCCACTACACAAGCCGCTCCCTACTACGGGGAGCAGCTTGGTGTACCCCATTTCCTGCCAAAACTGCACTGGTTGCTCAGTAGGTGAAATTGGCAGAAGACTCAGAAATTGAGTCTCTGAGCATGAGAAAGCAGTTCGTTCTATGGTGTTGAACACTTCTGGTCTACCCGGCACAACATTGACCCACGTCGAGATTGATCCTGCCACTACCATCATCGTGTCTGGTTGGAATCACTCCACATCTTGTGTTGTAGTGATTCCTTTAACTGAAACAAAGAAGCTCGTATCCATTCCAACAACTATTTGTTGCCTGCACATGTATCATGTGTTTTCCACCTCGCATATCTACCATTGCTGAGCACATGACATTTTTAAGTTGCCTGAAGGTTATTTGGACAACTGAAGAAGGGTATCTTCCATCCGAAAGCTATTGTAATTTATTACTTTTATTTTTTGTTTTAAGTTTATTAAAGGAATTTTACTTCAATCTGTTTTTCTCAGTAATACTGCATTATTATATTTAGTATGAATCCTGAGACCGTAGGCCTGTTTCCATTGTAATAATTAATATTTAATAAATATATGCCTCATTTAATATTTTTTGTCTCAACATAAATAAATGAGGCCCCTTAACTCCTTTTGCATCCAGGCCCCCCAAGTACCTTTGCATTGCCTTGTGCTTCAGGTTCAATTGAAAAATTAAATGTTTGTATGATTCATAAAAAAATTAAATGTTTGTATGATTCATGGTGATTATCAGTTATGGGCTTTTTCATACTATTTCTTAAATGGACATGTTATTTGAAATGTATTTTACCTTTTAAAAACATAGATCTATTACTTGAAGTGAGCTTGCAATACTGAGGGCAACTTGTGGTGAAATGCTTTCACAATATGAGATTAATGCATTTCAGATCATTACTATATAAAATATTGAGCTGTTGCCCTAATCTGTGCAGTAATGTCATCGTAATCTGAAGACTTAAAATTAAAATGATAAAATAGTAACCACTTCAGTATTGTTTTGGGTTAGCTGCGTTTCTTTATTCCTCTTTTATTGTTAATTTTTTCCTTTAGAATTAATTTGCACAATAAATAATAATTCTCATTATTTATTTATTTGAAAACCTTTCCATAAGCATAATGAATGTCACTGTGTTATGATAAGTGTTCAGAGAATTTCCATGCTATAATTATACAAGTTGTCATACACTACATAGTATTGTTATGATTAAATGAATATTTTGCAAATTTTGGATTAATGTATAAATACATTATTTTAATTTGCATGTATCCAAAATATAAATATCTTTTTTGCATATTTATTTGTTTTGTTTTGGTTTTCCTCTCTTTAGTTTGTACAAGGGCACCTCTAAAGGTTTAGTATTTGGACCAAAATGTGAAGCTGGTGATAGAATGGGATGTGGTGTTAAATATGACCATTTACCTCCCCAAGACAACCAGAGGCCTTTTTTATTAGTTTTTTTTACGAGGAATGGAAAAGAAGTAAGAGGGGCTCTTATTAAATTTTGTTTCATTAACTTAATATAATTTTGAAACTTTTTTTTTTCTTTAATAATAATTTCTGATATTAATTGTTTTTACATGGCTTAATATTATATAAAGTAGTGCAACAGTAAATGTGCTGTTGTGTGTGATTACCACATTTTTTACTATCCAGTCATTGTATAACATTGACAATTGCTAAATCATTTGTAAGTAGGTTTTTTAATTTACTGCCATCTTATTTTTCTCCTTATGTCTTATGATGATCAACATCATACCATTTCTTTGAAAGTTTATTGTGTAGAAATCTACTCCTGCTTATATGAAAATGCAATTACATTATAATCTTGGTAATTTGTCACTAGTATATGTAGTGCCACTTATTTCAAAAAAAAAAAATTTTCCCGGGGCCCAGCTGCCCTTCTGTGGCAGACTGATTTTAAGTGCATTAATTGCAGTAGGTTGGCCATATGGAGATGTTCTGTTCCCTCCAAAGATCACTATTAGAAGCCATACTTGGCTTCTAATAGCAAACCCCCTCCCTTTTTTTTATGAAACCCCAAAACAGAAAAGGTATTAAAATCCTGTAGTACTTATAACTGTGCATGGGTGGTAGCAGTAGTAGAGGCATGTGATGCAAGAAAGCAAGCTTATATAGCATCAGCAAAAAAAAAAAAAATTTCACACATCCATTCCCTCTAAACGTTTGCCCAGTTCCTCGACTTTATTTAAGCTATCAACTTCCATAGCCACAGATGGAAGTTTGTTCCAGTAATCAACTACCAACTGGATAAAGACAAATTTCCTCACATCTGTTCTATGGCTGACTTTCCTCAATTTGAATTTATGCCCCCTCAGGTTCATAATCTGAGCAAGAGGAAGAATCCCATCAGAATTGAGCGTGCTCAATCAATTCAAGGCTTATACTCCTCAATCAGATCACCTCACAGGTGCTGTTAGTCTCCAGATGCTGCAATTTGCAGAAATTAAGCCTTTCTCAGTAAGAGGACCCCCTTCATTCCCCTCACCAACCTTGTTGCCCTTCTCTGTACTCGCTCAAGCAACTCTACATCCTTCCTAAAATGAAGCCTCCAGACCTGTTCGCAGTACTCAAGGCGTAGCCTGACCATTGCCTTATACAAAGGTATAATCACCTTTTCTCTACTAGAAAAATTAATGTATATTATTGACAATACCCATGACCTGCTCTGGTAGCCTGACTGCACTGCTCAGAAAACTTCATATCTGACTGCACAACTACTCCCAGGTCTTTCATTTTCTACCATCCTAAGTGTAGTACCACACAGCTGGTACGTACCCATAAGCAGCACTTTGCATTTGTCAATATTAAACTTAATTTGCCACTTCTCCGCCTATCTGCCGAACTTTTCTAGATCCTGTTACAGTAGCACACTGCCATTATTGTCATTAAATGTTGCCCACATTTAAGCCATCAATGATGGCATCAATTTATCAATGATTGTATGATTGTATACCATCATTGATACATTTAAGCCATCAATGATGGCATCAATTTATCAATGATTGTATACCATCATTGATAAATATACAAAACAACAGTGGGCCCAACACCGAACCCCGGCAGACTCCACTAATTACATTAGTCCACGAGCAGCAGCAGCATCCATTGATTACCACTATCTTCTCCCACTCAACCACCCTTTTATCCATTGTAGCAATTTGCCCTTAATACCATGCTGCTCTAATTTGTACAGTAGTTTTCCATGTGCAACAGTATCAAAAGCTTTCCTGAAATCCAAGTATGTGACATCAAAATTATTTTTAGCATCCAGTTCCTTTGTAACCACATCATAGTATCCAATAAAATTTGTCAGAGAAGACATTCTATTAACAAACCATGCTGTGTCTGAATTATTACTGCTGTCTTGTCTAGATGATCCTGCAATGCTTCTTTAACCAGTGACTCCATTATTTTCCCCGGAACAGAAGTTAAACTAACAGGTCTGTAATTACTCTTGTCACCCTTTGATCCCCCTTCGTGAATTGTGGATACATTTTCACATTTCCGGTCCGTGAGGTCTCCTCTGAGTCGAAGGATGCTCTCATAATTTCGAACATCCTTTGGAGTGATAAAGCCCACTTCTGCTTAAATGGAGAAGTGAATACACACAACTGTCGCATTTGGGCAACAGAAAACCCTTGCGTTATCCAAGAGGTCCATTGTATTCTCCAAATGTGACAGTGTGGTGTGGATTTACGGCCACATTCATGATCGGGCCATATTTTTTTGAACAGGTAACACCAACTGGACCCCGCACTTGTTCCGTCACTGGACAGCAATATTATGAAATGTTTTCAAATTTCACAATACTAGAGCTGCAACAATGTGGGTGCCTTCAGGATACCATATTCATGCAAGATGGTGCAGCACCCCACATCCACTGTTGTGTCCAAAGATTGCTAAGGCAACACTTTACAGATGAACGATCATTAGCCGTTGTTTCCAGACATCTTGGTCACCCTGATCACCGGACCTCACCCCGTGCGACTTTTGGTTGTGGGGTTTTGGAAGAAACAGGTGTATTGGGAAGGACTTCGAACTCTGGCAGATCTTAAAGACAGCATTAGACGTCATGTGCTGGCTATTTCAGTTGACGTGTTACGTTCTGCTGTAGAAAATGCTGTTCTTCGAAAGGAAACTGTTGTTGACCAAAATGGAGGACACATTGAACAATTTTAGCACTGTTCAAGTGATTTGTATTGCCACAGCACCATATAGTGACAAATTTTGTAACTTATTTTTTTTTTCCCAATAAATGCAGAGTGCATTCTTTATTGTACCTGTTGTCCAAATTTCTCTTCAGTACGAGCCTTAGAACTCTCTCCAGAACCCTCTACATAGGGATACTTTAATTATGGTATAGTTTAGGGCTAAAGCCTCAGGTTACATAAATAGTTTAACTAATGTACAAGTTAGTGCATTCACATCATTTCTATACATAGCCAACCACATAAGTAGTTATAAATTAACATCATTAAGTATATCTCATATTGTGAATACCTTCACAACGAGTTGCCATGATATTGCACTACCTCGGATAAGTAACGCTTCAAAAATGTAGTTATTGGAGACACAGAGGTTAATGAGATTATTCCAAAAAAACTGAATTACAACCAATAATATGTTTGTATTTATTATAAATTTCATTCAGGACAAATTTCAAAAAATCTTAAGTTAGCTAGGTCTATGCTGGTGAATAGACCATTGAAATCAAAAGTTTGTACATGAGAAATGTTGTCAGTACTCAGGGCATTAATAACTGGAATGTTGTTATTAATTATTCTACTATTAGGAAGGATGTCCATTATAGATTTAAGTAACTTTTATAAAGTTTTTGGGTTTATGGGCGTAAATGTATTTGCAGGATGTAATAAACCTAAATCCTGTAGGGTTTTTATGGAACTTAGGTATAAGGAAAGTTGTAGTTATTAAAGTTGATTTTTAGTTTTTTGCTGAAAGCTATTAACTTCTTTGTGATGGACTTATACAACCTATAATGGACATCCTTCCTTCTGGGACATTAAATTCCCCCATTATAAGACAATCTGATTTACTGGCCCACCCTATTTCTCATAATCCAGGACGTCTGGTCACTTTAGTTTTGGTAAAATAAAAAATTAACAATACAGCAGTACAGTTGTTTGTTGTATTCATCAGATCTATAATACACTTACTCTCATTTCTCCTCTCGCAGTGCTTATGTCACACCAAACTAACTCAACACTGCACTGTCCACCCATGTCAACTGGATTCACTTCCTTAGATTTTGAGGCACCTCCATAGCCAGGTGGGAAGGAGCAGCGGTGTGTAGCACACGCTTCTTGATTAGACCAAGGTTCGAGCCTGTCACCACCAAATACGAGGAATGCGGAAAGGTCAGCGAATGACCACCGCATATCCCGGAGCAATATGGCCTTAGTTGCTAATGCTCCAAATAACAAAACAAACAAACAATCCTTAGATTTTGTGTTTCTAAGTGTTTGCTGTTTGTGTAACTAACAGCATGATCCCTCCTCCCTTTCTATCCTTTCTGTACACATTGTACTCCCCAAATTCCAGTTCTGTATTCCTTATCTCTGTGTGACACGACATCTCTGATATCCTAACAATATCCCTTTTATTCCTTTTTGCTTTTATTCTAAATAAACTGAACTATACATATTATAAAATTTCTTACCAATTGATATAAGCTGTAGTGTTAATTGTTCATCAAATTATTCTAATAATATCCAAATTATTTGTTGATTTTTTGAAATTGTTGATGTGATCTTTTGTTTGACATGGCTGTCATGGGAAATGATCCCTCTGTGTGAGCCATAATTTGATATAGGGAACATCATCAAACTCTTTCAATGATTTGAAAGAGTTTGATGATGTTAAATTGATAGTCATTAGGTGAGTAGTCTCAGCAAGTAAAGAATTTCTCTTAACATCAACAATATTGTTCATGGTGCTGAATCCTTTGTGAGCTTCTGACTGAATGGCAATTACATTCAAAATTTTTCTACCTATTATAATACTGTATGAGACATTTATATATTCAATATCTCTATCGACTAAGTCACGAAAATCATTTATCGAAATGTCACATTTAAGTAGTTGGTTTAATTTTATTAATTTTTGTTCGCCTTCAATCCATGCAGTTCCACAAACTTCATTTGGCCAAGTTTCAGGATTCAATAAATTGAAAAAACTTAAAAGTTCATTGTATTTTTCACTTTTGTCATCACAACAAATGCGTTTTCATATACTTTATTAGACAAAAGTTTTTTTCTTGGAATTGATACTTTATTATTATGGCGTAACTAGAAAAAGTGGTCCCCAATGCAAAGTTTTGTGTGGGCCCTCCTCAAAATATTTGTTTTGGTTAAAGTGACCAGATCCTTAGTATTTCAATGTGGCACATTGATTTTACAACCCCCACCCCCTCTAAAAACAATAAAGATATTTTTAAATTTTTTTATTTATAAAAAAATATTTACATACAAAATATAAATTAAATACATATACGGTACTTCTTTTAACTAAACTTATAAAATAAAATATCACACTTAAAAAAAACAAAACAAATATAGCCTATATATATATATTTTTTTTTTTTTTTTTTTTTTCACATATTTGTTTTATTTCACAGAAATACCTATATTATATAGGTATTTCTGGGAAATAATAATTAAAATACATACTACTTTTAACAATAAGAACAATAGAAATTAAATAATTTTCTTAATAATTCTTCATTATTTGCTGTTTCTTCATAAAATTCTTCACAAGCAATTTGTAAAATTGCACTTAACTTGTAGTATTGCTTTCAGCATTTCTACGGTCAGTTGTGTTTTTACTAATGTTCACAACTTATTTACTACCGAAAAAACTTGCACCATTGGTTCCTAGCAAACATAATGCAAATCATTTGCATTATGTTTGCAATTAAGGACAGAAGCTACATTTCCAGTCCAGAACAATTTCTGGGACAGTTTGCAATACAGGGGCAAATGACTTAAATCCCAGATTATGTCCCACATAACGGTCAAAATAAATTCTGAAAATTAAATGAAGTAATATATTGACTTATTTGATTTAGAGTGGTTTTTGTCTAGATTTAGATTTGGCAAAGTCATTAATTTAGAAACGTCCAGTCTTTCAACTTCTATCAGTGCTAGCACTTATAGACGTTGTCCCATGGTGTTTCTCAAATAGTTCATAATTAATCTTAATTTTGAGAAAGAGCTATGATACAGTAACCTGAATTGTCAAAAATAATAAGGAATAATTCCGAAAAACTAGCACTCATATCGTAGTATTTTACTGACTAGTTCTGAAGATTTACGAATAGTTTTAATTTTTGCAATTTCACTTTTTAGTGACTTTATGCAAAGTAGTAATTGCATTGAAAATTTCTTTTGTATCTTCTTTGAATTTTTTTATAATGGAACTGTCATTCATTTGGATTAATTGAGTGAGGAAGAAATGCAAACAAGTCAAAAATGTATATAGTCCTTAAACTGTTGTGCAGTTCCGTTGCCACCAAGTCAATTACACAATAAAAAAATTCTAACTTTAAAGAGCAGTTCTGCATTTTCAAATCAATAGATCTCTGCCAGTTCGTCAAAATGTTTCTTAACAAAACGCCTTCGTTTATTTGCAAATTGACAAGGTATACCCCATTTCTGCGCAATAGATGCTTCCTTGACGATATTTTCATTTTCAAATTCATTTCTTAATTTTTTCACTTGATTATATGATGCAGCTTGACTGATATCCATATTCATTCTCTACAAAATCGTTGATGTTTGATTAATACTTGATAAGATTTTTTTAATCAGTACAGTGGTTAACACAAAATCAAAATTTTCAATATTATTTTTAATCCAGACAGCTTCCAACTTTTCATCGCTTTTTGACGATGGTATGATAATTTTATTTAATGCCATTAGCAAATTGGGAAATCTCAATTTTATAGTAATTATAGATGCAAGCTGACTAGACCAACAAGTTGGATTTAATTTCTTTAATACAATATCGCATTCACTTGTAATAGCAGTAGTGGCATGTGGTGCAAGAAAGCAAGTGTATTATGCAGCATCAGCAAAAAAAAAAAAAAAAATTGCACCACTCCCTCCAAATGCCTGTCCAGTTCCTCCTTAAATTTATTTAACCTATCGACTTCCACAATGACAGATGGAAGTTTGCAATTAACCACCCGCTGTCTAAAGGCAAATTTCCACACATCTATTCTACATCTGTCTTTTCTTAATTTTTGCCCCCTTAGGTTCGTAAACTGAACAAGTGGAAGGATCCCATCAGAATTCAGCATGCTCAACCCATTCAAGGCCTTATACAGATCACTGCACAGGTGCCTAGTCTCCAGCTACTGCAATTTGCAGAACTTAAGTCTCTTGGTGAGAGGATCCCTTCATTCCCCTCACCAATCTTGTTGCCCTTCTCTGTACACGCTCAAGCAAATCTACATCCTTCCTAAAATGAGGCCTCCAGACCTGTACACAGTACTCAAGGCACAGCCTGACCATTGCCTTATACAGAAGGACAATTACCTCCTTCTCCCTGCTAGCAAAATTCCTATATATCATTGACAAAACCCCATGACCTGCCCTGGCAGCCTGTCTGCATTGCTCAGAAAACTTCATATCTGACTGCACAATTACTCCCAGGTCTTTTTCATTTTCTACCACCTTAAGTGTAGTACCACACAGTTGGTACGTTTCTCTGGGGTTACTTGTACCCATATGCAGTACTTTGCATTTGTCAAGGTTAAACTTCAGTTGCCACTTCTTAGCCCATCTGCCCAAATTATCTAGATCCTGTTGCAGTAGCACACTGCCACCGTCATTAACAACCCTGCCAACCGTTGTATCATCTGCAAACTTCGATACTAAGTCTGATATATACCTTCATCAATATCATTTATAAATATACAAAACAACAGTGGACCCAACACCGAACCCTGTCGGACTCCACTAATAACATTAGTCCAAGAAGAGCAGCACCCATGATTACCACCATCTGTCTTCTCCCACTCAACCATCCTTTTATCCATTCTAGCAACTTACCCTTAATACCATTCTGCTCCAATTTGTACAATAGTCTTCCATGCACAATAGTGTCAAAAGCTTTCCTGAAATCCAAATATATGATATCAAAATTATTTTTTGCATCCATCTAGTTCCTTTGTAACCACATCATAATATCCTATCAAATTTGTTAGAGAAGACTTTCCCTTAACAAACCCATGCTGTGTCTGAATTATTGCTGCAGTCTTGTCTAGATGATCCTGCAATGCCTCTTTAACCAGTGACTCCATTATTTTACCCGGAACAGAAGTTAAACTAACTGGTCTGTAATTACTCGTGTCACCCTTTGATTCACCTTTGTGAATTGGGGATGCATTTGCACATCTCCAGTCTGTGGGGACCTCCCCTGAGTCCAAGAATGCTCTCATAATTATGGCTAAGGGTTTGCTTAGTTGCTTTGCCACCTCCTTTAATATAACTGGATAGATCCCATCCACCCCAGATGCCTTTCTTACATTTAACTTCATCAATTTCTCCTCCACTTTCTTCTCAGTTATTACAAAATCATTAAGCATCCTGTTACAATTTGATAACCTTGTGGTATTTTCAAACCTTAACTCCTCATGTGTGAATGTAGATGCAAAATACTCGTTCAGTTTCTTTGCTATCTGAGCAGGATCATCAACAGTCGAACCATCAATATCAAGTAGACCAATCGGATTCATCTCCTTCCTTTTATAGTTTATATAACTAAAGAAATCCTTGCTGTTTTTCTTAGCATCCTTTGCCAAAGATTTCTCTTAATCTGCCTTCGCCTGCCTAACCTCCTTTGTGACTTGATTACAGACTAGCTTATATCTGCCATAGCCTTCTGCGTCACCTGATAATTTATACACTCCCAATGGCAGGAGTCGTGGAATAGACAGACTGCGAATAAATTATATCGTATAAAGCCTGTAATTGAACCGTGGCAGTCTAGTCTGCGCAGGAATCATAAGGAGGAAGTTGTTCTTGTCCGGATCCGCATAGGACATAGTCATTTGACTCATTTGTTTTTGCTGAGGGCTGATGACCCTCCTATGTGTGAGTCCTGTGGCACAATTTTATCAATTAGACACATTTTAGTTGACTGTCCAGATTTTAGCAATATCCGTTTTACCACTTTTACCCATCTGACTGAGCCGTATATGCTCAGTCAGATTTTATCCGACAATGACCATGTGTCTGCTATTTTTGGCTTTTTGAAATCAGTAAACCTTTTCACTCATATTTAAAAAATCTACCTTGTTATTGTTACTTGTTTACTGATATTTGTCTTTTAGTTTATACTTGTTTTCATACCTTGACTTAGTGACCTAAATCATTAGGCCACTGAAAATGTTACTTTTTATGACCAGGTTTTGGCACGTTATAGCCATAGTCGCTAATGCGCCAATAAAACCCAAGCAACAAACAAACAACCCCTAGTGAGAATCTCTACTGTTACTGTGTTATTCAGGCTTCTCTGCTGGCGAAGCATTGCTTATTAGCATTAGTAGAGGCATTTGATGCAAGAAAGCAAGCTTATGCAGCATCAGCCAAAAAAAAAAAAAAAAAAACTCCACTTCCACTTCACCCCTCTGTTCGTTCAAAATACCTGTCCAGCTGAGCCTTAAACTTATTTAGGCTATCAACCTCCACTACAAGGGATGGAAGTCTGTTCCACCAACCAACCACCCGCTGGCTAAAGGCAAATTTCCGCACGTCTATCCTACATCTGTCTTTCCTCAATTTGAATTTATGCCCTCTCAGGTGATTATTCTGAGCTAGAGGAAGAATCCCATCAGCATTGAGCATGCTCAAACCATTCAAGGCTTTATACACCTCTATCAGATCACCTCGCTGGTGCCTAGTCTCCAGACACTGTAATTTGCAAAACTTAAGCCTTTCTTCGTAAGCGCACCCCTTTGTTCCATTCACTAATCTTGTTGCCTTTCTGTGTACTCGTTCCAGCAGCTCTACATCCTTCTTGAAATGAGGCCTCTAGACCTGTATACAGTACTCTAGGTGTGGCCTGACCATTGCCTTATACAAGGGAATAATCACCTCCTTATCCCTGCTGGAAAAATTCCTGTATATCATTGACAATACTCCATGAGCTACTCTTGCAGCCCGTCTGCACTGCTCAGAGAACTTCATATCTGCCTGCACAACCACCCCCCAAGTCCCTTTCATTCTCTACCACTGTCAGTGTAGTTATTCGAGTTAGTGAAATACCAGGCAACTCACTGTGAAGGCATTCACAATACGACATGTAAAAAAAATATGCTAATTCATCTACTTCAATGATTTACTACGAATTAAATTGAAATGTCTTTGTCTTTCATTGCACTGACGCTTTGCACTAACTGGTTCATCAAGTAAATTTCCCTGTAGTCTGAGACTTTCAGTCTGAAACCCTTTTTAGTACTTACTTACATATTTAAAATTCTAACTGATAATCATAATATTGATTATTAAATATTGCACACAGCAACATTTAAGCTGTGCCTGGCTTGTTTATTGTCTCATACTGCAAAGGAATTAAATGTGCCAAGTTTTGTGAAGTAGTGAGTTGGAATATGAAATGTGCCGCCTTCCACATGCACACATTTCCCCTTTCAGCTGTTCTAGCATATTTCATCTTTGTGATGGTCAACATGCCAAAACAGTACAACTGTGTTGACCTGTGCTATTGATATTATCTTTATTACAGTTTTTTTTTTTGGGGGGGGGGGGACTTTTTGTTGCCAAGTGGATGTTAATTCATAGTCCTAAAAGACTAATATTTAGTGACAATAAAAGCATAGTCAAAATAATGCATTGAGTGCTTTTAATTAGTTTCAAAGTTGCTTTTTTACATGTTTCAACAAAAAGGTTCTGCATAAATTTGATAAAGTGCATCTTTTGTTTTATTAAAAATATGTTAACTTTTTAACCTCCTAAAAAAATCTCATATTCTTATTTATATGGAAGGTGGTTGGATTTTTATGGAAGATATTTCAGCTTTCTATTCAGACACTGCAATTGTTCTAATTAATTTTTACTTTAAAATGTCTGAGATTTTTTATACTGAACATAGTATAAAAAAAAATAAATCATTTCAAAACTTTTATGTCTATCTTTGAAAAGATTGGGACAGTAATGTGCCCGTGGCCCCCTGGTGGATTGTTTCCCGCTGTGAGTCTGCATTCTCCAGGAGAAGAAGTGAGGTTAACATTAAATGTGAAATGGATGGCTGAAGAAGATATGCCAATGTGTGTAGACAGTAATGAAGATGACTGGTCTAGATTACATGACATTAGACTGAATGGTTCAGTAAGTAGGATATATAGAAACCATAAATGTTTAGCTTGTGTAATTTAAAATTTATTTCATTCAAAATTACTGATTTATTCATATACCATAATGCACGTAAATTACCACTGACTCAGTGTTTAACTTGATTCAGGTTAAAAGTCAAACTGGAGTAAACTGCTCTCATGAGTATTTACATACTGATTATATTTAAGAAAAATGTATTTATTCAAAGAATAAATGTTTCAGAACACCTTGGCTTTAATGGCAGCTATAATCCTTTTTGAAATATTTTTAATCAGTTTACAATAGTAGATGGTCGATACTTTTGCTGTTCCATTTCTTGATAGTAGTTGTTATATCTGCATAGTCAGAGGGACTTGCTGACTGTGCTTTATCATAAACTGGTATTCCAGAGTTATTCACAAAAGTAGTATTAGTAGTGGCAAAATGATGTAAGACAGCAAAAAAAATCCACACCCAATTCATTTGCTTACCCATTCCTTCTAATAATTAGTCTAATCCTGCTTTAAGTTTATTCATACTACCCACTGCCACAGCGCCGCATGGAATCTGTTCCAGCAGTCAGTTATTCTTTGGCTGAAAGCATACATCTCTCCTACGACCATCCTTTTCAGTTTCAGTTTGTCCCATTGTCCTCGAAAAAGTTAGGATGTGATGTGATCAGCATGTAGTTTACCCAATCCATTGAAAGTGTTAAATTTTGTAATTAGGTCTTTTTGTAGATGATTAGTTTTGGCAGTTTTGTGCCTCTTACTAATCTTCTTGATATGCTCTGCATTTATTCCAACAGATCCACATCCTTTCTAAAATAAAGCTAAAAAACTATATAGCACACAAGATGCAGCCTATTGCCTTATACTATTATGTACAGTAGAGCATCGGTTATCCAGAATAGTTGATGTCAGACCTCTTCCAGATAGCCAAATTTTCCGGATAATTTTATGATTAAATTAAATAATAAAAAAATATAAACTAATCTCAGAAATAAGAAACATCCATCCAGGCATTTTTATACAAAACAGGAAAATTGAAAGATTTTTAAATGCTCTGTTTTTTCGACTTGCCGATAACGAGCCCGACAATCTGTGTATCCCAGTGACATTTGCGCACATAGCAATTGTAACTTGCTATTTTCTCATCTTAAAACCTGGTGCAGACATTTCTCTTTTAGTGGCTAGGGTTTTCCTCAGTAATGCTTTCCATAATAAGCCGTCTCATCAACATTATAAACGTTTTCTTTCTCCTAATTTGCTTAACTGAAGCGAACTTACTTTTAAAGGACACTGCTGCCGATTTGTCTTCAGAAAGTTTCTCGCCTTGAATGTCTAGTTAATGTATACCCTGTCTCAGTTTAAAATTTTTCAGCAACCTGCGCTTGCCTTAAAATCTTCATTTTCAATTAAAATCCAATGCTTTTTCACACAACATTGGTCCAGGCACTGGTTTAACTTCTCTTCTGAAGGGGGGGGGGGGAGAAAAAAGTGCACAGTCTAAAACGGCATTTTCAGGTGCCAACATTGTCTTTTTCCTGCTAGATCCTCCTTCTGTTATATCAGTGGAATTTTTCTTGATGTAAGTTGTTGAAGCCCCCACATTAAATTTCCTAAATTTTCACCTTTTTTAATTCTATTAATAATTTCTGTTTTTTGTTGCAATGTTAAAACTATGCGTTTTCTTTTCATTCACATTTTACCATAAAAAATTAAGAAAGATAATAAAATCGCACAGTTTCAGGCCAATATTATTCTTACTGAATTTGGAGCTAAACTAATCTGAAATCCAAGAAAACCCAGTAGTCTCTGTGATATTTTTCTAAAACACATTTCTGAAGGTCACAACCACAAAACTATAAAAACAATTTGCAGTTTTCAGTTTATTGGGCTTTTTGTTTGTACAATCTGTTATAAACAGGTAGTAAACTTGACTTTCGCTTAGTATAATTAAAATTCAGTTTGCAAGCTTGATCACTATAACTGACTCTTGCTGTACTACCGTTAATAAAAAAAAAAAAAAAAATCAGTCTTTCAAATTATTCCGGATAACCGATGTTCTACTGTATAATCACTTCCTTGTCCCTGCCATCACAATTCCTGTATATCAATTATAGAGCTGCATGAGCTTCCTTAGCAGCCTGTGTGCACTGCTCACAGACTTTTATATCAGACTATGCAAATTTTTTTTTTTTTTTTGATTTGATTTGGTAGTTGTTGGCACATCGGCTTCTGTGGCCATATTGCACCTCCCAAAGTTTTTGCAGTACTTTGATCCAAGCCCGAGGCGGGAATCGGACCCACGACATTTGGGTTGCCGGGCAGGTACTTTACCCACTCGGCTAGCCCGGTCGGCTAGACTGTGCAATGAGGTTGGTGCTATCCAATTGGTATGTTATCCAGGGATTCTTGCTACCCAATTGTAGCACCTTACATTTATTAATGTTAAATCTTAATTCCCACTTTTCAATCCATCTGCTTAATTTATCTGGCACTTAAAGTAGCATACTCTGATTATGCCAACTTTTGTATCATCAGTAAACTTAGACATTAAACTCAATATTTTGACATTGTATACTTAGATTTTAGGAAGGCTTGTAATACTGTTGCATTTACAAGTCTGCTGTACAAACTTAACCATTATGGGATGGTTAAGTGGAAGAAGACAGAGTGGTTATCAGTGGAGTTCCCCAGGTTTCAGTGCTGGGTCCATTGTTGTTTTCAATATTTATCAATGATATTGTTGAGGGAAGGCTGTTTGTTTGTTATTTGGTTTTTAGGAGCATTAGCAACTAAGGCCATATTGCTCCGGGGATATGCATTGGTCATTCCCTAACCTTTCAGCATCCTCCGTATTTGGTGGTCACGGGCTCGAACCCCGGGCTAATCAAGAAGCGTGTGCTACGCACTGCTGCTCCTGCTCACCTGGCTACGGAGGCGCCGAGGGAAGGCATTCACAATATGAGATGTAACAAAAACTACACCATTTCACCATAGTAAATCAACAAAGTTGATTTACTATGAACTAAAATGATGGTTTGCACTAACTTGTTCATCTAGTAAATTTCCCTTGTAGTCTGAGGCTTTCAGCCTTAAACCATCGCACACTGTCTGGCATCTCTCATATTGTGCAAAGTATAATTTTTACTATAGTATATTTACTGAGTCTGGGAAATAATTCGCTATCATCTTGTGTCCCACTTTGCAAATACTGAAGAACCTGAGAAATACAGAGTTTCAACTGTATGCTATTCTATAGCTACGAGTATTTCAGAATTTGCGTAATAAATTTTATGGCAGCAGCTGCAGTTAAAAGATTTGCTTCTTTGCGGCATACTGAATCTATCACTAACTTTATAGGCATTAGTGTAGATAATTAATTATATTAAAGCTTTCTGCATGCAATAACTCAAATCTTTGGCTTGTTTAATTAAATGTTTACTGAATCAATCAAGTTGTAAGAAGATATAGTATTCCAATGTTAAATATATATATTATTTTATTTATTTTATTTTTTTTCAATATAAATTCTCTAGCAAATTTGTGTATTGTCATGTTATCCTTAAAGTTTTTATAATATAGATCCGTCATCATAGAATCTACCCCTTTTCAGGAGTAGATTCAGTAATGTCGAAGATAATTATGTTGGGATTTCTCCATTGGGCTTCTCAGTTTCTAATCCCAGCTCTGTCACCTCTGGATTACTTTCTGTTTTATTTAAGTCTTCTTTGTTATAGCTAACTCAATCAAAACTCCATTATTTCTAGTTTTTCTTATGTTCACTTTTATGTGAGGTTTCAGCTTGGTCATAAGTTTCCCTCACTGCCTCACTAGATTTAAGTGTTAATTCAGGGTTTGCCTTTTGGATTACTATATTATTTTCCTTGGCTTTGGGTTTTTCTTTTGTCTGCGCTGACTGAGCTGAGCCATTTCTGCTTTACTGGTTCCCACCATTTGAGCATAAAATAGTTCTATAATTATCTTTTTCCCCAAGTACAGACTCTACCCTTGCCTTTAGTACTTCGTTTTCTATTATTCTATGTTCCAGTAGGGTTGTGATCCTGTTTGTCTGTTTATGTAAGAATTCTTCTAGATACAACTTTATTGCATCAATTATGGAATTTAATGCCTCTAATTTTTTTCTCCTCGTCTGTATTTTCTTTGTCTTTGTTCTCAGATTGTGTTTTCTCCTTTTTGGCCACTTTTTATATTAAGTGGCCTGGGGGACAAGTTTCCAGTTCCTCTATATTTTCCTCATTTGGTGGTAGTTTCCTGTGAGTTTGCATCACTTGGCAGGTTAGGAGATACTTGAGACCTTCACGAGGTTCCAGTTACGTTTGTTGCTGGGGCAAGCACTTGTTTCTTCAATGACTCAAATTCTTCTTGTAACACCCCAAGTTATAATTTGAGACTGGTACACTCCTTACATCAGGAAAGAAACGAACGCCAGATGGGTCTGTTTACTAGACCAAGCTATAGAAATAATGAAGTTACAACTCACACCAGAAATGCTCGCAGGTATTTTTGTTTGAGTTCCCATGTCCCTGGACTTTGTAAAGTTCAAATTTTACTTAAATTATGGTTGCTATAAGGTCCACTTACAATACAAAGATTATGAAATTAAAATTTATGTTATATTTCAGAATTAATGTTAACAAAATATCACAGAAGTTATGAAATTCCCGCCAAAATATCAATAACAAAGGCCATCTGAATATTAAGCTGTAGCTTTCCAAATACTTATTTAAATACAAAAATAAACTAACCTACATGACTATAGGAATTCAAACTACAGTTTAATATATTAAAATAAAAAAAATAATAATAAAAATATGAAACACTCAAAATTATTTCAAAAACTAACACCTACAATTTAGAGCTTTGGAAATACGCAGCCACAAGCTGTAGCTTTAATCCCAGAATCCCATGGATCTTTCTTCCTCACCCTGCCGTTGAGAGAAATTCTAAGAAAAATATTAACATTGCTTCTGCAAACCTTATGCTGCAAGGAGGCTTCTCCACTTAAATGACCCAATCTTGGTGGGCAGGGGGAGAAGCTGGTTTTCTCACAAAAAATCCTAGGGACATTAGCTTCCTGCCGAGTTAAGAAGGAAATGATGTATATTGAACAAAGCAGTTCCTGCTCGTTTCTAGTTTTTTTCATGTGATAATATCCTCTCCTACCTTAACCTTTCTTTGAGTGGTAAGATTTGCTTATCTTCAAGGTCACTAACCACGGCAGTTGTATCTTATCTCTTACACAAGCATCTGTTGCTTGTGCAAGAGTTTTCAATGCATGCAGAAAAAAGGCGATCAGCAATTTGAGAACTTAATTGTGCTGGTTGTCTTTTTTGTAACTGTTTGTTGTGTATCAGTAAAGTTTTTTTACATTTTTTAAGCTTTATAGATGTATATATAACTATTGTTCATAATAAATTAGAATTGATTTTGTGGGTGTGGTGAACATTAATAAAAGAAAATCTTATACCATCAAGGAAAAGCTGACTGTAATATCAAAAGAATAAAAAAGTGATGTCTTTAAAGCACAAAGAAAATGGGAGTTAGGTTTGTAGAAGTTAGTATTGTAGAAGAAGGAAGACTACATTCCTTCTTGTATGAGTTGGACAAAACTCAGAGACTGGAAAGGAAGAAATCAAGGCTCTGCAAAAACGAGGCAGTGGATGATTATTTATATATCCAGTTCCTTCAGAAACTTGGTTTAGGGTATCCACTGCCAGGTCACATTCTGAAGATGCAAGCAGAGAAATTTTTTCAAGGCTTGAGAGTGAATTTTCTGCCACTGATGGATGGCTTTGGCAGAAATGTCATGGTGTTGATCTTGCTCCATTACTAACAATTAGTAATGGAGCAAGATCACCAGATGCTGATAGTGCAAAACAATTTCTTAGCGACTTAAAATTTATGCTTGAAGGTTGTTGGACTGTTTTATAGAATGTTACCAACTAAATCTTTGGACTTTGAATCAGCTCTGAAGTTAAGTAAGGATTGTGTACTGTTTTATTTTGCTTGAATAAAACAGCCACCTGTTTAATTGGGAAAAGTAGGAATCCATGGTGCTTAAAAATCCATCATTTGAAAACTTCTCTCTATAGAATATGTGAGCAGCTAAAAGCATGGATGACTGCAAATTTATATTTGACCTGGTTCCACGAAACGTGTACCTTCAGTGCAACTGCATTTGGTAAAAAAAAAAAAAAAAGTTGCTGTTTTCAGATAACTATCCATCACACCCACCTGCTGACAGTCTCATATCCAAAGATGGAAAGATCAGGGCTATGTACTTACCAAAAAATCCCATTGATCAAGGAATCATAATTTTAGGGTAAACCACAGATGCAAGCTACTTTTATTTTTGTTGTCAGATAGTGATGTTCCTCAATTTCTAAAGTTGTTGACTTTAAAGCAAGGAACATACAAAATTGATCTTGCTTTGGAAAGTATTTTGAAAGATTCAATTCAAAATTGTTGGAGGAAAAAGTGATTTTCTGAAAACAGCTTATGGAGAAAATCAAACTGTAATTGATAAAGAGCAAAACAGTGGACACATTGCAATCTACAGGCAGTTAGAGATTTCCTTGAGGAGCAAGAACTCACAGAGAATATGATCAATCATTGGGTTGTTATCGACAAAGAAGAATTAGTGTGTCATTTATTAACAGATGAAAGCATCGCCAACAAGAAAAGGATGGAGGGAAGTGATGTGGAAATGGAAGCACCTATCAGTGTTCCCACAGACCAGGAAGCATTACAGGGCTTAGACTGTGATTGGGTGGTTAGAGGCATATCAGGAAGTTGAGCAAGTAAAGATTTTGCAATTAGTGTCATTAAAAAGATTCTGCAATAAAAAAAAAAAAAACTTTTTAAAGAAGTGATAAAATAAATTGCTTGAATTTTTGTATGTTGGCTTATCGCAACATGTTTTTTGTGAAAATCAAGGATGTTTTAAAATTGTTTGTTCATATTAAACACTACTTGAGTTATCAGTCACTTTGCTGGTGACAGCAAAAGACAAATCTGCACATGTTTGCCATTGCAGACATAAATACAGTACATGCTCTAAATAACAAATTCATTTCATGCAATTTTTTTCATGAAATGAAATGAACAGCAATCTTTTCTGTTCACTTCATTTCATACATGTTTATTTTTTAGTGGTTAAAAAGCACTAAACACAAAGTTACATTTATCATGCTCAACAATGTAACATTGAAAGGATTTTCTTTAGACTTTTAAATGAATTAGAGAAAAATTGGAGAGATCAGTTAAAGCAGTTGTCGTGGGTCACAGCTCATTCCCAAAACCCCGCAGTATAACTGGGGAGTGGTATATTGTTATAAACACAATATAAGTCCAGTTATCTGAAATAGTTGGGACAGTGTTTTGAATGGTTCAATTTTCATAAAATCAATTATAAATGCACTATACATATGAAAAGCAAGCATATAATTGTTCTGCCATTCATTTTATTAATTATACATTACTTACTCTATATACATTATACAGCTTTAAAATAATTCCTGATGTTATGCAAACATGTCAGTTTTTCTTAAAAATTGTCAGTCTTTGTTCCTGTATTACCAGCCATGTAAATTGGTTCTCATTCATTCATTTCTGATTCAGCCCATGTAGTGAAGATTTAAAGGGCATTAACTGCTTTGGAAATGCCTAAATCATCTGGTCCTGCCACTGTCTGTGGGTGAGAATGTGGGAACATTCTCCAAAGTCACCCAACCTTTTAGATTGATTGACTTTGAGAATGTCACTTCAGAACAAGTGACATAGTACACCGCTGCATTTCTGAACAGCATTCACCTGACTTTCATAACTTGACGATGACCATACTGACTGTCCACAACAAAAAGTGCAATGAGTTTGTGGAGGATATAAGCACACACATTGGCTGACTATCTTCTAGAAGTCTACCAAACATTCTTCCACTCACCAAAGTAGAGGACTGGCTACCCAAACCAGTAATCCTCATGTGATAGGACCTGAAACCCAAATAGGAAGTCTACACCAAGGAGCTCTCTCTGTCTCGGTAGGTAACAAGACCAAACAACAAGACATCTTCTTATCAAATAAACTCCCCCACGTCCCCAGTTTTGCGAGGTTAGCAGCCGTGCAACACCACAGAGCATCTGACACCTAGAGAAACCATAAATTTCACCTTCTTTGTGTGGGCCCTACAAAATTGCTCAAGACATCAGTGTTGATGGATTTTGGCAATACAACCAACATTTAAAGTCTGAACCCCAAGAAGCAGTCCTGTATCACAATTCTATCTTGTGCAGACATCATTTTGGCACAATATACTAACAGTAAATGATGTTTTGATGTTCTCTGCACCCACACTCAACAGTCTGATCTGAAGAGACTGTGTAATGAGACTGAGCCCTCCAGTTTGTTTTCACTTTCCTATGGTCCAACTACGATGGACTGGACACTTCTTCAAAAGACGTTGGTGGGTGTTGAGCTTGGAGCAGCATGAGCACTGTTGAGAAAACCCATGCCATGCAGCTCTCCACGGACCATGGATGCACTTACCAACTCGGTGGACTTCTGGATTTCTGTTGTAGTACTTTCTTTTTTTGTGGATTGGCAATTCCTCTCCACAAACACTTACATTATCCTCATTCTTCCATCTTTTCTCTACATTGGCTTCAGTGATTATCACATGACAAATTGCAAATATGGCATCTGACAATTAATCTTCATTGAAATTCTGTAAGAGCCTTGCTGCATGCCATTTTTCTTATCTCTGTTAATGGCTGTACACTTTTAAATCTGTTTCTACTTTGTATACCTCTCATTTTCATCACTCACTTTATTGAGAGAAAGATGAGGGTGTCCAAATACTTAGAGTAATGTATACCCTGATTAATAGTGAATTAAAAAATAAAATAAAATGAAGTTTATTGATTTTATCAAAGTTAACTTGTTAATCTTTAAATACATTTCTAAAGTCTTGATTCATAATTTTGACTTCTTCCAGATACTAGAATATGCTGGGAAAGGAAAGAGCATCATTGATGTAGGTTTGGCTCAGGCAAGATATCCATTAAATACAACTTCTCATTACTTTGAAATAGAAATAATCGATCCTGGAGAAAACTGTTATATAGCTATTGGATTAGCTAGAAGGGTCTGTTCTTTCTCTTTTTTCATATTTTTTCCTTTTTTTTACGATGAAATGTGTGAAAAATGCATGTTTAGCACCTCAAAGAAACCCAGGACAGTATTTTTAAATTTGCCAGACAAAAAAATAAATAAAAATCATCACACTGATAGAGCAGCAACTGTCCTATGAAACTCTGCCAGATGAAGTTTCTGGCCACATGATGATGTTATCACTAATAGTACAATATTAATCAGTTAGACATTGCAGAATGTAGTCTGCTGACTTATTTGTTGGTTATTTCAAAGCCATTGGCTCTACCACTTGGAAGTGATAGAGCCAATGGTTTTGAATTTTAAATAAGGTCTTTTATAGTGCGCTCTGCAATTTGCTTTCTTTTTAGAAAAGAAAGTGACTGACTTCAGAGAATAACATGTGTCAATTTTAGTCTCAAACTCTGAAAAGCCATAACATAGTAGTAGTGGCATGTGATGCAAGGAAGCAAGCTTATAAAGCAAAAACCCATTCCTCATCATCTGTCTTCCCCACTTCCAACACAACAGATGGAAGTTTCTTTCAACAATTACCCAACTGCTGGCTGAAGGCAAACCTCCACACATCTACCTTGCAACCATCCTTCCTCAGTTTGAAATTTATCCCCCCCTTGTGTGTGTAGTCTGAGCAAGAGGGAAAAATTCCATTAGCATTGAGCTTGCTCAATCCATTCAAAGCCTTAACCCTTTGTGGTCCAATATCATGCCTACCACTTGTAGATCAGAACTATAGAAGACAAACTGCAGTGTGGTTTGCCGAGGTTACTGTTGCCTAGCAGTTTTTTGTATTTCTGTCAACAACTGTATGTAATTATTTGAATGAGTGCATATGTCACATAGGTTGTTTTAGTAGATGTCCTGTTAAGCTGGACTTCTTACTACAACTGACAGGACTCTAGACAGAAATGTAGTGATGAGACTTTCATTTTATATTTTAGCTATTTTTTATATTAATCCTCTGGCATTTTCTGCCATGAAGGGAATTTGTCTCATACCAATGTACTACTATATTTATATTTGGTAGGAAAAATAAAGATTCTTATATCATAAAATTCCATTCCCAATGTGATGTCACATCCAATTCACTCATTAGCATTTCCAGTTATGGAATTTGTTTTCTAACTATGCTGGTGCAATTATTATACTGATATCTCTTTACATTTCATATAAACAACCTGAAAAGCTAAATCCATGTTATTTGTTGTTTATATTCAATTGTTGAACACATACAACATTTTTTTTTTATTTCTCTTTCAGTTGGACATTGTGACCATCAATGTTTCTGATTATGAAATTTGTTTGCTTCAAATTCTTTATATGAAGTGTAAATAGATGTCAGTACATCTATTTATACTTCATGTGCAGAATCTGAAAAACTAAATCCATGTTTATATTAAATTATTAACAGCAGGAAGTGGGTTTCTCCCCCCCCCCACTTGAAATCTAAATGTCTCAAGTGGCACAGCTGTTAGTGTTTTCAATTATGAAATTTGTTTTCCTCATGTGCTGGTTCAATTATTGTACTGCTATCTATTAGTGTTTCATATAAACAATTTATAAAATTAAATCCAAGTTTATATTCAATAGTTAATGGCAGGCAGGTTTTTTTTTTTCCTGTCCTCAATTCTGTTGTTGAAATTTGTATGACTGTCAGTGTTTCAGATTAGAAATGTTATTTTCCTGCTGTACTATCTATCCATTTATACATCAATAAACAATCTGCAAAACTAAATGGATGTACAGTGGTACCTCGACATAAGAGTTTAATTCGTTCCGTAACCTTGCTCGTATGTCAAATTGCTCGTATCTCAAAGCAATTTTCCCCATTGAAATTAATTGAAATGCCATTAATCCGTTCCAGCTCCCAAAAAACCACCTCAGTTGTTTTTGTTAAGTGTTTTTGAATAAGAAAAATGTACTGTATTTACAAGAAGAAACATTTATTTATAAATAACAAATACATATTCTATAGAAACATAATAAAAGAAAAGGTGAAGTGCTTACAGAAGCGTATAATTTTCGTCATTGGTCTTCGCTTTTTTTGTCACGCTTTGCTCATTTTCACCTGCAGATCGTTTAAAAAAACTGTCCAAGGAGGTTTGTTTCTTCCTCCCTTTCAGGATATTGCGGAAATGTGTTAGGCAAGTTTCGTTGAACAACTCCGATGCACGACCAGTTGCAACTTTTTCGGGGTGATTTTTATCCACGAACTCTACAACTTTCTCCCACATTCCCAAGATCTCCTTTATATTTCTTGTAGAGATAACCTTCTCCATCTCTGGCTCCTCTTCAGAACTAATTTTTCGTTGAACCACCATATGCTGCTGCGAATGTAGATCGTGTAACTCCTCTGTTGTCAACTCCTGAGTCTGTTCCTCGACAAGTTCGTTCACATCTCTCTCATCCACCTCCAGACCCATGGATTTTCCCAGAGAAACAATCTCCTCTACCACTGACACTTCGGGTTCCAATCCTTCAAAAGCCCTTTCAGCTACAGCCTCAGGCCACAGCTTCTTCCATGCAGATATTAAGGTCCTCGTTGTAACACCCAGCCAGGCCTGATCAATAATTCTTAGCATATCACGATGTTAAAGTGGTCCTTCCAGAACTCTCGAAGGGTAAGGTTTGTGTTCTCCGTCACTTCAAAGCAGCGCCGAAAAATGTGCTTGGTGTACAACTTCTTAAAATTAGAAATCACTTGCTGATCCATGGGCTGCAGGATAGGAGTGGTGTTGGGTGGTAGGTAGAGAACCTTTATAAACTTGAACTCTTCGAGTAAATCATCTTCGAGATTTGTTGGGTGAGCAGGGGCATTGTCGAGGACGAGAAGGACTTGCATGGGTAGGTTGTTTTCCTGTAGATATTTTTTAACAGAAGGGCCAAACACCAGGTTTATCCACTCCACAAAGAATTTCCTGGTGACCCACGCCTTCGGATTTGCCCTCCACATAACTTGTAGTTTTTCTTTTAAAATCTTATGTGACTTAAAGGCTCTGGGATTTTCCGAATGGTATACTAGCAGAGGCTTGATTTTGCAGTCGCCACTCGCATTGGCGCAAAGTGCTAGAGTTAATCTATCCTTCATGGGTTTGTGACCTGGCATCGTCTTCTCCTCTGCCGTTATGTAAGTCCTATTCGGCATCCTTTTCCAGAAACGCCCTGTCTTGTCACAGTTGAAGACTTGCTGAGGGATGTATCCTTTGGCTTCTATCAATTCGGAAAACGTTTTGATGTAAACCTCAGCTGCCTTCACATCCGAACTTGCTGCCTCACCATGCCTGATGACGGAGTGAATGCCGGTCCTTTTCCTAAAGTTGTCAAACCAGCCCCGGCTGGCTTTAAACGAGTCTTCCGATTCCTCGTTTGTGGAAGTGTGTGGGATCTGCTTCAGCAAATCACCGTAAATCGCTCGTGCCTTCTCACATATGATACTTTGTGTTAAGAATCCTCCTTGAAGCTGCTTCTCTGTCACCCACACCATCAGTAGTTTCTCCATTTTCTCATGGAGAGAGGTCCGGAGCTTAGAAATTATTGTAACGCCCTTGGCTGGCGTTATACCCTTTATCAACTTCTTCTGTTTAAGCACAGTACATATCATTGATGTGCTACGCCCGTACATCCTCGCCAAGTCAATTACTCGCACACCTTGCTCATGTTTTTCTATGATTTCACGCTTTAATTCAATAGACATCATCTTCTTCTTCGGACCCATGGTTATAAAAATAAATTTGATAATGTTTTGTAAATGTACAAAAAGCAAAAAACACGAACCCAACTTATCAAAAATGCTACGAAAACGAGGGAAACAAGCACACAGACTGAGGTCTAGTCTGAGGTGGGAGAAACTGTTAGACGCTGCACACGACCCCAACATACACCCCGCATGTTGGGGTCGTGTGCAGCGGTGTAGTGTGCGATTCCTCGTATCTCAAAGCAAAATATCGCTCGCTCGGCGGCTCGTATCTCAAAACACTCGTATATTAGGGCACTCGTATATCGAGGTACCACTGTATATTCAGCTGTTAATGGAAGGTGGTGTTGTTTTTTTTGGTATAGAAGTCACAAAATAACTTAGTCGTAGAGTGAAGTATTTAGACATTACATCAAGATCTGGTTGAGGCCTTTCTGTTGGCAAAATTGAGAAATTGTTAAACCTGTCTGAATTAATTTTCTTCCAGGAAGAAATATTACATGAGAGCTTTTAAACTGTTTTGTCATGTTGTTTTATATATTAGCTCATGTAAACCTGAAAATAAATAATTTTTAAGCATTACATTTCAACTAGACATTTTTCTGGTTGATAAAGCTGGACTGCATGAGGAAAACAATGAAAATAATGCTGTAATGGAAGGTGGTGTTGTTTTTTTTGGTATAGAAGTCACAAAATAACTTAGTCGTAGAGTGAAGTATTTAGACATTACATCAAGATCTGGTTGAGGCCTTTCTGTTGGCAAAATTGAGAAATTGTTAAACCTGTCTGAATTAATTTTCTTCCAGGAAGAAATATTACATGAGAGCTTTTAAACTGTTTTGTCATGTTGTTTTATATATTAGCTCATGTAAACCTGAAAATAAATAATTTTTAAGCATTACATTTCAACTAGACATTTTTCTGGTTGATAAAGCTGGACTGCATGAGGAAAACAATGAAAATAATGCTGGACTGCAAAGGTTAAACACCTCAATCAGATCACCTCACAGTTTAGTCTTCAGAATTGAAGCCTTTCTTGGGAAGACCACCCTTTCATTCCCTTCACCAATCTCGTTGCCTTTTCTGCATCCATTTCAGCAGATTGACATTCTTCCTAAAATGAGGTCTCCAGATGTATTTCTACCATTGCCTTATACAGTGGAATAATCACCTCCTTATCCCTGCTAGGAATAATCTAGCAAGGATAAGGAAACCTCATATGCTGTCCTGGCAGGCCTTTGTATACTGCTCAGAGTATGTTATGTCCAACTGTCATTGCGCTATTTAAATTATTTCAAAATTTAATTTACTGATTTACTTCTATAACTCATTTTTTTTGTTGTGCAACTAAAGAGGCATTCATTAAATTATCTATGTTGACTATGAATATACTTAATCTATAAAAAAACTCTGTTTAATCATACTGTCATAACTGTCTCCATCTCAATACAGAAGAATAGAAAAGATTTAAAGTAGTCATCCCAGAGGAACTAAAAGCTATTTATGATGGTACTGTCCCTTCTGAATTCCAGATAATATTTTTGTCTATTCAGTTGAAATGGGGCAGAGAATCCACAGATGATACTGCTTGGGATGACTAATGGAAGTGGCGGCTCCAGAAGGATAGTATTTTAAATGATTGTTCGCAATTGCCGGAAAATATAATATTTCTAAGGGATCATTACTGACTATCCCTTATGAACACTTCACCATGTCCAAGGTCAGTTCTTGCTGGGTGCTAAGAATGCTCTCACCTCTTCAGAAATAATGCAGGGAAAATTACACAAGTAATGCAAATCCATAAGAATTTCTTTCAAGAATTGTAACTAGTGGTGAAATATGGATTTATCACTCTGGTCCAGAAACCACCACCACCAGAATATTTCAGATTCAACCCTCTGCCAGGAAGATTGGGCTGTCATTTTTTGGGATATGGAAGGAATTCTTTTGACAGCTACTTGCCACATAAGAATACAGCAATATCCCGCATAGCACTGATAATTGGTACTGAAACTGTTCAGTGTTATGTGAAACCGTGCTGATTGAAGCATAATTATAATGGGTCTTAATTGAATGCGTACCAGAGAAACAGTCTATAAACAATTTGTGGTTGATAGCCAATTAAAAATATTGCAAAAATTTTATTAATGAAAGGTAACATCATTAGAAATGAGAAAAAAGCTTTGTCGTTTGTTTAGGTATTTCAATGAAGTCGTTTCTTCTTTTTCTCGGTGTAACAAGTCTTTGTTAGCATCAAAACCCATCTTGTAAAATTTGCCGCATCTTGATGCTATGTTCAACATCTGGATCTCCGTTCATAATCACCTCGCAGGTTATGTCACCCCCCCCCCCGAAAAACTTTCTCCAATTCTTCTGTTGAAAATTCTTTTGGTGCCACTTCAGTGTTATCCACTTCAGAATTGTTTTCCTCTTCTTCATCTGCAGTTTGCTTGTCAATTTCAAGCAGAGTTGCATCATCTAAGTCGATGCAGTCACTTACATTGGCAGTGTCAAAAAGTTTCAAATCCCAAATCTTTTCCGATCTTCACAATGTCTTTGGCAATTGTCTGACTTCGTGATTCAAAACCAGTGAAATAATTTGCCAAATGGAATGCATGTTGTTGGCAGTGATTTCTAGCCAAGATGCAAATATATTTTTCATCGGATTTAAAGGGGTAAAAATTAAATTGTGAAATGAAAAACTATCATGTCGTCCTGTCAGGATGGAATTAAGAATACTGAACACTGCTGCACATTGCCGGTGACTGCCTGGGGGAGCTATTGGCACATGTGCATGTGAGACAATAGAGTTGGCACTGCAGCATATATGTAGAGTACGTGTCTAAGCTGTTGAATGAGTTTTAATATGTACAGTAAATTTTTGATTTAAACTTAATTGAAAACCATGTTATAGTTGTTGTTGTTATTTGGTTTTTAGGAGCATTAGCAACTAAGGCCATATTGCTCCGGGATATGCGGTGGTCAATCCCTGACCTTTCCGCATCCTCCGTATTTGGGGGTGACAGGCTCGAACCCCGGTCTAATCAAGAAGCGTGTGCTACGCACTGCTGCTCCTTCCCACCTGGCTGCGGAGGCGCCCCATGTTATAGTGAAACCCGTGCTGTTTGAGGCCATGCTAAGTGAGGTATTGCTGTACAATTATTGGGAATGCCTATTATGCTGCTGTTCTCAAAAATTTAAGGGGGAGGGGGATCATAAAGGAAAATTGACACTGAGTCTTGCTTCTTCATGACAATGCTCCTGCACACCAGTCCCTCTGAGAGATTACTGATTCTAGGAGTTAAAACCCTTCCTGTTTCACCCATCCATTCACTCCAAAAGTTTGTCTAGTCAGCCTTGAACTTATTTAAGTTGTTTACCTCCACTACAACAGATGGAAGTTTGTTCCAACTATCAACTACCCTCTGGCTAAAGGCAAATTTCTGCACGTCTATTCTACAATTGTCATTCCTCAATTTAAATTTATGCCCCCTCAGGTGCGGAATTGAGCAAGAGGAAGAATCCTATCAGCATTGAGTTTGCTCAAACCATTCAAGGCCTTATACACCTCAATCAGATCACCTCGCAGGTGCCTAGTCTCCAGACATTGCAACCCTTTGTTCCTCTCACTAATCTCGTTGCCCAACATCTTTCCTAAAATGAGGCCTCCAGACCTGTATGCAGTATTCAAGGTGTGGCCTGACCATTGCCTTGCCAACCGGGCTAGCCAGATAGGTAAAGTGCCTGTCTGGCAACCCAAAGGTCGCGGGTTCATTTCCCGCCTCGGGCTTGGATCACAGTAAAATGCAAAAACTTTGGGAGGTGCAATATGGCCATAGAAGCTAATGCGCCAACAACTAATACAAAAAAAAAAAAAAAAAAAAGACCATTGCCTTATACAAGGGGATAATCACCTCCTTATCCCTGCTAGCAAAATTCCTATATATCATTGACAAGATCCTGCCCTGCAGCCTGTCTGCATTTTTTTTTGGTAAACCAGTGTCCTAGTGGACACTGGTTTACCAAAAAAAAAAAAAAAAAGTAACCTTATCCAACATGACAGATAATTTCATGTACCTATGTTATGTTGCCATTTTTGTGCATCCATAAGATATAAAACTGAATTCAGAGTAACTGTTTTTAATGAAACTTATGTTGTTATACATTTACTTATTTTTAATGATATATCAAGCCTCATATATTAGCATTGCAAGGTATGCAAATCTGCTCTATATAGTTTTTATATATGGATGTAATTAAATAGTGAATGGAATAGTTGACCAAATCATTAATGAAAGAAAATAAAGATGCAGCAAATTTGTTCCTCTGCATGATGCTTGTGGTATAGAACTAAAAAAATTATAAAATAAAACAAAACTTATGTCAAAACTGTAGAGCAAAGATAGTCAAAATTAAACCAATAGGGAGGGAAAGAAAGGTAACAAGACTAAAGATAATGGAGAAGCAACACTCCAAAATAATTTTGAAAATCTAAATGAATCTAAATGAAAAAGAGTTCTTTACTTATGTAAACTCTAGAAGGAAGGGGATGAATCAGATTAGTCCACTTGATATCGATGGGTCAACTGTTGATGATCCTGCTCAGGTAGCTAACAAACTAAATGAATATTTTGCATCGACATTCACACATGAGGAGTTATTTAGCGAGGGGAAAGCCAGAGGTGTATTCAACTCTAACAGTAAGCTAGAGAATCTTGTAATAACTGAGAGTAAAGTGGAGGAGAAATTGTTGAAGATAAACACAAGAAAGGCACCTGGGGTGGATGGGATCTATCCAGTTATATTAAAGGAGGCAGCAAAGGAAGTAAGCAAACCCTTAGCCATAATTATGAGAGCTTCCTTGGACTCGGGGGAGGTACCCATAGACTGGAGATGTGCAAATGTGACCCCAATTCACAAAGGAGGATCAAAAGCTGACACAAGCAATTATAGACCTGTAAGTTTAACTTCTGTTCCAGGAAAATTAATGGAGGCACTAGTTAAAGAAGCACTGCAGGATCATTTAGACAAGACTTCAGTTATAGCTCGGACACAGCATGGTTTTGTTAAGGGGAAGTCTTGCCTGACCAATTTGATTGGATACTATGATGCAGTCACAAAGGAACTGGATGCAGGGAATAACTTTGATATTATATACTTGGATCTTAGAAAGGCTTTTGATTCTGTTGCACATGGAGGACTGTGCACAAGTTGGAGCAGTGTGGCATTGGAGGCCAATTGCTGCTGTGGGTAAAGGGGTGGCTGAGGGGGAGAAGACAGAGAGTGGTAATCAATTGACACTGCTCGTCGTGGACTAATGTTATTAGTGGAGTCCCTCAGGGCTCAGTGTTGGGTCCATTATTGTTTTCTGTATTCATAAATGATATTGATGATGGTATATCAAGCTTAATGTCGAAGTTTGCAGACAATACAAAGGTAGGCAGGGTTGTCAAGGACACTACTGACACTATGCTGCTGCAACAGGATCTGGAAAGGTTGAGCAGATGGGCTGAGAGGTGGCAAATGAAGTTTAACATTGACAAATGTAAAGTACTACACATGGGAAACAGCAACCCCAGAGCAACGTATCAACTCTGTGGTACTACACTGACAGTGGTAGAGAATGAAAGGGACCTGGGGGTGGTTGTGCAGGCAGATATGAAGTTCTCTGAGCAGTGCAGACTGGCTGCAAGAGTAGCTCATGGTGTATTGTCAATGATATATAGGAATTTTTCTAGCAGGGATAAGGAGGTGATTATTCCCTTGTATAAGGCAATGGTCAGGCCACACCTAGAGTACTGTATACAAGCCTGGAGGCCTCATTTCAAGAAGGATGTAGAGCTGCTGGAACGAGTACAGAGAAGGGCAACAAGATTAGTGAATGGAACAAAGGGGTGCTCTTACGAAGAAAGGCTTAAGATTTGCAAATTACAGTGTCTGGAGACTAGGCATCAGCGAGGTGATCTGATAGAGGTGTATAAAGCATTGAATGGTTTGAGCATGCTCAATGCTGATGGGATTCTTCCTCTCGCTCCGAATAATCACCTGAGAGGGCATAAATTCAAATTGAGGAAAGACAGATGTAGGATAGACATGTGGAAATTTGCCTTTAGCCAGCGAGTGGTTGGTTGGTGGAACAGACTTCCATCCCTTGTCGAAGTTGATAGCCTAAATAAGTTTAAGGCTCAGCTGGACAGGTATTTTGAACGAACAGAGGGGTGAAGTGGGAGTGGTTTTTTTTTTTTTTTTTTTTTTGGCTGATGCTGCATAAGCTTGCTTTCTTGCATCAAATGCCTCTACTAATGCTAATAAGTTAGAATAACCAATTAAATTTAAAAGCCAATCATATAAGAATTTAACGGCACCCTCCTTGATGAGTACCAGGTTCAAATTCTGTAAAAATCACAAGTGCCAGAGACTTAAGCCAACAACAGTAAAAAATAAAACAAAATAAGCAAAAATAGACTGACCATTATGCCCCATAATGGTCAGGGAATCACGCCATTTAAAACGTTAGACAAATTGCCATAAAGGTGATTTGCTAGTGTTATTTATATAAAGATCAATCTCATCTTTGCTGTAATGTCTAAGTAAAATTTGATGTGTAATTGTTTGTTTGCCCATTTGAGGAATATCTAATCCTGTATGGCAATCAGGACATAAATAAATAAATATTATTATATAACATTGCATTGAGTAATATTCACAGTGTTTCCCTGTTTAACAATAACTGTTCATTACACAAAAATAAACCATATGCTCATCATCAGAGCTTACATACCACATATATATACTCAGTGCTTTTTCTGTAAAAAAATTGGTGCCGGTACTCATTCTGTGCTATCAGGAAAAAGTGAAAAGATATGATAAGTATTTTGAAATTTTTTCTCGCCTGATATTGTTTTCAGAATAAGAACAACAAGTTAAGTGTATTAACACACAGTTTATTATTCAAGTATGTAAAAAATAATAACATAAGTAAAAATAAAGTTGTTGTAGAATATTCCAAATTTTTATTAAGTTCTCATCCGACACCATATGCCAGGGGTCGGCAACCTTTTTTGAATGAAGAGCCATTTTTGATCTAATTAAAAAAAAAATTGGAGAGAGAGCGAATCTGAACAGAGTAGGAAGGTGTTTATTAAAAATATATATATATTTTTTGAAATATTATTTATTAATACTGAAAAAAAGTAACAAACATCCAATTAGGTACAAATTAATGTGACTTTTGCGGATGAAGTTCTTGAGCAAGTGTCTTCCAACATCGTGCGAGTATGTCATAATTAAACATGCTCGCATTGTTCAGATGACGGTTTCTTGATTTATTTTTAATATAGTTCATGTTCAAAAATATTTGCTCGCAGAAATATGTCGAACCAAAAATTGAGAAGTCCAAACACAAATATTTTCAAATTTATATACGGGTCCGGTAAGCTACACCACGCATCGAACACAATTTGGTCTGCATTTTAAACTCATCTATCGCCGTCCATTTGTGTAGAATTGCATGGGCAGCCTTTTGCCTCTCCAAATCCCCAATTTCAGTTTTAAGGCTTTCACTGCACGCCCTTGATTTTTCAGTCCTCTAACTCCATTTAAAATTGTGTTTCATGTGAGTTGTAAAGTTAAAGAGCTGCATATTGCTCGTTAGCTGCAGGTTGCCAACCTCTTTTCTTCCTCTGTGTGTTGGTTGCTGAATGAAGTTTCCAAAGCAGCCACGAATCGACATATTTTGCTGAATCAAAGCAGGTCAGCAGTGGGCCTACAATTTTAAGAAAGAGTAGTGAAGAATTGTTTTTGTCATCAATGAATCGCTGGTTGGGCTGGCGATCAGATTCATTTGTGAAAATCCTCGTTCACATTCACTCGATGAAATTGGTATCTTACTCAGAGCGTTCATCAAATGCTTCAATTCTTCTGCAACCTTATCAATTAGGTATCACCGAAATTGATGAATTGCATCTCTTTCATTTAACTGTTACCTAATTGACAATTTTCTATCTTCACTTTCACCAAATGCTAACAATTCATGTTTAGAAGGTTTAATACCATTATTGTTCTCGTTTTCCTTCTCTCCTCATCGGTATTGTCACTAAATTTGAATTTTTTTTTTTTTTCTTTTCTTTTTTTTTTGAAGCTGTCCAAAATGTCGGTGTCATTCGGATATTCAGGTACTGCGACCATGTAAACAGAAATAAGGAAATGTTACGGAAAAATGTGGATAATGTACTTCCGCGAAACAACAGGTGGTTATTTGTCGGGGTAAAAGAAAATCACTTTTATAATTCTCGAACGGGGAGCTTATGGTTGATTCATAAAGGTGTCCAACCTACGGCCCGTGAGGAAGGTGAACTAAAACAGCATTTTAAATTTTGTTAATTATAAAAAAAATTTTCTCATTAAATGTAATGTTCAGTAGTTGTGTATTGTACTTAATAAAATTTTCGAATATTTCAATTTTACTTTTACATGCAACAAGATATGGAAAATATAACACACTAATAAAGAAATCCAACTGGATTTTTTTGAATATGGCCGCTGTACAGGAAAAGGTTGGACACCACTGCAGTAGAAGGTGGGCCAGAGCCCATTGGGAATACACGATCTGCTCACTCTTAACTAGCACAACTCCGTATGTGGGAAAGGTGGTCGGATAGGTTTTACCAGTAACACTAAGTTGTAGAATGCGTTAGCTCTTAATTCGGGCAGCAGCAGCACTAACAGTGCATACCAAGTTAATTCTCTCTTAATTCGTTCGCTATATGAAAATTTTCTTCACTCAATGGAAACTATTTTAAATGTAACTTCCAAGGGGAATTCAAAATAATTCACTATAAAAGGACTTTGTTAATTAGAGGTCCGATTTGAGTAATTTAGAATTATGAAAATATCTTAAAAATAGACAGCAAAAAAAATGCAAATTTAGTTAAATAATTTTAAGCTTATTTGAATAGTAGGTAAACATGTGAAAAAAAATTTTGAAGTGCACTGCATCCAAATGTCACTGTTAATAAAGGTGCTGTACCGTCCCAAAAAAAAAAAAAGCACTGTATATACTTATTTGACATGATAAGTTATAATGTTACTAATTGTCACAGATAGTATGTTAAAATTTAGGGATTTTAGTGTTTAAGTTTGTTTATGTAAAGAACTTTTAAAATAAGGGTAAAATTTTGGATTATCTTGACATAATTAGTGTCTACCAGACTGGCTAAGACTCTCTGAATTTTATTTTATTCTATTTTTTCAGGATTATCCCAAATGCAGGCATCCAGGATGGAATAAAGGATCCATAGCATATCATGCAGGTAACAGTCATTATACTGTTTAATTTTTATCCCAAACAGAAAGCTTTTTGTGGTAGTGTAGCAACTATGCCACCTGACTCCCATGTTGAAAGTTTCAGTGTCCATTGCTAGGCTGAAATGATTTCAGCATGGTATTCTAAATATTGGCTGAGTTGATCAGAGACTAATGGTTTTTGTGCAGAATTATTGGCAAAATGTATGTGCACTTTATAGACATACTATATAGCCTTGGTTACCTTAGTGCATAATGTAATAACACATTATGATTTCAGCAATGTTAGCCTAATTTTGATGTTTTGCTCAAGTGATTTGCATTTTGTATATATAATCAAATCACCCGGAAATAGAACATTATTTTTATAGTACAAAAAATTTGTGTGTGTGTGTGGTGGGGGGAGATTTGCACTTATTTTTATGAAAATAGTATATCATAACTAGATATTAGATAATTTGCACTAAAAAAACAGGCAAAATATATGAAATATCTTCCAAAATGCTATATATCCATAAAAGAAAATGCTACCCACCTCATCTGTCCATCCTATCTTCCATAACACCAGATGATAGTAAAAGGTAAACTGCAGCCATTTCAACTCACTGCAGGATGGAAGCCTCCTCAACAAGTTGAGGGAAATGGACCATAATCTGCCACACTGGTCCAGTGCTGGTTGGCAGATTGACCGTATTTAGCAGTCAGGGCTTAAACCCCGCTCTACCCACTCGGTTATGGACACCAGATATCTCTGGCTAAAACAATTTTTTCACATCTACTGAACAGTCATCCCTTTTTCATTTGAGTTTATGCCCCTTGTGTGCACTGTCTGAGAAAGAGTTAAATACCATCATTAAGTTTACTTGAACCATTTAATTTTGTTGCCTTGCAAGTGCCTAGTCTCTTAACACTGAAATTTGCAGAAAGGGTACACCTTTGTGTTCTTGACTAATCTGGTTGCTCTTCTCTGCACCTGTTCCAACATATCCACATCTTTTCTGAAATGAGTTATAACCTTTGTCTTATACAGTGAAATAATCACCTCCTTGTCCCTGAATATAATTGACTGAACCCCCATGATTGTTCTAGCAGCCTGTCTGCACTTCTCAGAGAACTTCATGTCTGACTGAACAATTATCCCAGTTCTCTTTCATTCTTCACTATCCTGAATATGGTGCTGTTGGTACATTAATGTGGGATTACTATTACACATTTGAAATAACCCCTGCTTTATGATTGGTTCACTGTATGATGGATGCTCCATAATAAAATACTGTTCACTATACTTTGTGGTTATGTTTGTGAATTAAATTAATTCTATTAAATGGCGATTTTAATAAGCAAAAATAGGAGGAATATTAACCACAGGCTATAAAAATAAAGATATAAAACATACACTTTATTACATTACCAATTAAAATTAAATTATGTGAAAATTAGAAATTATTTTCCACAGGTTAGCAAAAAAATTTACACTTACATAGATTAATTAATACTGTAATATGTACATACTAACTAATTGATATTTCTTGGGTTGCCTTGCAAATGTTCACTGACATTGTTTTGGGCTGTAAAATTTAAAACAGTAAAAAAGATAAGCAATCAATAATAGAGAACACAGCACACAAGTGAAATACAGAGTAACAAGTTTACGAAGCTTTAAAAATAGGAATGAAGAGAAAATTCTGAAAATTTGTTTTTTTATATCATTGAAGACTTCAGTGAAGGGGAAACACATTTAACCATAATAATGTAAAAACCCACAGAATTCCAGCTATCAGTACTATCTCAAATAAGCACAATATGGGCCTTAGTAGAGTAGCCCTTATGCCATTAAACAACATACCAACAACTATCTCAAATGCAATAACATCCAGTTTACTACCCGTTTATGATAGATTGCACTAACAGAAAAGCCCAATAAACTGGAAAGTGCAAATTGTTTTTATTGTTGTGACCTCCAGAAATGTGCTTTAGGAAAAATATCACAAAGGCATTCAAAATTGATTCTTATAATAGAATCATATGGCAATGATGAAAGTGTAATGCATTTTAATGATTTGAATTTGTTTCTATGAAGTGGCTGATTCTGCTAATCGCTGCCTACTTATTTCACTTTATGATTGTCTTCTACTGGACCACGTTGTCCTTCTTCTCAGCGTCTTTAAACATGTTGGCCACGTGTTTTGTTTTGCACCTATGTACAATTTTCATTATAAAAATCTCCTTTTATAGAGAGATAAATAGCTTAGTTATAAAGCGAAAATTTCAACTTCCAAGGTCTTGGAACAAATTATCAATGTATTATTGTGTTGACATTATGATACGATATTTTCTGGAATGGAGTAATATTGTAAAGTGGAGGGAATTCTACTGTACCTTAAATTTGTAAATTGTTCAAATGAGTTAAGGTCAATTTCAATTTTTCAACAGGTTTGGCTAATTTGTTTAGATCTTGTTGCAGTCGTATATCTTGATTAGTATGATTAAACATTGTCTCAGTTTCTTTAAAAAGCCTAATAGCTTCTATGATTACATCATTGGTTATTAGAATCATCTGCTTTAGAGAATCAAATTTCAAGAACTGATTCAAATCAATAAAATGCACTACACTTTCATCATTTATTAGAATCAAATTTGAACGCCTCTGTAATATTTTTCTAAAGCACATTTCTGGAGGTCACAACCATTAAAACAATTTTCAGTTTATTGAGACTCTTTATTTGTACAATCTGTTACTGATAATTTTGCCAAGGAGGAGGAAAATGAAGATGAACCCTAACGAATTCCAGTTACAAAACGGCAAACTCATGAAGCTATAGCTGTCCTGGGGAGAGCGTTGGAAGAAACTGGTACTGTATTCAAGTGATTATATATATAGACTGTTGTACAATATTGAAAAATCTATAAATAGACTTTGTAGTCTATTTATAGATTTTTCAATATTGTACAACAGTATGCCAGTAATTTAAAGCAATCTAAAATAAGTGACTATTTAAAATTATAGTCATATTACAAAGTGTTATGTTTAATTAAGCTATGTATGTAAGTATAAATTTATTTCTATTTTGATAACCTGTAGATAATATTCTTCAGATTTTCATGCATCATTTAATTGGTAATAAAGTGTAAATTTTTGCTTTATATCTTTATTTTTATAGCCTGTGGATAATATTTGTCAATTTTCGCTTATTAAAATTGCAGTTTATTAGAGTTAAAATTCAATTTGCAAACATGATCACTATAACCGGCGCTTACTGTATATCATATTGTCTTGGAGGAATTACTAGTAATAATGCCAGTAATTCCTTGGGTTGAGCTAAGAGGTGATTAATGGTACAGTATGTATTTTTAACATAGTTATAAGCATGGATAAGCACCAGCAACACAAATGTGAATGAATGCCCTACAGAAAGTAGTTCTGAACTGCATGGCATTGTATTCCAAGGTGAGTGGTGTCACATGCACTGAACTTCCCACCCTTCCCTAACCCTATATATTCACATTCCATTTTAAACTACATTGTGTTGGCTGGTTATCTTGCCCGGAAAGGGTAATTATATTTTAACGGTTTTTGAGTGTATATACAAGCATTGACTAATTAGGTATATTTGTTATTTTTCTTATATACAGATGATGGGAAAATTTTTGTTGGCAGTGGTGTAGGTGATCCTTTTGGGCCACGTTGTCATAAAGGTAAGTCTTCCACGATATTGAATTTTGCCGTTTCATCATATTTTGTGTTTTTCTTTTATAATAAATCCCAACACAAAAAAACTTTACACATGCATAGGCTAGTGCCATGGGAAACAAAGGAGAGGAAACTTGTGAAGTAGAGAGCATCTCCCAAGGAATGGAACTAAATTGAAAAGTTAGTTTAATGAGTTAGAAGCATTTTAACTGGCTTTAGAAAACTGTAGAAATAATATGCAGTGAAAATGAGAGGGAGAAATCTTTTTAATCTAGCATTTGTAAAGGGCTGCTTTGGGGACCACTTTAGGTGTTTAAATATTCTATTATACAGTGGATTCAAGAAAGGCTAGTTTTAAAATAGATAAGTTCCCTTTTCTTCTCAACACAGAAGCATTTACAGAATAACAGTGTGCTGTTGTTGTTTTTTTAAGTAGTGTATGGTTTACATCTCACAACGTATATATGAAAGATTATGTATGCTGCCTCAGGACCACAGCCAGCCTTAATAAAAGTATAAATTATTTAAATGGAGTTAATAAAAATTTGCATCAGATAGTGTGACACTAATTGATGTAATTTTTATGAGCAAAATAATAATGTAAGTAAACAAGCATATGTAACACCAGCCAAAACTAAAATTATTGGATAAATACTTGAAAATTTAAGTAGTGGAAGTTTATTCCAACAGTCAGTCACTCTTTGACTTAAGGAACTTATTTTTTTGACATCTGGTTTACAGTTATCCCCTCTGTATAATACATGACTAAGCTTAAAAATTTCTTGTCATTTTGGTTTGCTCGACTCTTTCAAGGCCTTAAACATCTCATTCAGGTCACTCTGCAGCTCACAAAACTCAAGCCTCTCGACGATGTTCACGTCAGTGTATAGTTACTCCCAGATCCTTGATGGTAGTTTAAGGTGCATTATCCTAGGATTACAGCTACCTGATGCAAAAACTTGCATATTTCAGCCCATCTGAATAATTTGTCTATCTTGTTGAAGTACCCTTCTTTGAATCATCAGCAAACATACACATTAAACTTGGAATACCTACATCAGTTATGTTATTGAATATTAGAAATGTAAGGGTTGCACAAAGAACTCTTGAATTCCACTCATAAGGTTAGTTCACATGACCCACTTTACCATCTTTTATTCATTGTAGTCATTTATCCTGAAAGTCAGATTTTACAACAGTCAGTATTGTGTGACTGTATTAAAAGTTTTATGGAAATCAAATTAAAATGGTGTAAAAGTTGGTCCTTCTCTCCAGTTCTTCACTGAAGCTACTAGATCACTAGTGTCCTCAGCATAAGCTCTTTGCATGTAAATGTGGGCAAAAAAGAGCATTATTTCCACATGAATAATACTCTTTACCCTTCTTAAAAACTGATAGGCTAATGGTGACAAATCAATTTTAGCTTCTGTTAGCATAACAGTGATTTCTAGTCTACCTGCCTTTATTGTATCTCCTAACAATAAAATCCTCCAATAAAACCATACCCTTTTTGAAAGGAGCAGTCTACACTTGCTCATTCTCCTCTGAGACTTGAATTGGAAGTGCATCACTTAGAAAGTCACTAGATACTGCTATGGATAAAGGGATGGTTGAGTGGGAGAAGACAGAGTGGTAATCAATGGACATTGTTCTTCGTAGAGCCCCCGCTCCAGAGTTCCATTTTTGTTGTTTTCTATATTTATCGAGGTATGTCAGGCTTAATGTCCAGGGTTGTTAATGACAACAGCATCTATAAATTTGGGCTGAGAAGTGGAAACTGGAGATAATTGTGCAGTCAGATATGAAGTTTTCAGAGCAGCTCATGGGGTCTTGCCCTTGATATTTAGGAATTTTGCTAACAGGGATAAGAAGGTGATTATCCCTTTGTATAAGACAATGGTCAAGTCACTCTGGAGGCTGAGCTGCTGGAACAAATACAGAAAAGGCAGTGAAATTGGTGAGAGGAACAAAAGGATGCTCTTGTCAAGAGAGGCTTAAATTCTGCAAATTACAGTGTCTAGGCACCTGCGAGGTGATCTGATTGGGGTATATATATAAGACTTTGATTGGTTTGAACTTGCTCAATGCTAATGGTATTCTTCCTCTTGCTCGGATTATGCACCTTGAGGAAAGAAAGTTGTAGAATAGATGTTCAGAAATTTGCCTTTAGTCAGCGGGTAGTTGATTACTGGAACAAATTTCCATCTGTCATTGTGGAAGTTTGGTAGCTTAAATAAATTCAAGGAAGAAGTGGACAAACATTTAGAGAAAATGGTTAGGTAAAATTGTAAGTTTTTTTTTGTTTGGCTGATGTTCTATAAGCTTGCTTTCTTGCATCGTAAAGTTTGGTATTGTGATCAGAAACAAGTACTCAAGTGGCTGTTTTGCATCTATAGTTTATTTTTCAGAAAATTAAAATGAAATATGAATTTTCAACAACTCTTATTTTTGAATTTGGCCCATCCTTCAAGAAGTACTACATGAAGTCAGATTATAACATTCTCAAAAACAGTTGTGTGATGATGAGCAGTTTTCTTTAAAGATATTGTTACATGATAACTGTTCAATTCAGTCAGAATTACACTCATTTTCCACAAATGGAATCTTTTTGGGTATCACATGATGCAAGAAAGTATCAGCCAAAAAAAAAAAAACTCCCACATTGCCTGTCCAGTTCTTCCTAAAAGCAAATTTTTCACATCTAATCCTCAGCCTTCATTTTAAGTTTATATCCCTTTGTGCACATTGTCTGAGAAAGAGTTAGAATGTCATTGTCTCTGAGTAAACTTAATGATGATATTCTAACTTTCCCCATTTAAATACTTCAATCAGATCACCAAAAACTGGTGATTTTTTTTTTTTTCCTACAGATTTTCAGAAAGGGGGTAAAGAGAGCATTATTATTCATAAGGGGGACTAACAATATCAAATAACTATGCTTAAAAAAATTCTGCGAGTTAGATCAGGATGTGTGTGTCTGCAATCCTGTCCAGACATGATAGGAGGGATTATATGCTGAAAGGCTTGTGGATTACCTCACGAGTTTAGGGAAATTTTTATTAGTGTGACCTGCACTTGTAGGTAGAAGGCATCTATTTGTTTGAACAGAGGGATTTTTGCTGGTATCATTGAGGATTCCCATTTATTCACCTCAATAATTCTTGTTTGTTGTTACAACAACTGATGTTGGCAACATTTCAAATGAGTGGGAAAAGCCTAAATAACTTCAAAGGGTGGGTGTAAACTATAGAAGAATACTTAGTCTTAATTTGTCTACGGTAATATCAGGAGTGTTGTCAATGAAATAGCTGAATTTGAACTCCTGGTTAGGACAAAATAATAAACATGGTGCCGCTTGGAAATTGAAGATGACAAGTTCCACTGTGGTATGTATAATGTCATAAGAAGCATGACCCCATTGGGTGATTTAAACTACATAATTATAAAGTTTATTACTTATATTACTGCAAACTCCTGTGACCCTTTTAATCATAATATTATTTACACATTTTGTTGTTCACTTTAGGTGATGTTATGGGCTGTGGAATAATTTTTCCATGTGACTATGTCTGCAACTATGATAGTGATGAATCAAGAGAACTTACACCATCTCCTAGTCATGATCTTGATGCAGATTATGATGGATCTCTGAGTGATTCAGAAGATGAAGAGTGGTGGAAAGAAAAAGATAATGTAGAAAATGGTAGCATGGTCCAGGTAAAAGAAAGCCAGTTTATTAGAGAGAGACTTGTCTTTAAGTAAATATCTCTAATTAAAAAGAAAAACCAAATAATATAATCAACTAATCATTTTTGAGTGCTGCTTTCTTATTCTTTCTGTTAAATAATAATATTTCTTTTTATTCCTGCCTGGTTTTTACACAAAGCTGCAAATGCTTAAAGCAAACTATACAAGTTGATTCATATTACTAATTCTAACACTTTTTTTTTTGCCAAAGATATGAGCCACTTATGGGAATACTTCTAGAGCAGAAGACTTGAAATTATGAGCACCTTTCATTATGATCCCATGTATGTTTTCTTTGGGTACAGAAGGAGGGAAATTTTCAACATAATCATTAAGAAATGTGGAAAATATAGTAGAGGGTGTGTTACAGATTTTTTTAAACCGCCTCCCTCCCATTAATTTTCGCTTTAAACTAACACATTTTATGCATTGGTGGACTTCAAAAATAATTTGTACTGAATTCTTCATTCAAATAAGACTTATAAAAGTAAGGGAAGTCAACTGGAAGCACAAAATATTTTTATTGAAATGATATTCATTGTAATAGGATGTTGTTGTAATTTGAAGAGAATGCACACATCAGTTAATTTATCCATCTAATTATTTAACTTAAAAAAAATATTGGAAATGTGCATTTTAATTAGGGGTTGATTTATTTCCTTAGAATGCTGTTTTCAGCAGAAATGTTTGGTGTTAAAAAATATACAGCCAGTCAACATATGTTGTTACAGAATGATGCTGGCATTGCTTCACTTTTGGTTGTGCTTGCAAAGAAACATAGGTCACTCAGTCAGTGCCAGTCAACTGAGTACATTATATTGGTTACAACGAAACTGCAAACTCCTGTGGGTATACTTTAGGATTGCATCCAAGAAAAGGCTGATGCTTATAGAGGGAGTCATAATAATAAAATAAATAGAAACTTCATCCATTACATCCTGTTTTATCTAATCCTTCTCTAGCTGAATACAAATTAGTAGCATTAAGATTAGCCATTTAGTGCAAGGAAGCCCTAGGCTTTACTGTTTTTTTTTTTTTTTACCAGTGCAGCTGAAGACAAATAAAAATCAGCTACGTTATCTCAAACTTTTCCACATATCTGTTCAGCAACTATCCTTTTTCAATTTATGTCTCATCTGAGAAAGAATAAGGATGATATAAGCATTTAATAGTCTTAAACATTTGATATGAATAGTTTCCACAAATAGTCTTTTTTTTGGTTTGCCTTTGTGTTACTCGTCTTTACATTTGTTCCAAGCGATCCACCCACATCCTTCTTGAAATGAAGCTTCTAAACCTATGTAGTCTCTGAATGCAGCTTTACCATCTTGCTGGCAAAATTCCTGTATTATCATTGACAGAATAACATACACTGTTATAGCATTGAGTCTGCACTGCAAAATTACCCATAGGTCTTTTTTATTCTCCACCACCCAAATAGTATGTTATTCTGGGATTATTGCTACCCATGTGCACTGTTTCGTATTTATCAAAACCTCAATTGTCACGTCTTTTTGCAGTATTATATCTTGATTCCTGTCATTAAACATCCTGCCAATGTTTGCATTGCCTACAAACTTAGACATTAAGCCTTCATCAGTGTTGTTAATAAATATTGAAATAGTAAGGGGGCCTCAGAACTGAATCCTGAGAGATTGTACTAATAACATTAGTTCAAAAAGAGCAGTACCATTCATAATCACCCTCCATATCAGTTACTTGACCATAGTGCAATGGCTTTATTGCAATCTGAGTATATGATGTCAGAATCATTTTGTCATAATAGCTAATCAGATCTCACTTTAAAAAGTCCATGCTGTTGTTAATGCATTGCTTCCATTATTTTCCCTGGAATAAAGTCAGCTTGCAGGTCTGTAATTTCTTTATCCTTTGATCATCTTCAATCTGTAGGGACCTTCTCTGAATCCGAAGGTTCTCTCATAATTAAATTATGTTCATGGATTTGCACATGGGGCTGCTATGTAATTCCATCATTTACCACAAAATTATTAGCTCTTAGTTTTAATTTAGTATACTTTTTGTATTCCCATCCCTAAAAACAGTTTCATACACGAATGTCCAGGCAAAATATTTACATCAGTTGAAATAAGACGAAAAGTTGATATTTTTGTCTTATTTTGCTAGTTGCCATCATAAATGGAGTAACACATAATCCATCTTTAAATTTATGTGGATGTCCTAAGTATATCGCTGGAAATGACAGTTCCTCAGCATGTTCGTTATAAACTATCGACATCAGTTGATTGTGTTGTCCAGGAGCAATTGCAAGTCTTCATTCCAAAGTTATGTATTGCTGTGCCATAAGTAATTCGATGTAATCTTCTACATTGTCTACTTTTTTTGCGATTGGTAAGTCTCAGTGAAACTGTAGCAAGCAACTGACGATAAACTGATGTTATAACGTTTGTACAGAGGAGTATTGATTAAATGCCTTAGCCACGATTTGACCATTTCTTTTCTCGCATATCCTTGCAAGTAATCGATTTATGAATCAAATGCTTCTTGATGTGAATGTTGAATGCATAGTCGTAATCTAAAGCATGAGGCAACTCCCTAACCATATTATTCACATTTACTGGAACATTATGACTTGTCTGACGATGCCAAAACCAATCATTCGTTTATACAATCGAGTGGCGGTAAATACGATGGAAACAGATGAAGCTGTTGGACAATGATGGTACATTTCACAATTCTAAGCATGTATTGCAAAGCATAAATGATGCCACCTTCAAGAATTTGTATATGGTTTGGCAATCTCAAATCATTCTGAAACCACAGTCTCTGTTGCAAACACATTCGCTGATTGGCTGACATCTGCCTCTAATTGATCTTGCTCGCATTTACGCTTATGACTCTCTCTCTCTCACATTCTGCCACCGATTTTGTGGCCTGCTTTTCAACACGTTTAGTTGATGTAACTTTCAGCATCGTCACAACTTAACTAATGAAACACAATCGCACTGCTCGACAAATGCGAAGTAGTTACTTTAATGAGTTGTTCAACTCTCGCAAACTAGTTATATATCCTTGTAGAGCTCTCAAAGGACAACAGTTTTGTTGCTTACTGTTTTCAAGATAATGCAAAAATAAACTTAAATGCTTGAATTTTTCAACTCTTAACTTTGCATCACTATTACTCAGGAACCATAAGAGATACATCAAAACTACGTTTCCTACTGAACAATTTTGCGTGTACGCTAGCTATCATAGTTTATTGAGAGTGAAAGTAACCAAGGCACAACAGCAAATGACAAAAATGTGAACTTTTTATTTTTTTCGAAAAAAAAAATATTAAATATCAGAATTTCTAATTTTTTCTTGCATATTCGTTGACTGCATTATATACCCGACAAAATAAGTATAAATTGTCTATTAGTTTCGGAGATATAACAGCAGTTAGATGTTTCTCTTTTCGGGACAGCCTGAATGCCATTCAAGTAAAAAAAAAAAAAAAAACTCCATCCCATATACCCTCTAAGAATTTATCTAGTTCTTCCTTCAAACCACCCACTTCTGCAACAACAGCTAGAAGTTTGTTCCAACAATCAACCAGCTGCTACTGGAAGACAAACTTCTGCACATCCATCTTTCCTCATGTGTGGTCACAAAAGAGGAAAAATGCCATCAGCATTTAGCTTACTTGATCACCTCAATAAATCTCCCCATAGATACCTAGTCTCCAGAACTGAAGCCTTTCTTGGAAAGAGCACCCCTTCAAATGAATGAAGTATTGTTTATATGCATTTTGTGTCCACATGATTGATTTAATTTGGCACAGGTGGTTTAAGCTAATGCTTTCAGAAACTAAATTGGACATACACCAAATTTAGTGGTTTTGAGAATTAACAATGTGTAAATAAGTCTACATAATTTTAAGTTAGGTTTTCTTGTGTTTAAAGGTTTCTGCTATATGGAGAAATGGTGCTTTAAAATCGGCTAGAAACACTGGTCTTTGCCAACCAGTTAAAATTTGCCCTGCTTAACCCAGATTTACTCAGTCCTTTGTTTTTACCTTTTTTTCCATGACCACACAAATCTGCAGTTTATTTATTATTTTTCAATTAATGGATTTGACATTCCAGTATCGAACTATAGAAAATCCATTTACTGTTTTTAGTCTGTACTAAATTGTCCATCCGGCCATTCTTTTGAAAAATCTCAGAGTATTAGCATATATATGATTTAGGAAAACATAAGCCAAAAAAAAAAATCCACACAACCTTCAATAATCTGTCTAGTTCTTCCTTGAATTTATTCAAACTACCCACAGTTTGATTTTATGTCCCCTCCCCCCATGGGTGTAGTCTGAGCAAGAATGCCAAATTCAGCATACTCAATCAGATCACCTTATCCATGACTAAGGTTGCCTTAGTCACAAGACTAAGGCAACCTTAAGAAGAAAATCCCATCAGCTGTCCTGGCAGCCTGTCTGCACAGTTACTCTCAGGTCTTTTTCATTTTCCACTACCCTGAGTGTAGTAGCACATAGTTGGTACATTAATCTGGGGTTACTACTACCCCTTTGCAGTACTTTAACATTGACAAATGCAAACTTCAGTTGCCACCTCTCAGTCCAGCTTTCCTAGATCCTGTTGCATACTGTCATTAACAACCCTGCTAACTTGGACATTAAGACTATTATGCCTTCATCAATATTATTGATAAATATAGAAAACAACAATGGGCCCAACACCGAGCCCTGGAGGACTCCACTAATAACCACTCTGTCTTCTCCCATTAACCATCCCTTAATGCCATACTGCTCCAGAATGTACAGCAGCTAAAGCTTTCCCGAAATCCATGTATATGATATCAAAATTATTTTTTTTGCATCCAGTTCGTTTGTGACTACATCGTAGTATCCAATCAAATTGGTCAGACAAGACTTTCGCTTAACAAACCCATTACTCGTGTCACCCTTTGAGAATTGGGACCTCCCCTGAATCCAAGGATGCTTTCATAATTATGGGTAACAGTTTGCTGCCTCCTTTAATATAACTGGATAGATACCATCCAACCCAGGTGCTTTTTTATGTTTAACTTTCTTCTTCACTTTGCTCTTAGTTATTACAAAATCATTTAGCTCCCTGTTAGAGTTTGATAAACTTCTAGCATCCACTTCCCATACCCAGAATTACCCATTCAGTTTGTCAGCTACCTGAGCAGGATCATCAAGTTAAACCAATCTGATTCATCCCCTTCCTTCTAGAGTTTACATAAGTAAAGAAGTCTTTGTGACTTGATTTCAGACTAGTTTATATCTATAATAGGCTTCTGTGTTGCCTGATAATGCATCCCATGCATTTTTCTTCTCTGCCACTGAAGCCAGCAACGTTTGTAAACAAGCTATTAGAAATCCATGATAATTTGCTCCTTCTGAAAACATGTGTAAGGGAGTCTAAATTGAGGAAAGATGGTAGTTTATTGTTGGAACAAACTTCCATCTGGTGTTGTGGAAACAAGTAGTTTGAATAAATTGAAGGAAGAATTAGACAAATACTAAATGGTCTTCTTCAGTTGCATTGATGATTTTGGCAAATCTAATGAAATAGAATTTTTTTTTTTTTCTCCTCAAGCAAACAAATGCACATTTTGGCCATTTGTTATCAGTAATGTAACTAACAGATACACACCACACATTCTAAATTGTAGACAATAAAGACCAGGAACTGAACCTCATTAAATGCATAGCTAGAAGTTAATAGTTGAGCTCTTGGCAATAATGCAATAGGCATAGTCTAAACAGAAATGAAGTTGTTCTTTCTCATATAGGATACACCCCTCCCTTCACATGCAGTAAAACATTTACTCAGAGACTGCACAGTGTTAAAATTGTTCTAAAGAGTGACATTTCTCTCACATCTTAAAAGATATAGAATGTAAACATTTCAGCTGAGTTAATATGACCTTGAAACGTGTTTCTCTCATAATAGGCGCAGTATGCAAAAAAATGTGGAATTAAATAATGTATTATTCTGTTGTGGTCCTTGGTTACCCATAAAAAAATACTTTTTTTTTTTTTTTTTTATTTTGTACAAAGGGAGAGCTGGGTTAATTTCTTTTTGCATAGAAATTGACTCATTTCTAGCCTGTTCAAGAAGGAGAATAAATCTCCCCCCCCATTTGTCATTATACTTAATTGTCTATTACTTTACAAAGTAATAGAGAATTTCCATCATAAACATTGACTTATATTACTTGGCATAAAGGCCCTTCTTAACAAGTTTCCACTCTATCTTCAAATTTCTAGTTAATCCTGTCTGTAGCATGCTACTTTGTCAAAATGGAAATAATAAGGTCTGCACTACACAAACACCAGTTCCTTAAAAGCTGATCTCTAGATAATTACACACATTCCAAATAAATAACAGCATTACTTTTTATTAGAAATATTGTTGCAGTAACATGGAAAGTCATAGTGACAAAATTCAAACTGTCCTAAATTTAGGAATCTGTAGACTTCTTAGTAAAATCTTTTGATATCTTAATTTTTTTTTTCCTTCTGTTTTTAGGTGTTCTTTACTCGAAATGGCAAGACAATTGGCCAGAAAGATGTGTGTATTCCAAAAGGAGGATTTTATCCAACTGTAGGAATGCTTAGCAGTGAAGAGAAAGTAAAGGTGGATTTGCATCCTTTAACTGGTTAAGATAATATTCATATTGTCCTCTGTATATTTTCCACATGATTTATAGTCCATCATAAGTCATCATTCACCAAGAGTGGTGTTGGTCTTTACACCTTACTTTGAACTTCTAACATCTCATCTTGTTAATTTCTTTACTTAGTCATGTCATTGGTTGTGGTACGATTCAGATCAAAGGAAGCGATTTGTAAATTGTTGGAAAATCTGTGTTAAATAGTTGTAAATATACAGTTCCTGTAAAGTGTATCTTAAGAATGCCGACGCATTTTTCTTATACATTTAAACATAGTGTAATATATTGCTATTTCAAACTACTTAACAGAATTTCTGTTACGCTTTTTAATTTAAAAATCTTCACACCGTCTAATTTGTATAGTGATGCAATTATTTTTTAGAATCACATCAGACAAAAGATTAACACTGAAATTATGTGTCCCTTGTATAAATAAAATTCTGAGTTTATTACATCGGAACTGTGAATAATGTCATTCTTTGCTTTGCATTGTAACAGTTAATGTCAATTATTATGAAGAAATTTTAACTAGTCAAATTTAAGTACTTAAGTAACAGAGAAGATAATGTGCAATAAATATCTTTTAATTGTTTTAATGTCCCTTGTATGCAAATAGGTGATAAGTTAAATTAAAATATATAATTTCAGTGACTTCTGAATTTTATTTTGATATTTGGTAGGTGTTTATTCATTATTTCTCATTTTTTTTTTACCATTAGGGAGCTCTTCATCTTAGAAGAGTTTAATTGCTTGCTCAAGAGGAAGTTTTATTTGATTACAGATCACTTGCAAACTTGGCACTGTCAGTTTGCATGCTTCTAGTAATTATAGATGTGGCTACTATAACAGTGGTACCTGAATGTAAAATTTGCATGTCATAGTTTCATGCAGAATTTCAGAAATGAGCCACTCTTTTACTGCATGATTAATACAAAATTAAGTACTGCAGGCCTTTCAGGATCCTACCATTGGGGGGGGGAAGGAGAAGAAGAAGAAATATGGCTAGTTTCATTACTGAAACTTGCAACAACTGTGTTACACCCATTGCTCGTCTGTAAGCAAGCTTACACAGCATCAGTCAAAAAAAAAATCCCATATCCATCCTCCAATAGTTTGTCTAATTATTCCAACTGTCTATCCACCACCCATCCCCAATTTAAATTTGTCCCCTCATATGCATAGTCTGAGCAAGAGGAAGAATCCCATGTGTTGTTTACTCAAGCCTTAAACACCTCCATCAGATCACCTTGCAGGTGCTACAATTTCCAGAACCAAAGCCTTTCTTGGTAAGAGTGCCCTTTATTTTCCCCTCACCAGTCTCAATTGCTGTACATTCTTAAAATGGCACCTTGAGATATGGCCTTATACGATGGGATAATCACTTCCTTATCTCTGCATATCATTGACAAAACCTTTTGAGCTGTCCTGACAATAACCCCCCCCCCCAGATTACTGCTAACCATATGCAGTACCTTGCATTTGTCAATTCTAAACTTTAACTGTCATTTCTCAGCCCAATATTTCTAGATTGTGTTGCAGTATCTTACCTTCATTAACCACCATTAATAAATATTGAAAACAATGGGTCCAGCACTAATAGTCCTTTGATAACCACTCAAACATCCTTTAATTCTACACAGCAGTATCAGAAACTTTCCAGAAATCCAAAGTATGATATCAAACTTATTTTGTGCATTGAGTTCCATTCAAAGAACAAGTGTTGAATACTGCAGTTAACACTTGTGATGATTTTCAAGAAAAAGTCTTCTTGCATTATTAAAAAAAAAAAAAAAAAAAAAACAGTTCAGTTTCACAAGCAACTGTGCCAAATGCTTATCTAAAAGTCCAAGTATATAATGCCAGAATTGTTTCTTGCATCCAATATAAATTACTATGATCTGTGACCACATCATCATAATTTATGAATGAAGATGATCTTTGAGTTTCTCTGCCAGGGTGTTAATCTAACCAGTGTACAGTTACTTATCTGATCCTTGACCTCATAATTAACTTAAAGATTTGGCACATTCCTTCGAAATGACCAGGTAGATACCATTGATATCTAGGGACTGGCCAAATTTCTAGACTCAACTGTTTAAATATCATCACATGTCCTACAATGCCCAGAGATGTATTGTTTTCTACTGATCTTCATAGTAGACGTCACTGGCAAGCTGGATAATATATTCTACTTCATATTTATGTAATAAAATTCCTTGACAACTGCTTTCTCATAGTCGCTATTCCTGCTGAAACCACTCTGTTCTTAAATTTTCTCATCCATCCTGAATGGGTGCCTTGAAAGTACCCATAGTTTAGCTGTACACTCCTTATATATCAATTGATTGAGTCCAAAAGCCTTCTTTCTGCATCACTATATTTGTTATTATTATGGCATAAGATACAAGAAAACAAGCTTATAAAGCATCAGCCAAAAAAAACCCCCTCCAATAATTATAATTTATTGGAGGAGATGGACTAGTTCTTCCTTTAAACTATCCATCCTCAATTTATGTCTCCTCAGCACTGAGTTTGCTCAAGCCTTAAACGTGTCAATCAGATCACCTCACAGGTGCCTAGTCTCCAGATGCTGCAGTTTGGGTAACCGAGTACACTTAAATAGAAATGATACAAGAATATTTGCTGATGCTATCAAGGCAGCGTTAGGTAGGTGTTCAGACTAATAGATTAATGCTAACTGCTGGCAGAGGTGATTCTTGCACTGCTATTGGAAAGCAAGCTATCAAGAATTTCAAAGCCTGCTGTGAGTCATCATGAAACAAGTAAATACATGGGCTATGTTAGGGCAGCTAAGAGTAAGAACAGGTGTATATATATATACACACCAATGATAGGAACATAGTAAATAAATTTGAATATGGGAAGTACAATGTGTACAGAAAGGACATTGTCACAGTCTCCAGGGTTATCCCTATCCTCCACTGGGTGTAGTGCATTGTTATGTTGTGGTTGGCATTGGTGTTTACCAACCAGGGGATAATAAACACCAGGTCAGCTCCCCTTACCTAACCCACAAGGGGGCACACCATATTCTGCTATCAGGGAGCCTTCTGGACACAGGTTCCAGAACACCCAAGATTTGTTGTGGAAAGGTATAAGAAAGACAAAGGTGGACAGTTGCAAGCTGGAATCCACCCAAGCAAGAGTTTTAAGCAGGGAATCCCCGATTAACAGTCAGGTTCATGAATAGATCACACCCAGTTAAAACCTGGTTCAGCAAAGGTGAATTTCATGGATGGGGTACCCACACTGTACATCATTATCAGCGGCAAGATACATTCATAATGGATTTCAGGGTTGGTCCTTAAGGCACCATTCTCTTATTGTAACTCTAGATATTTTGCCCAGCATTGCTTTTAACTTTTTCCTTAAGCTGTTTGCAATGCAGTAGAAAGGATAAAGGAGAAGAGATGGGCGGGCAGGAGCAGCAGTGCGTAGCACACGCTTCTTGATTAGACCGGGGTTCGAGCCCGTGCCCACCAAATACAGAAAGGTCAGGGAATGACCACCGCATATCCCCGGAGCAATATGGCCTTAGTTGCTAATGCTCCTAAAAACCAAGAAGAGACTGGGGGCATATTTCTTGCCTGCACAGTGGCCCTTATGGCATCCTCCGCACCTTAGTTGAGGTGTTGTGCTTTGACATTTGGAGTTGAGTTTTGTTTTTGAGCGTCGTGCTGCTGTAAAACAACTAAGATTTTCTAGGAACTGGAAGGAGGGTTATAGGACAGTAAGATTCTGTTCTATAGCCTTCCTATAACTGATAATGATGTACCTTGGGGCTTATTTCGGTGACTGGTGTAAGGGACCAGACCCGATAGATTTTATTGCTGTATTTATTTCCTCAAAAGGTAAAGAGGGGTTCTTCTGGATGGGGCGCATGGCAGTCTCTCCAGGAGAGAAAGTTCTGTTTTATAGAAGACTTATGTTTCTCCTGAATGGATCTCGTCTGTGACTAATTTGTAAATTAGTCACAGACGTCAACTTCCTCCGTTTATGCATTTCTATTCCTGTCAAATATATTTTGTTTGGGTTGTGATTACTACAGGAATGCCCTGTAGGGATGACACAAATCGGAGGAAGTTGACTGTTCCAGGAGTAGTGGTACAGGTACTCCCCAACTTCACATAAGTTTTTGTCTGCTGGTGTAAACATCGCAACGTGAGCCCAATAACACGTTTTTTTTTGGTAATTCATTCCAAGACCTTGAAATTTTCGCTATATAACTAAGCTGTTTATCTCTCTAAAAGGTCATTTTTATATTGGAGTGCTACCTTTTCATCATTATCATATTCCATTATAAGAATCAATTTTGAACGGCTTTGTTGTTATTTTTCTAAAGAACATTTCTGGAGGTCACAATCATAAAACCAATTTGTACTTTCTGGTTTATTGGGCTTTTCTGTTAGTACACTCTATCTTATTGCATTTGCAATAATCCTGATAACTGCAATTGTGTGGGTTTCCCCTTCACTGAAATCTTATAAGAAACAAATTTTCAGAATCTTCTCGTCATTCCTATTTACTTATTACAATGATGAACGAAAAGTGCAAGGAAACCAAACAAAATTGATTTAGAAATGATGATGATTAAATTCTGTAGCAGCAGAGAAATTTTGTGATGTGTTGGGAAAAAACCCCATCTAAATTTTCACAGCCCTCAACTAGAGACATTGATTCTGGCAATGATGCTCGAAAGGTAAAACTTGCTGACGTTATGCCTTTCCCCCTCCCTACACATGAGTTGAATAAATAATTCTATTTACATGTTCGTCAAACATTTCTTTTTTGGTTCGACCGAGTGCTGCATAAACTAGAGTTTCGCAACCCTTCTGTAAGTCGGGGAGTGCCTGTATTTGTATTTTCTTTTCAGTTAAGATTTTACTGAGTTGGTTGAATAGTAGTTGTTACTCATAGTTTGTTGTTTCTTTGGCTTTTATATATTACAAACATATTTCATCTCTGTAAGGCACCTCCGTAGCCAGGAGCAGCAATGCATAGCACACGCTTCTTGATTAGACCGGAGTTCGAGCCCATGACCACCAAATAACAATTCATCTCTGTATACAGTAGGTTACGTTCCTGAGAAATGTCGCGAATACTGAGTTATTGCTCCCATAGTAATAAAAGGGTTCTGTTCCAAAGTATGAAATATATAAGAAAAACTAGTCTAAAATTGTGTCTTTGTATGTATTATATGTACCGTCATAATATGACTATGTACATAGTGAAATGCAAGCATATGGCATCGAAATGAAAATAAGAAACAATTAAATATTAAATGTAATATTTATTAGAAATTTCAAACAAATCTTTCAAACCAGCACCTTTGCTAGCTAAAAAACTTATCCCGCCAGAGCTATCACCAGTTTCGCTAAAGTGTTGATAAAGGAGTTTTGCCTTTTCACGAATGATGAGTGAACTTAACGGAATTTTATTTTGAGTTCGATCTTCTATCCACAGATTTAAAGCTTTTTCCAAATTTAATATCACGAGTTACAGAGCAAATTTTTGAAGCAATTAGTGCGTTTTTACGGACACTCTGGCGGATTTTTTCTTCCGATTTTTTGATTGATCATACCGTTGACCCATTGATTTATAATGTTTTGCCACTGAGGAGACACTTTCACCATTAGAAATTTTGTCTAATAACTCAATTTTATTCGCTAATGTCATCCCCTTTGATATTTTCGCATTTCTCTTGTTATTCGTAGCCATATTTTTGTACGGGTTAGAAAGAACTTGTCCACAATAAAATCACACTTTCTTCCGTTAACACACTCGAAAAAGTCTGTTTTACACTGCAAAACGGTAGATTTATCACTTTTGTAAGCATATCAATTTAAAGCAAACGACGAAAACTTCCATTACAAGCGAATAACACATACTGAACAAGGATTAGCGAAAAACATCCACGCTTGCAATTTTGTCACCCCTCTCCCCCACTCACTGAGCGCTGTTTTGACCGGGAAAGATAATTTTAGCCACGCCCATGTTTTTTTATGGCGGATAATATTCACGGTGCTTTAAAATTCACATTTTTTTAGGTTTCATTTTATATTAAATCAGCGATCACGAATAGCGGGGGTTTACTGTATATGTTTGTTGTCATTCCTAGCCTTAGCCTTACACTAGGGACAATCAGTGACCACACCCTGGGCACCTGGAAGCAACCAAAAAAAAAAATCTAATGGATAGGTAGATTTTACTATTCTGGTTTAGGAAATAGCACCTGATTCCTTCTGACACTTCTATTACCCAATTTTGATATCCTCCTTTTTGTCTCATTGGGAATTTAAACTTGATTGTATTTTTCACCTCATCCATATTATATCCCAAATCTATTAGATTTTTGTGAATAAAGTCTTCCATTATTTCTTGTCATGTCAAATAGGTGTATTATTGGTCTCATCCTTTTTTGAAGGTTGGTAAAAGTCACTGTTTCAATAATCACTCCATTGTCCCTAGCATGAATATATTGCATACTTTGTTTCCTTTCAGGATTTCTCTTAGTTGAGTTCGAAGTGGAAACAAACTGACAATTCTCAAATGGGGTCCAGGTTCAGCAGCTCTAAATGTGCGCCATCAGTTGACTCTCTGGCAGGGGCCCCTGTTTGTTCAGGATGTGGACTTGGCGCATTTCGGAGAAAAAGCACTTTAGTTGTTTTCTTGAGAAGACTGCACCTTTTGACATCATATTAGGAATTTCAATTTGTTTTTCCAAGTTGTTTCACCCATAAAAGGTCACACAATTGTCTGGTTGAGGTGATTGTGCACTTTTTTGAACCAGTGCTCGGCTACCATTAGGGTAAGAAGCAAATTTTCTACTCTTAGCCTGTTCAAACTCTAGTTTGGACTGATTAATAACTGCTTTACAATTGTTGCGAGCTCTGGTGTACGCAGAAAATGAAACTGAAGAATTAGAAACAAGCCAATTATGCAACATTCTTCTCTTGAACAGCCTTATCACATTTATTGGAAATCATGGTTTAGATAAAAGGACGAGATTTTAAAGTGGAGTGTGGGATAAAGGATTCCATTCTTGCAAGAATAATTTCACGGACACGATCTGAGCAAACGTTGACATCAGAAGTTTTGAAACAGTAATCTGACCAGGGAAAAGAAGTCTCGCAGGTCATCCCATTTTGCATTCTTGTAATGCCAAACAACATGAGGTTGGGAATAGCCATGAGATAAAGGTTCCATTGGAGAAGAGACAATCACCAAGTTGTGATCTGAAGTGCCTAAAGGACTTCTCACTTCGACCGTGTACTTAGAAGGGTTGTTTGTGAGAAAAAGATCAAGCATGTTGGCTGTATGATTAGGATTGTCCGTTATTCTTGTAGGTAAATGAACAGTCTGTGCAAAGTCATTAGTAATTGCAAAAGCCTGAGCATCTCGACCAGCTGGGTCGGTGTGACTAGAAAACGGAAGCCAGCTGGAGTTGTGAACATTAAAATCACCAAGGAAAATTACCTCACTGTATATGCATAATACTGTATAATGGTCAACTCAGATTAGCTAGTGAATGGAAACTGTAATTAGAATGATATATGCACGGTATCTCTGAGTCAACTTGTATATTAGGACTGTATGCTTTCTAATTCCATTGTATATGTAATAAATTTCATGTTTTGTTTTCACTTTGAGTCCTGTTATTCTAAGTAACACACGCCTTGCTTACCTAGTTAAGAGTTTACTCTCACACAATTTAGTGAGAGAATCCTGGTCTCTGATTAAGGGGAATCAAAAGAAATTACCCTCAAGATCTTGAGAATCTTCTGTGATATATGCAGAGTATAGCAGTCAGGTGGCAAAAGGTGGGGCTTTGTAGGTGTGAGGGTACCTAAGAGAAATTTAAAGAAGGGTAGTAATCTTGTGTGAGATATAAGTTTAATAAATTAAAAAAAAAAAAGAAAGGAAACAGATTAAACCCCCCCCCCAGCCCCCCACAATAGCCTAAACAAATTTAAGGCTGAGCTGGACAGGCATTTGGAATGAATAGAGGGGTGAAATGGGAAGGTTTTTTTGGCTGTTGCTGCATAAGCTTGCTTTCTTTTTTGCATCCATTTGTTGAACAGTATGATTGTACTGTTACCATCATACTATCATGTTTTGGCACAAATTACACATGCAGCGCTACGAGATCTGCAAGAAAGGACAGTATCCACTCAATACGCTTGGCTCAGGATCTCAACGAGTACAAGCTCGAGGTGGTAACGCTGCACATTCCGTTTCGCAATGAGGAAGCAGAGATACTGTCAGAGGTGAAATATGTCAAGATCTACGACGACAATGAAGAGCTCATACTAAATCGTATTAATCGGACTTATACATTCGCAAAACGATGTGCCAAGCCAACGACACGTCGTTGAGCCTGACGAAGCATGCGGTAATGATCTGCATAGCCTTATAACGCGACTGCGAGAAGACCCCTTTCGAAACTTTAAAACCATCCAAACAGCGAGATGAATGAGGATCTAAAGCTTGCCACGCTCAACCGACTGAGCGCAATTGTAAAGAAACGTGAAAACTTGATGACCAACGAGGATTTCGGCAACTTAATGAGAATGACAAGCAAAAGATTCTACTCATACATGTAATTTGGAGTCTTCCAATCGTGAACCGATTCAGATATTCTTAACCCGCCTAACTGGTTGCAGAGAAACGTTTATCATTCGCCTCTTGATGGAAATATACAACCACTTCAGTAATACAGATGGGTACTGTAATGCCTACATTACACGTGCTTCAACTGGTAAGGCGCTAACCCACCGCTTTTGTGAAAAATGCCTACAAACAAGATGGCGATTTCTTTTCATTTTATTTTGCTCGCTAGATGTGTACTTTGGAAAGTTAGCTCCCAACCTAAACATCAGTCGGTAATCAGTTGACTGAATTTCTTCAACTGTCATCTCCATCAGCCGTGTGCATTGGTAATTGTTTTAGACTGCCCAAAAGAAAAGAATACTAACTAATCTTAGCGAAAAATCCTGTTTGAGTTTAAAATTTCACGAAAAAAGCCGGAAATCATAACGTGAACAGAGCTGTTCACTGGTGTGGACATTATATTTTTTAAGAAATTTAAATGAATGCTATCATCCGTTCGCAACGACTCATGTTCACAGATACACCTTGCAAACTTTGTTATCTCTATAAAGTCAAACTAGAGTCAGGCTAAGCTTATTTTGTGAATCTCTCCAAACCAGTTAAGTTTATTCTGTCGACGCTTTATATCCTTAAAAATAAAGAAATACAGACACAGTTTTATCGGCTACCTATATACCCGTTAAAATAGTATTAAATTCGTTGTGTGAACAAACACAAGCGCACCGATTGGCCAGTTTAAATCTACTGTATGAGTGTTGTTCGTTTAGAATTAAGATACAGACGATGTGAATTAATTCTGAATTTTAAATCCGGACAGCGAAGTACGAAAGTCCAGATCCTCCCGGGTCGTTAAAAACCAACAAAGACACTTCAATTGTTGGTCTTTGTGTCTTCAATGATAGCTTTTGAAATTGTGCTGTTCGTTCGCAAGTTGTGTGTTGCTGTTTTCACATCAGCATTCCTTTTGTATTTGTGCTTTTTCTTTCCATTAGCATGAGATCTCCGATTGTACCTATTATGGAGATCTAAGCAACTCCAAAAAGGATTAACTAGCTGTAAAGGCAATGTTGGTTCTGTTACGTCCGACTCGAACCGTTCCTGGGTAAAACGATTCACGGTATGTTGTGTTGAGTTTAGCAGTGACATAATGCGTTCGGGCTTGTTTACGAGGTTCAACTCAGTTAGCATCAAAAGAGCCGATTCGCGCAACTCTTCGTGTGTCGTCTTTATGACTTTGAATTGGTGATAATGTCAGGGGTGAGATAACAGGGGTTGTAAAGGGTGCATCGCACCCAGGCGCTGACGCTAAAGGCCATTAAATTATATAATTTTTATATTACAAATCAACAAAAAATTATAAAAAGCAAGGAAAATTGATTTTACGTAATGACATATAGGTAATGCAATTGTTATTGTTAATATAGTTTACTATAGGTATATATTTTTCTTTGTAGTGATGAACATTGCATTTCTTTTATATGTTGAAATTTCTGTAAAAAGTTTTGTTTTCTGCAGTTAATTCTGAATTTTAACCCTGATTAGGTCCGGCCTTCTTTAATTTCAACCCATAACATTATGCCTTGTGCATTTAGTCTTCAAAGACGTGTACATACGAATCGAACTCGTCTTCATTAACTTTTCAGTGACTGACGAGAAAACAGTTGATGTAAAAGACGGCAAATACCCTTGGCGCGCCCGTGGATAAATGTGATGGGGAAATCTCAAAGCATACATACGTCTTTCCAAAAAAAAAAAAAAAAAAAAAAGTCAATGTTTCGAGTTAAAAGCAAAAGATGAGACGAGATGATCTTTCCCTTCTTCGAAATTGTATGACCGATAGAAAGAATTATCTTTAAAATTCGAATCAAAATCGTTGGCTGTGACTTGATGGAAACTCCCCGGGAAATATAAACTCTCAGGCGCGAGTTCGGTATTTTTATCTCAGGAAATGACTCGCTACTGTGAGCGTTAAGTTTAACTGTTGCAGTCGTGTTTGGGCTTGTTGACGGTGCTTTTGTATTCTGCTAACATAAAATAATCTTTGTGTGTTGCTTTCTGGAGGACGAATACAAGCTCAAATATAGGCCGTTTTCACTCGAATAACAAATAAACGTGTTCTTCAAAGAGATAGAGCGTATGCGCCCGTGTCAGGTGATAGTTCCAGAGGAATGAGTCCAGAGATGTTCAGATTAATTTTACCACTGAAAGGGCACGCCTGGGCTTGATTAATTTGAACGCAAGAATACCGTTCTGTCGCTAATGGGAATGCGATCAATTCTTCGAGTGACATATTTTGCTTTTGAGTTAGTTGTGATGCTACAAAATTCTAACCTGTACATATAGCTGTCCATGAACAAACGGAACGGATTAAAGACAAAGTTTACTGAAATCATCCTTCGCAGTCTCACAAAAGAAAAACTTTACAACTCCGGGGTTTAACCCTCGAAACTGATAATTCCAAGGCGACTGCTGTAAGCAAGAAATTCATTTTTAATTTCAGACTTTGTACTTTAAAACTATCAAAAGTACCCTTCATCGAAGACTTCCCCTCTAAATTCTGGAAAGCAAGGCTAGGAATATAGACTCAAACATGAGTCGTTTCCTTTCAACTGTGAAAAGGACAGAAAATGTATGTTCTTCTAAGAAAAAAAAAAAAAAACTATAGTTACGTGGATTTTCATTCTGATTGCTAACTTGGAAAATAATTTTTGTATGAACTTTAAATTATCCTTTTTTGTAAATTTTATTAGTATCTGTGTTCCTTTTTAAGGATAAGAACTTTAAAATTAACAACTAAAGAGGCTAACCAACTTAACTGTGTTTCAAGAGTTTCACAAATAAACTTAAGTCTGGTTTTCCTTTTTCAAACTTTGGAAACTAAGAAATAAAAAAAAACATTTATTTGCTGACTGAGAGAAAAATAAATTTTTTAATCGCTAAACTGTTAAGAAGCAGATTAGAAACGTTAATATTGGTAATTAGATTTTTGAGAAAAACAATGTTATTTGTTGGTCACTTAAGAAATGCATCTCGGTTTAGCGTACACGCTTTTTTTTTTTTTGTTTGGTAGTTGTTGGCGCATCGGCTTCTGTGGCCATAGTGCACCTCCCACGGTTTTTGCAGTACTTTGATCCAAGCCCGAGGCGGGAATCGAACCCGCGACCTTTGGGTTGCCAGGCAGGCACTTTACCCACCTGGCTAGCCCGGTCGGCGCGTACACGCTTCAATTGCTTGACAAAACTAAATGGTTAAGCGTGTTTTGGTTTGTTTTTGGAAATTTAAGTCGAGTCAAAAAGTACACTTGATAATACTAAAATATACAGTTTTATTCTTGAGGTAACATCGAAAATAACTTAAAATGCCAACCTTAACGTAGGTAATTTTCACTTAAACTCATTTAAGCAAGCAAGCAAGCATGCTTGATGTCCCTCAATATACGCTTTTATTGCTGTTTTTGTCACAGCTAAAACGTCGAACTTAATGTTGGGAATTTTCATATTAACATCTTGTGCTAACAAATAAAAAGGGAAAAAAATTAAAATCTAAAGGAAAAGCTAAATGTGGTCACTGAGAAATAGTTTTCTGAAAAAATGAACACAAGGATTTTGTACATGTCATCTACCAACATTTAATTTTTTGGATTAAGTTTAAAAGATACAAACAGACAGAGGTTTGAGAAAATAACGTAATCATTGCAGATAAACTTGATAAGACTTCAAGGAAACACACAGGTTCAATTTTTCAGGTTTTTAAGAACACAATTTTATTTTCAGGTCTCAGCAACAGATGGAAACAGCAAGGAATTTTTTTATCTTTCAGAAAAAAAAAAAAAAAGTATTTTCTTCCTGCAAACAAACAAGATGCCACGTCTGCGTTGCAGCCGCCACAGCATAATCACTCCAAATTAAACCTTCCTAATTAAGACCCACAATGCACTGCCACAAATCTCTACCTTCAACTACCACTTTTTTTTTTTTTTTTGATAGTTGTTGGCGCATCAGCTTCTGTGGCCATAATGCACCTCCAAAGGTTTTTTTTTTTTTGCAGTACTTTGATCCAATGGGACAATCAAAATGCTGTCAAAATTCCTGTATATCATTGACAAGACACCATGAGCTACTTTTGCAGATTTTTTGCACTGCTCAGAAAACTTCATATCTGACTGCGCAATTACCCTCAGATCCTTTTCATTCTCCAATACCCGGGTGTAGTACCACCCAGTTGATACAGTACTCTCGTTACTGTAATTAATCAACTGAGTAATTAAGTCTTGTAATTCTCTCTACTTGCTACTTAAGTCTGCAGATCTCCTACTCTTTGTCATTAGTACCAACAGTATCACCTTTTGTTCTCACAAAAAATGATATCTGCTCTACAAATTCAACTTTTTCCTCCCCCCAGCAGACATACACTGGTCCTATTCGTACAATATATTAGTCTTTCTGATAATAGTCACTGACAGTAACTAGCTCCAGTGGATTCTGCCATGAAGATTGCCGCTGTGGTGCCTGATGCACAAAAGTGAGATCTGGCATTAAGTTGGGCAGTTGAGGGCTTTACGGGTTCCCCATTTTATTCCTTCGAGAGCATCTACCCGACTCCTCAAACTCTCAGAGATGCCCATCAGAACGCTGAGTTAGTGCCTGATTTCTTGACACTCTGCACATAGAAAGATACCCTCCCTGGGTAGGTGATGTCCTCCTGTTCCAGAAAAGTGCAAGTTGTGAAATGTTTGAGGATATTTTTTAGGCTGTGATGCATTGGAGAATCGCTCCCTTCGTTTCTGCCCGTTGCATGAGTTCCCTTTGAATAAAATTGATTAACAAGATTAATATATATTTTTTTAATGGAAACCCCAAACACGAGGTATTACAACCTATAGCACTTAGTACCGTGCATGGGTTGGAAGTTGGGAAGACGAAAGAAGACCTTTGCTGACAATGACTCGAACTTCTGTACACTGTAATTTTCAGGAAATGTGTACGAAGGAAGGTTGTTCCAGAAAACGGCAGTTGACTGAATAAACAAGGAACATGAAAAGTTGAACAACAAATGGATGTTAGCTGGTGGTGGCACGTGTTCAGACTGTTTTTAAATAGAGAGCAAGAATTATAGAAGTATTTTTATTGTGCTTGTGCCAAAAGAGATTAGAAGACAGGGTAATCCCCCAATTCAGAAGAACACTGCCCATGGAAGTATCTGCAGAAAAGGCATGCAGCAGAAGCAGAACGTCTATGAGGCAGAGACTGTGTTAGAGATGATTCAATAATTAACCTAATTGCCCTCTTCTGAATGGAATCTAGAAGCATGAGAGGTTTTGGGGACACTACCCCAGATGTAGAAACAATATTCCATGGTAGGGCGGCTTTGCGATTTGAATAGAGTGAACAGATGTTTGGAAGAAAAGTAAGGCCAAGAGCGAGAGAGAAAACCAAGTTTTTTTGATGCAGAGGAAGAAATATTTTTATTGTGCTTGTGCCAAGAGAGATTAGAAGACAGGGTAATCCCCAAAAGAGATATATCACTTTGCCTAGAAATCGGAGTGTCACCAAAGATTAGCATAGGAGCAGAAGAATCCTTTTTGTGAGACATAAGACTGGAGTGAGTTTTAGAAACATTGAAGTCCACTAATTTGTCTTTGCCCCACTGGAGATCAGCATTTAAGACGTTGAAGCTGATTGAGCAGGGTTGTTTGTTAGTTGGTTTTTAGGAGCATTAGCAACTAAGGCCATATTGCTCCGGGGATATGCGGTGGTCATTCACTGACCTTTCCGCATCCTCCCTATTTGGTGGGCACGGGCTCGAACGCCGGTCTAATTAAGAAGCGTGTGCTATGCACTGCTGCTCCTGCCCACCTGGCTACGGAGGGGCTTGACCAGGGTGAGGTTTCTCAAACTGGAAAGTGGAAGGTAACGTGCTATCATCAGCAAAATTATGGATAGGATTTCCGGTCAATGGAAGAAGGTCATTAATATACAAGAGGAAAAGAGTGGAGGAAAGAATCGAACCTTGGGGGACAGCAGCAGCATTAGTGGAGAAGTTTGAAGACAGAGAGCCATCACCTTCAGTGAGCGTTCAGAGAGAAAAGAGTTGGCAAACTATAAGATGGAAGCTTGTTTAGAAGATCTTTATACCAGACACGATCGAAAGCCTTTGAGATGTCAAGAGCTGGCAGTTAATTGATTTTTCTCCATTACTTTAGAAAGAGTAGAAGTAATTGCAATGGGACGATAATTGGATGGGAGGGATTTGTCACCCTTTTTAGGAACTGGCTGGATATGTGCAAATTTCCAAGCAGAAGGAAAAACACCTTTGGAATAAGAAAGTGAAAAAAAGGCGGCAAAGAACAGGACTAACTTCAGGATCACAGGTTTTGAGAACAAGTGGAGAAATACGATCAAGACCTGGAGATTTCTTAGCATCGAGATTCTTAAAAATCCTTCTAACATCCTTTGGACTGAAGACCACAGGAGGCATTGAATGCAGCACGTTGGGAATGGTGGGAGGTATTTTACCAAGATAATTCATATATGAGTCTTTTTTTTTTTTTTTTTGATTTGGTAGTTGTTGGCGCATCGGCTTCTGTGGCCATATTGCACCTCCCAAGGTTTTTGCAGTACTTTGATCCAAGCCCGAGGCGGGAATCGAACCCGCGACCTTTGGGTTGCCGGGCAGGTACTTTACCCACTCGGCTAGCCCGGTCGGCATATATATGAGTCGGAAGAAAAATGGGATGCTAGCAGGTCAGCTTTATCCTTGGCTGAAGTGCAACAGAACCATCTGGTTTGGACAGAGGTGGACAAAACTGGCGGCCTATAGCTTTGGCAAGAGACCAGAATGCTCGGCTACCATTAGGGCAAGAAGCAAGTTTTCTACTCTTAGCCTGTTCAAAATCTAGTTTGGACTGATTAATAACTGTTTTACAATTGTTGCGAGCATTGGTGTAGGTAGAAAATGAAACTGAAGAATTGGAAACAAGCCAATTACAATATGCAACATTCTTAGCACATTTATTGGAAAACCAAGGTTTAGATTTTAAAGTGGAGTGTGGGATAAAGGATTCCATTCCTACAAGAATAATTTCACTGACACGATCTGAGCAAACGTCGACATCAGAAGTTTTGAAACAGTAATCCGACGAAGGAAAAGAATCTTGCAGGTCATCCCATTTTGCATTCTTGTAATGCCAAACAACACGAGGTCGGGAATAGCCATGAGATAAAGGCCCAAGTTGTGATCTTAGGTGCTTAAAGGACCACTCACTTCGACCGTGTACTTAAATGGGTTGATTGTGAGAAAAAGATCAAGCGTATTGGCTGTATGGTTAGGATTGTCCGGTATTCTGGTAGGTAAATGAACAATTTGTGCGACGTCATTACTAGTTCCAATAGCCTCAGCATCTCGACCAGCTGGGTCTGTGTGACTAGAAAACGGAAGCCAGCTGGAGTTGTGAACATTAAAATCACCAAGGAAAATTGGACTGGAGAAAGTCAAAGAGTTCCAAGTGATTAGTGGAGTTGGGAGAACGGTAGAGACAACAGATGAATTTTACAGAATAAGGTAGAGAGATATTAAGCCAGAGAAGATCCCAAATTGCCAAGTCAGGCAATATGCACAAGTACCACCATCGAGGCGAAAGGAATAATACAGTGAATAATTTGGACAACTGAGATGAGCAGTGGTGGAATCAACCGATAACTGAGATTCTGTCAGAAAAAGTACATGGGGTTTGGCAGGCTTTAAGTGGAAATGGACATTGTCGAGATTAGAATTGAGACCACGTATATTTGTGAAATGAACTAGAAAGTGTTTGGGAGGTTTAGATCTTTTCGCACATAAGCTTGCTCTATTAGTTTGACAATTCATGGTGTATTCCATAGTAACAAAAGTTTGAGGGGTGTCATGCTGTATGAAGTAATGACATTTTTGGATATGGTTTACACATGGTAGGAATATACCCAGATCCTTGACATAACGTGGCCTCGCCAATGACTCCTTCATACACACTACTCAGACTCCCTCCAGTCACCATCTGTCAGAGTAGAGGTAGCAAGATTATAACACTAGCTGATCCAGAAGCCTCCTAGAGAGTTACCAATAGGTTCGGTCCGGTGTATTAACTAGCGGCCGTCCTGCGAATACCGTTTTAGAGCTGTACCCTCGAAATTAAGGAAGTTTGGATCTCACCATGGTGTTCATCAATTAATTAATTGTCAATACTGCACCAATCTAATAGATTCCTAAATGCAGTGATACAATACTCTGCCTAGTTTTACGTTATACCTTGTGCTAATAAGTTCAGAATATATCACAATGTTAAATTAGTTATATCCTTAGTTAAACTCAAAAATTGTAGGAAGTTTTCTTTTATCCAGCGAGTCGTTGATTATTGTAACAAGTTGCCCTCGCTGACAGTTTGAATAAATTCAAAACGTCAAGTGGATAGTTAACCTGTGTGAAGAGGGAATCGTATAATTTGTATTTTCTTATCTAACTGGTTTTTTTTTTTTCGCCAGTGAAGCAAAAGCCTGTGGCTTCCTTGTAATTATATGGCGAATGCTATTACTAAGGATCCCTATACGATTATTCCATTTCGAATTTACATTCCTTTGCTCATTTAAAATAATTTTTTATACAATACCCCAAGTTTAAACAAAATTATTTCCGTTGTAATTTTTTTCATTTTTTAAATAATAAGAAATTCTCTACTTTACCTGCAGGCGTCCTGAAATATCTGTGCACATTCCCGGGAGTGGAAGTGAGGGAAGTGTTTTTGATTTGAAGAAAAGGTTGCACTAATGCACTTGGCTTCCTCAAAAACATCTTTCACACTCGTTATTCTTAATACTTTTCGACTCGGTACGAACAAATCTGTAACACTTCCAAGCTTTTAAGGTATTTTTAAAGGTCGGCACCGTTAGTATTGAAGCCAGTGGTGTTCAAGTCAAAAGTATTTATGCCCTAACCATCAAAGCCTGTCAAAGTTTTGTTGGTATTTTCTTCTTTTTATTTTGAAAATGCTTTGTATGAGGTAGTGATCACTGTCAATTTCGCTGCCTCTGAATACTCTAGTGTCTCTAATTTTGTCATTTAAATTTTCATTAATGATAATATAATCTATTACAGACTTTGTGTTTCTTGCTTCCCATGTGAATTTATGGATATTCTTGTGTCTGAAAAAAGTATTTGTAATTTTAAGTTTATTGAAAATGCAGAAGTCTGTCGGGTATCTTCCATTATTGTTGACCACGGGTTCGCCTTCTGATCCTCTACGTTTGTCTACTGTTCGAGCACCAACCCTTGCATTAAAATCTTCTGCTAGTATGAGATACTCGTTTTTGTTAGTTTGGTCTATGATCTGTTGTAATTCATCATAAAATTCTGTGGTTTCATCAATGTTGCCTTCTACTGGTGCGTAGATGCCAGTGATTGTTATCGTACAAATTTGTATAAGATAGAATTTTTAGTCTAGGACCAGGGTATGTCTGCCAGGGGCAAAGGTTGATGACGTTGTAGAGCGGATATCATCTTTTAAGGGCACAAAGGGTGATATAGTTGTACACGTTGGCACTAATGATATTAAGAGTAGGAGACCGGCGGAATTACTTAGCAAGTACAGGTCACTGTTGAAAAAAAGCCGTGAATTAGGGTTGAACTTGAAAGTGTCTGCAATTCTGCCCAGACACGATAGGAGGGAGTATATGATGAGAGCCTTGTCGATCAATTCGGCCCTGGACGGATTGTGCAAGGCTCAAGGGGTAGAATTTTTTTCAGCCTGGACTGTACTTGTTAACAGGAGAGATTGCTTCTACAGGGATGGGATACACTTAAATAGAAAGGGTGCAAGAATTTTTGCTGATGCTGTCGAAGCAGTGTTAGGTGGGTCGGAAAACTGCTAGTTGGGGGGGATACAAGGACTAATAGATTAACAGTAGCCACTGGCAGAGGTGGAAGTGATTCTTGCACGGCTTCTATTCAAATGAGCAGAAGTCTGAAAAACAAGATGCAGAATATTTCAGAGACTGCTGGTAGTCATTGCGTTACAAGTAAACACATGGGTTGTGTTAGGGTAGCTAAGAATAGAAACAGGTGCATGTATACCTGCGTGTACACCAATGCTAGGAGTTTGGTAAATAAATTTGATGAATTTGAGGTATTGCTCAAAACATCAAAGGCAGATATTGTTGGGATATCAGAGACGTGGTGTCACACAGATATAAGTAATGCGGAACTGGAATTTGGGGAATACAATGTATATAGAAAGGATAGACAGGACAGGAGGGGAGGAGGGGTTATGCTATTAGATAAGAAACACATAAAGTCCAAGGAAGTGAAGCCAGTCGACATCGCTGGACAGGGCAGTGTCGAGTCAGTTTGGTGTGACATAAGCATAGGGAAATCAAAATTGAGAGTAGGAGTGTGCTATAGGCCTAATGACTCTGATGAGTATAATAATATATTGTACAGGGAAATAGAGTGGGCCAGTAAATCAGAGAGTCTTATAATGGGGGATTTTAATTTCCCAGATATTGACTGGAATTTGTGGGTTGGTCACTCGCACACTAGCAAGGCTTTTGTGGATTTATTGGATGATTGTTTTCTACATCAGCATGTTCGTGAGGCAACAAGAGGGAGCAATACTCTTGATCTGATTATCAGTAGTGATTCTTCATGCATTAAGAACCTGCAGATAAATGAACCACTAGGTGGCAGTGATCACAGTGTGTTGAAGTGGGATTTACTCAAGGAGGTAACTACCATCAGAGGTAAAGGGAAGGGTTTTTGTTTTCGTAAAGGCGACTATGATGGTCTGAGACAGTATTTAAATTCTATACAGTGGGACCAACTGATGATGTTACTAACAGCAAACTCAAAATGGGAAGCATTCAAGGAACTAATCTTGGTGGCTACCAGGCTTTACATACCAACTAAGAAATATTGTTCAAGGTTTAGGCCTAAATGGTTGTCAGATGGACTAATGAGACATGTGGCAGAGAAGAAAAATGCATGGGATACATACAAATTAATGGGTGACATGGAAGCCTATGATAGATATAAGTTGGTCTCTAACCATGTCACAAAGGAGATTAGGCAGGCAAAGGCAGACTACGAAAAATCCTTGGCAAAGGATGCAAAGAAAAACAGAAAGGAGTTCTTTACATACTTGAACTCGAGAAGGAAAGGGATGAATCAGATTGGTCCACTGGATATTGATGGTTCAACAGTTGAGGATCCTGCTCAGGTGGCTAACAATCTAAACGAGTATTTTGCATCTACATTCACGCATGAGGAGTTATTCAGGAAGGAGAATGATGTAGGTAAAGTAAACATTGGCAGTGAGCTGGATGATTTTGTAATAACTGAGAGGAAAGTGGAGGAGAGATTGTTGAGGATAAACATAAAAAAGGCACCTGGGGTGGATGGGATCTATCCAGTTATATTAAAGGAGGCAGCAAAGGAAGTATGCAAACCCCTAGCCATAATTATGAGAGCTTCTTTGGACTCAGGGGAGGTACCCATAGACTGGAGATGTGCAAATGTAACCCCAATTCACAAAGGAGGATCAAAGGCTGACACAAGTAATTATAGACCTGTTAGTTTAACTTCTGTTCCAGGTAAATTAATGGAGGCACTGGTTAAAGAAGCACTGCAGGATCATCTAGACAAGAATTCAGTTATAGCTCAGACGCAGCATGGTTTTGTTAAGGGCAGGTCTTGCCTGACCAATTTGATTGGATACTATGATGTAGTCACAAAAGAACTGGATGCAGGGAATAACTTTGATATTATATATTTGGATCTTAGAAAGGCTTTTGATACTGTTGCACATGGAAGACTGCTGCACAAATTGGAGCAGTGTGGCATTGGAGGCAAATTGCTGCTATGGATAAGGGGATGGTTGAGTGGCAGAAGACAGAGAGTGGTAATCAATGGACACTGCTCAACGTGGACTAATGTTATTAGTGGAGTTCCTCAAGGTTCAGTGTTGGGTCCATTGTTGTTTTCGGTGTTTATGAATGATATTGATGATGGGATATCAAGTTTAATGTCTAAGTTTGCAGATGATACAAAGGTTGGCAGGGTCGTTAAGGACACTACTGACGCTATGCTGCTGCAACAGGATCTGGAAAGGTTGAACAGATGGGCTGAGAGGTGGCAAATGAAGTTTAACATTGACAAATGTAAAGTACTACATATGGGTAACAGTAACCCCAGAGCAATGTATCAACTCTGCTGTACTACACTGACAGTGGTGGAGAATGAAAAGGACCTGGGGGTAATTGTGCAGGCAGATATGAAGTTCTCTGAGCAGTGCAGACGAGCTGCAAGAGTAGCTCATGGTGTCTTGTCAATGATATACAGGAATTTTTCTAGCAGGGATAAGGAGGTGATTATTCCCTTGTATAAGGCAATGGTTAGGCCACATCTTGAGTACTGTATACAGGTCTGGAGGCCTCATTTCAAGAAGGATGTAGAGCTGCTGGAACGGGTACAGAGAAGGGCAACAAGATTAGTAAATGGAACAAAGGGTTGCTCTTACGAAGAAAGGCTTAAGTTTTGCAAATTACAGAGTCTGGAGACTAGGCACCGGCGAGGTGATCTGATAGAGGTGTATAAGGCTTTGAATGGTTTGAGCATGCTCAATGCCAATGGGATTCTTCATCTTTCTCAGAATAATCACCTCAGAGGGCATAAATTCAAATTGAGGAAGGACGGATGTCGGATAGATGTGCGGAAATTTGCCTTTGGCCAGCGGGTGGTTGGTTGGTGGAACCGACTTCCATCACTTGTTGCTGAAGTTGATAGCCTAAACAAATTTAAAGCTCAACTGGACAGGTATTTCGAACGAACGGAGGGGTGAAATGGGAGAGGGTTTTTTTTTTTTTTTTTTTTTTGGCTGATGCTGAATAAGCTTGCTTTCTTGCATCATATGCCTCTACTAATGCTAATGCTAATGCTAAAGTCAATTAGCCAAAAATACTAGCCCTTCGACACCTCTGTAGTTTATAAAGAGAGACTGGTCCAGTATGCTTTTCTCCCATGGGATTTACCAAGCTAGTGATTCTATTAATAATTCAATAAGCAACATCCAAGATAATTTTGCCTCCTCAAGAAAAAAATGTCACGACTGTTCGAACAACGATCTATCAAACAAATTAAAAGAAATCGGAAAGTACGGATTATTACTCAATCCAAACTAGAACAGCGGGGAATTTAACTGTTTAAACTTCTTTTGCACAATTTCGAATCTAAAAAATAAAGTACGAGTTCCTCATTTTCACTAAAAAAAAAAAAAAAAGTTTGAGATGGTACGTCTGATCATTATTCGCAACCCCCACGTGGTAAAAAAGGAGATTGAAGTAATTTCGAAAGTTACGTGTTTTCATATAAAATGAAAAACTATATAAAAAAAATGGATGCATGTCTCTTGAAGTGACATACATTCATTTTTTAACATATTCTTGCTACCGTAACTTTCAATAGCAGCAGCTTTGGAAAACATTTTTTTTAATTGTAAAATGCCGCTGTTTCGTGTCTTAATTCAAGGTAGAAAAATTAAACCAGCAAATTTTTCTAAAAAAAAAAAAAAAAAAGTGTTCGATTTCTATACTATTTCCAATAAAAGAAATTCGGATCCATAAGTTTGGTAATCTGGCGTCAATCTAAAGAAAAATCTTCCAAAATTATGACCGAAATGAAACTGCTTTTGCAAACAACATCCCCGCACTGTTCAAGGGACATTCCTAGTCTCCGGTGACTGGAAAATTATTATTCACGATTAACAATGGCCAGCAAATTCAAGCTATGCCAATGTGGCCATTATCAACACCCACAGAGACAACATTAAAAAAGAAAAAAATCAAGCTAGAAAGAAACTTTTGCGGGCGAATTCATAAGTAGAATGGAAACGAGAAGACAAACATTCAGTTCATAAAAGTACATGTGATTTTCGTGTACATATTTAGTGATGATGATCTTAAAAAAAATAACAAGCTGCAGTTATTTACTCATAATTATATTCATGCGGATTATGTTCCTTAGGCTAAATTAATTCATTCATCGTAATATATTTTCATTTTGGATCGTCCATTGATGGCAGTTTTTTTTTTTTTTTTTTGTACAAGGTTGTCCCACCGTATTTGAGATTGTCGAATTGGAACGAACGTCCTTCATCGACAACACAAAACTCACTCGTACCGTTTTCGCCCAATACCCTTTTCCACACAACGGAGCTAATATTCGTTCATGAATCTCAAAGTATTTCACGTCGCTTAAAAATTTTGAGGTCATTTGCACAATGCTTGTTGAAAAGAGCCAAAATTCTGTGTTTTGTTTGCCAACCGATCACACAAGTACGTGAGAACTGAATTAATGGCTTTGCCGATGTACATCTCACAGCAGATTTAAACATTGTAATCTAAACACGCCTCCGTAGCCGAGTGGTCAGCAGCGGCAGTGCAGTAGCACACGCTCTTTGAGTAGACCGGAGTTCAAGTCCATGACTGCTAAATACGGTCGATCTGCTAACCCCCACTGGACCAGCGTGGCAGATTTTATTATGGTCCATTTCCCTCAGCATGAATTGCTGAGGAGGTTTCCATCCTGCTGTGGGTTGATAATGGCTGCAGTTAACTTTAATCTAAACACGAAAAATGATCTCGATTCGCTAACTTCATTTATTATAGCACAGGAAATCAGATAAAACAAATCCCAACCAAATTTCAAAATACAACAGTTGGACTTCAGCCCACTTACTGAAAGTAGAAGTCTTCGTAACGATCCTTCATCCAAATATCCTGTATCACTTAACTGTGTTGATCGGATTGGTCTGTGGGTTAAAACTATATTACCAAAAATCTCCGGGCACCCATATGAGAAAAAATAACCGTACCCGATAGTTAAATGTCAGAAATAGGTATAAAAAGCAAATATATTCACGTTAGAGGTAAGCAGATTAACAAAATACAGGCGATAGACCGAGGTGTTAAGACTTCCAACAGAAGTCATCGTAGGATGCCATATTAGCAATCAACCCGCTCACCAGCAGAACTGCAGCATTTTAATCGATGGTGTCTCACATTCGCCAAATGGATACTTCGTGGTGCTTCTACAGCCGGGGCACGTTCTGGTAGAACTCAGAAATTGGAGGAAAGAGATCAGAGAGCATTCTGAACAGTGGTACGCAAAATCAGTCATCGAATACTGTAAGGGCTCGGAGCGCTACAAGAACAATAAGTAGACAGTGCAGCAGGTAATGTACAGCGTTCGACTTACATAGTGCATGACCTGTCGGAACTGGTCTCTGGAAAGGTAGGAAGCTGCGCTGTGGAATGATGAATCACAGCAAAACATTTTCCCATCTGTTAAGGTCGGTGGAGGCGCTGTTACCGTCGGGGTTATTTCTCATGGTTTGGTCCATTGATTATCGTTCCTAGAACAATGAACGTCACGTGATACATTCACTTTCTCGACTATTCTGTTTTTCCGGTGGCAACAGTATGACAATGCACCGTAGCATACTGCACAGTCTGTACAAAACCTCCATTGACCTTATCAGAGCCCCAACCTCCCACATTCAACACCGAGCATGCTCGAAAGAAGAAAGGAACCAAATATACAGCTTTCCTGTTACAATTTTTTTAGAGTCAGTTTACCGACGAGGACGATGGGCCAACACGTTAAAAGTGAAACACGTAGACGTCCTTCTGTATATTTGGCCCACTAGCTTACAGAAGCTATAATTATCAGAGTTGTTTAGTAACAGTTTAGTAATTTTAGCATATATGTTGTTTGCTCCTTTATATTCTAATTTAAAATAGGTTTTAATTTCCATTACTTTGAAGCGTTTTTGTTATTTATGCTTCTCTCCCCCCCCACCTGTGATATTACACGTAGCAGATACCTAGCTGAAAACGTGTAAACACTTTGTTATTTTCATAAATCTTATTTCGTAAATTCGTGCATAAAAGCAGTACCAGAAAAGTGAGACTTTGCCACTATAAACTAGACCCAAATACAACGGTGGCCCCTCTACAAGCCCAAAACTGGAATCAACATCGATACCCGTCAAATGACAACCAAGACATAGTACTCGGAGGCGCCTCCGTAGCCAGGTGGGAAGGAGCAGCAGTGCGTAGCACACGCTTCTTGATTAGACCGGGGTTCGAGCCCGTCACCACCAAATACGGAGGATGCGGAAAGGTCAGGGAATGACCACCGCATATCCCGGAGCAATATGGCCTTAGTTGCTAATGCTCCTAAAATCCAAATAACAAAACAACATAGTACTTATGCATCATTCCTAATAATACGTAATCATCGGGACCTAATAAGCCTCCTCTGCCCGAACATTTGGCCTCTTGCGAAGGTCAAATCTTTGTCGACTACGCTCAAGGAAAACGGAATCCTATGGCATAATACAACCAAGTAAAGTATTTCAAGGACGGAGTTCTGCTGAATCTTTTATCCTCTTCGCTCGAAACGTCCGGGGTATAGCAAATAAATTGCGCATGCTACAAAACTTCTTGCTACTTGAAGACTTGACATTTATCTGTCTAACAGAGATATGGTTAACCACGTCTCTGTTAGACATGGTTAACAAGCAACTTCATTTCCTTAACGGGAACTACGCGTACCACATTACCTCAAATGAGCGCACCCATAAACGAGGGGATGGTATGAGGGGCTTGCACTACACAAATACCGTCAGAAGCGACTCCTCCATCTTTGAAGGTGTGAGTGTCACTTGTCGCAATAACCTTCAAGACTGCTTTCATCACTGGGTATTTTCCCTCTGCGGACCCCATCAACAAGACAGGATCAAAAGCTGGAACTCTATCTACCTTCTGCAGAATTTCGGAAGGTTTAACTCGGATCACTGTCCTATTATCATTGAATTTAGCCCCTCGCCTAAGAATATTAACCAGAATAAAAACAAAAAAGCAACTATCACAAAACCAGTCTTCTCCACCAAGTTCATCCAAGAGGAAATAATTCTTAAATTTTTTTTTTTAATGACAAGCAAAAAGCCTATGGAGAATGGCAAAAAAACACGAACCCCAGAATCCTATACATTTTTCAAAATGAAAAGAGCCAAATTCAACAGGATAAGACAAGCCCATTATAAAATAATCTATGAGAAAAGTTCAGAAACAAAAGCCTAGCAACTCGAAAAAAACTTCCACATGACTTGGGAAGCTTCCAGAGAATGGGCAGATCACACCTTTAGAGATAATGGTAATATACCACCTTGCTCAAGCCAACCTCTTAACCCAATAGCCCCTAGAGAAGCTATCCATCTGTAGTAGAGAAATAGCAGCAGTCATCAGGGTCTACCAAACAAGTTTCATTATTAAGTTACGTAGCCCTTACCTGGTGGACTTAGCATCGTATACTTTCAATAGAATCATTGAAACAGCCACTCTCCTTAAAGCCTGGAAAACGTACCGCACAAAACCAATACCTGAAACCAGGAACGACTGCAGACCTATTAAAATTTTTGAGAAATCCATAATGAATGTTTTGGCCATCGTTCATCCTATCTTCACTTAGTCATTGAAAACAGGTCCACCATTACTAACCTCCTAGATACAAGTTGCAGGACCCAAAGCGCCCTGAACAGTAAAAAGCTTGTTGTCCTATTCCTGGACAACAAAGCCGTTTATGAGAGGATAGCAATCCAATCCCTCCTTCACTTCCTGGAATCTCACTGTTGCATTACAGGAAACTTATTCGCACTACGGCGAGAATTACTTACAGAGAGGATCATAATAGTAAAGCATGAAGAATTTCGATTTCCAAAGAGAGGTGCTCTCTGTGACACTATTCACCGCAGCCCTTGATCCTTTTTTCTCAACCTGCAATCCCGGGGGCTCACATCTGGTGAGTATGGGCTTGGCACACCCAGGGTCCTGAGCTGGATATTATCATTCTTCTCTTTCTTGGTGATTCCCTTCTACTTTTGTCTCTCTCTCGGGAACTTTTTTTTTCCTGGCTTCCTTGCATCATATGGATATTAATAATAATAACATCCTAGCCTATAACGATCTGAAAATATTCTTCCAATCCAGCAATAATGATGGTGAGCATAACGTTGCTCTTCAAGTCACTCAGCTGTTAACTAATCTAGCCTCCTCGCCTCGAAATTAAGCCTTTTAAAAGTGCTCAGATGACCTTCTCTAGAAAGCATAAAATACATAACATCACGATTCTCTTAAATGGCCAACCCATCCAAAAAGTCGATCAACACAAGGAGCTGGGAATTACCTGGGACAACAAGTTATCCTTCACTGAGCATTTCGCTACCACCAGAAAGAAAACACTAGTTGCCATCAGGTGCTTAAGACAAGAATTGGCAGGGGTTAAAAATGCTCAACTGGTGAAAGAATACACTGTTAGGTGTGTTGCCCTGTACGCTTCGATCATCTGGTGCTCAGCTCCTGAAACGTACGTTAAAACCTTCCTAAACATAGAATATTGGATACTTAGGTGGCTAAACAAGATTTTCAAATTCCCCTTCGCTGTCTCCAGAGGCATTTTGTATGCAAATATGGACTGGACACTTTGGATGTTTGTCATTTGGACAAATATTCATATCCTATCCAAGCTATTGACAGAAAGATATGATGCGCCAGTACCTATAGGCATATCGCACCCACGAAGTCAGGCCACTTCGCTCTAATCTAATCTCCTTGAAAAGCTTAAACAGGATGTTCCCACTAAATACCATAGAAACCCATAACCGGTTTCAGGTTAAATGTGAAAAACTGTGCTCCAATAAGGCTTACAGAAAGATTATCTACCAAAACAACTGAGTCAACACTACTAGCTAGAACCCATCGTCTTTTAAAAGTGCTCTGAGTTATGCTGTCATCGCGGCTTTCGGGTGCGAAGTTAATAAATTTTAGCGTTGCGAATCTCCTCTACGAAGACATCCAGCAATGAAGAACAAACCTTTTATATTTCCTTTATTGCTAAACTGTAAATTTATTCTCTACAACTACCACAATGAATATACCCACCCTCTGGTTTGCAGAAAGTTATTTAGCTTCAGAAAGTGAAAAAACTTAAATGATTATCATTTAAGTTTTTTAAACTTTACTTAACATTCAAAGGCTGAATAACAGTTTCAACTTTGTTCTTTCCGGTAAGTAAACTACGCAAAGACCATCTTACTTCGCGTTGCTTTTGTTAGCTACAGTAAAAACTCTTGAGAATGAGCAATTGCCCCAGAGTTTCAGTTCTCTGAGAAATTACGATAGTACGAATGAAAATGTTAATTGAAAATTTTCCGGTATAACGTAATTAAGAAAACATTGGAGAAGGGCCCTTCAGCTAATTTGTAAGCCAAGGTGCTGCCAGGAGAAAATTAAACTTATTCATGAAGAGTTCTGCTCAAGATATACTGCAAAATGAAGTGAAGAAAAAAAATAGATTGCGTTTAAAAACACAATTAAGGGCGTTATGTGAGTGGACAATGCAGAAGCAAAACTTTTATCTTAAGTTTTAAAATGTTTTCATGAGTAATTTGTCGTTGTAATAGTCTAGGAAAATAAAAATATCAAAATGATTTCTTAATCGTTAAAGCGCTTAATTTTTTAAACTTAAGAAATAATTTTTCAATTCTTATAAATTCATTTCCCTGTCATCGAGCAATGATAAGAAGACTCGTCCTAAATATGGAGGCTTTTTACTTTATGTGCTCTCTCTTAGAAAATTTCCTCCACAAAAGATCATATCCTTTGGAATTTTGCAAAGAGGTCAGCTAGTTATTTGTGTTAAGTTTCAATTGTCGGATATCTAAATGGGAGGAACAACTTCAAGACTTTTTTATACGTCTTTTCTGCATTTATCTCTCCAAACTGTCACTGGGCTTCAGTGTACCGATGCATTCCATTTGTCGACCTTTCACAGCATGGAACTTTAAAAATAGAACTTCCAACAAGGTCTGTTGGAAGCAATGATTATCCACCATGTTATTCACAGCAACTCTTGAAACAAGTTACCAACCCTTACCATTGCAGATGATGTAAAATTCATAATTACACCAAAGATCCAATCACTACTCCAGAGATATGCATGCATGCAAATACTTTCATCCATCAATTCCAGTCCAACCTACCGCAACGAATATAAAGAGCAAGAAGGAACACAGGTGAATGAATAAATAACAAGAGTTAACTGGTATACGCAATCCTGAGCTGGCCAAGAACTATATTCTAATATTCCTGCTTCCTATACCTCTGCATGCATCCAATGTTTAGTCTTTCTTCTGCTACTGAAACAAATATCAGTTCTTTCTTAAAAATGGAATACTGGATACTAATATGGCTGAAATGGACAGCATGTAATCTCTTCAATATCTCGAGAGTTATTCTTTATTCTGACCTGAATACAACTCCTTGTAAACACACCTGTTCGTCCCGAGAAACCTTTACCCAGTTATTAACTAGCAAGATTAGATACTCCTCGCATCAAGACTATCCTGATTCACCCTAATGGGACTCAAAAATCCCCTGTAGGAATTCTAAGCTCCGGTAATCTCTAAATAACCTAGGTGAGATAGCTAGATACTTTTCAGCTATGACTATGAATATAATCAAAAAGCGGCCTAACAAAATACAATGAGGCAGATACAGGACACTAAACCATGCAAAATACGGTACCTATCAACTGGTGACGCGCTAATCCTGTGAAGTCTTCCATTTGTGGTAACCATAATCCGCGCTTTCCAGGAAAGAAAGAAGCTGTATTTACGTTCGTTAAAGACTATGTAAAGGAGAATTAAGAATGCAACATGATCTACAAGCAGCCGTTAGCTCAGATTAAGACTTGTTAACAGACGCATGTGCTAACTTCAATTTTAATTTTAAACGAGTAACTAGTCCAAAATATTGTTAAAAAAATAAACTACTCTAAAAGCATTTTAACTATCTTTGTGAATTCTTGTAAACTTGGGTAAACGAGTAGTTCACAATTTCCCAACTAATTTTAACTATACTGAATTAATTGCTGAATATCTAATAATTATAGGTGGTAATTATAAATCTGTATATAACACCACTTAAACCCATGTGTACCTTGACCCTGGATTGTCGACAATTTCAATTTAATTAACAGATCTTAATAATAGCGACTCAAGCTAAATAAAATATGATAAACTTCATATATGATAGCACACAAGTAGGTTTGTGGAAAGAATTCAAATCAAGGGGCTAAAGGCTTATGATGAAACTCGACAGCTGATTTGAATATCATCAAGCACATTATGCAAAATATCTAAACTCCTAGCATCTCCAAAGTTACCTGTTGTAAATTAGCACTAAACTAGTTTTTTAAATATGTATACAGATACAAGATTACAGAAGTACTCCAATATATAAAATCGTACGAAAAGAATACGTCATATCCACAATACAGAAAAGAAATTATGAACAAAGACCAAAATACACTCAGTGATCACCGAATTGTGACCACCTACCTAATACCGTGTTGGGCTACAGTTCGCACGGATAACAGCCGCGATTCGCCTGGGCATCGACTCCACTAACGTGGGAAAACGTGCGTAGGGATTCGCAGCCATGCTGTCTGCAACGCTTTCCACATAGTGTCAGAATAGATGACGGTTGCGTATCTATACGCCTCTCTTCCCATTCCAAAACATCCGAAAGGTGTTAAATTGGATTGAGGTCAGGCGAATTTGGAGGCCAAACGAGATGTGTGATATCTTTGAAAGTGTCTGCAATTTTGCACAGACAGACACGATAGGAGGGAGAATATGATGAAAGCCTTGTCAATCAATTCGGCCATGGAGAGATTGCGAAAGGCTCGTGGGGTACAATTTTTTTCAGAGTGGAATGTGCTTGTTAACAGAAGAAATTGCTACTACAGGGATGGGATACACTTAAATAGAAAGGGTGCAAGAATATTTGCTGATGATATCGAGGAATGTTAGATGGGTCGGAAAACTACTAGCTTCACAGATTAACAGTAGCCGCAGGCAGAGGTGAAAGTGATTCTTGCACTACTTCTATTAGAATAGGAACGCAGCCTGAAAAGCAAGGTGCTGGGGATTTCAAGGACCGGTGGGAGTCATCATGGAACAAGTAAATACATGGGCTGTGTTAGGATAACTAAGAGTAAGAACTGGTGCATGTATACTAGTAAATAAATTTGATGAATTCGAAATGCTGGTCGCCACATCAAAGGCAGATATTGTTGGGATATCAGAGACGTGATGTCACACAGATATAAGCAGTGCAGAATAATTGGAAATTGGGAAGTACAATTGTGTGAAGAAAGGATAGACAGGACAGGAAGAAAGGAGGGTTATGCTGTTAGCTAAAAAAGGCACCAAATCTAAGGAAGTGCATCCAGTTGACACGGGTGGGCAGTGCAATGCTGATCTTGATATATAATCTTGATCTGATTATCAGCTGTGATTCTTCGTGTATTAAAAATTTACAGATAAGGGAACCAAAGGAATGGCAGCGATCACAGTGTACTGATGTGGGATTTACTTAAGGATGTCAATATCATCGGGGTAAATGGAAGGGTTTTTGCTTTCTTAAAGGCGACTACAATGGTCTCAGACAGTTTTAAATTCTATACAGAGGGGCCGATTGATGACGTTACCAACAGCAAATTCTAAATGAGAAGCATTCAAGGAAGTAATCTTGGAAACTACTAGGCTTTTCATAACAACTAAGAAACACTGTTTAAGGTATAGGCCGAAATGGGTGAACTAATGAAACTTGTGGCAGAGAAGAAAAAAGGCATGGAATGCATATAAATTATCAGGCGTCACAGAAGCCTATGGCAAATATAAGCTAATCTGTAATCAAGTCACAAAGGAGGTTAGGCAAGCGAAGGCAGATTACAAGAAATCTTTGGCAAAGGGTGCAAAGACTTGTTTACTTATATAAACTCTAAAAGGAAAGGGATGAATCAGGTTGGTCCACTTGATATGGATGGCTCGACTGTTGATAATCCAGCTAGGACAGCTGACAAACTGAACAAGTATTTTTCATTCACACATGAGGAATTAAGTAATTGGAGGACAGAAGGTTATCAAACTCTAACGGGGAACAAATGATTTTCTAATAACTGAGAGCAAAGTGGAGGAGATTTTGTTAAAGTTAAACATAAGAAAGGCACACACCTGGGGTGGATGGGATATATCCAGTTGTATTAAAGGAGGCGGCAAAGGAAGTAAGCAAACCCTTAACCATAATTATGAGAGCATCCTTGGACTCGGGGGAGGCATCCATGGACTGGAGGTGTGCTTGGAGTAATTGCTGATTTGTTAGTTTAACTTCTGTTCCAATGAAAATAATGGAGTCACTGGTGAAAGAAGCATTGCAGAATCATCTAGACAAGACTGCAGTAATAATTCAGACACAGCATGGTTTTGTTAAAGGAAAGTCTTGTCTGACTAATTTGATTGGATACTATGATGTGGTCACTAAGGAACTGGATTCAAAAAATAATAAAGAAAGCTTTTGATGCTGATGATTGCACATGGAATACAAATTGGAGTAGTATTGCATTAAGGGTAACTTGCTACCATGGATAAAAGGATGGTTGAGTGGGAGAGGACAGAGAATGGTAATCAATGGACACTAATCTTCGTGGCCTAATGTTATTAGTGGAGTCTCCCAGGGTTCGGTGTTGGGCCCACTGTTGTTTTGTATATTTATCAAGGTATATCAGGCTTAATATTCAAATTTGCAGATGATATTAGGGTTGGCAGAGCTGTTAATAACAGTAATGACAGTATGCTACTACAGATGGATACAAAAGTTGGACACATGGGCTGAGAAGTGGCAACTGAAGTTTAACATTGACAAATTGCAAATGTTAAACTTTAGTTGCATTACATATGGGTAGCAGTAACCCCAAAGACACGTACCAACTGTGTAGTGGCACACTCAGGGTGGTATAGAATGTAAAAGACCTGGGGTAATTATGCAGTCAGATATGAAGTTTTCTGAGGAGTGTAAACAAGCTGGCAGGGCAGATCATGGAGTGTTTTTAATGATATACAGGAATTTTTCTAGTAGAGAAAAGGAGCTGATTATTCATTTGTATAAGGCAATGGTCAGGCCACACCGTAAGTACCGCGTACAGGTTTGGTTGACTCATTTTAGGAAGTATGTTAGAGTTGCTAGAACGAATACAGAGGAGGGCAACAAGATTGGTGAGGGGAACGAAAGGGTCCCCTTATCAAGAAAGGCTTAAGTGCTTGCAGCGTCTGGAGACTAGGCACCTGCGCGGTAATTTGAGGTGTATAAGGCCTTGAAATGATTGAGCAGGCTCAATGCTAATGGGATTCTTCCTCTTGCTCAGATTCCACACTTGAGGGGGCATAAATTCGAATTGAGGAAAGAGTTGTAGAATAGATATGCGGAAATTTGCCTTTAGCCGGCGGATAGTTGATTGCTGGAACAAACTTCCATCTGTCGTTGTGGAAGTTTGTTATTGTTATTTGGTTTTTAGGAGCATTAGCAACTAAGGCCATATTGCTCTACGATATGCGGTGGTCATTCCCTGACCTTTCCGCATCCTCCGTATTTGGTGGTGACGGGCTCGAACCCCGGTCTAATCAAGAAGCGTGTGTTACGCACTACTGCCCTTCCCACCTGGCTACGGAGGCCCCCGTTGTTGTGGAAGTTGATAGGTTAAATAAATTCAAGGAAGAGCTGGACAACCTTTTAGAACGAATGGACGGGTGCAATGGGTTTTTTTTTTTTTGACTGATGCTGTATAAGCTTGCTTTCTTGCATAATGTGCCTCTACTAATGTTCACTGTGTTTCTCGCACCGCTTGTGCACAATGCGGGCCCGATGACAGCGCATTATCGTCTTGGAAGATCCCGTTTCTGTCCTGAAAATAATGCAACATGGCAGGGTGTACCTGGCCTCCTAAGAGCTGACGGTGCACCTCATATTCAAGTACAATGATAACAAGTATAAAGGATGTAGTGGAAACTACTTTAAATTCACTCTTTAAAGAAGTTATAATGCGTAATATGAGGGTGATAAGGAACAAGGGAGTTTTGTTGTAAACCGATCATAGAAATGACGTGCATAAAATAGCAGCTTCAGATTCTTTCGCAACATTGGGATTAAAATATGACAAACCAAAATTTAATGCTCCTATGGAGTATTAAAATTTGGAAAAAATTCTGGTGTATGACGTATCAAAGGATATGAGTAAAGAAGGTATTATACAGGACATGTATTGTAAAACCTTACACGATTTTGATTATTCGGAAGAGGAGATGAAACAGGAAATAGTTTTTACATTTTATACTGGTAATAAAAATAGAGCTTTAAATTGGTTTATTGGTCTTCCACCGAAAATGATTAGGTGTTTAGAAAGCCAGGTAGAATTTATTTAGGTTTTTCAGCATATAAACTCCGGCGTTTTACAGTAGTAAACAAATGCTTTAAATGTCTTGGATATGGACGTGCATCACAATTCTGCACACATAAAACTGTCTGTGGCCACTGTGCGGAGGGTGGCGTATGAAGATTATTAATAAAGACAGTGATCCTAAATATATTAATTGCAAGCGACTTAATAAAGATTACAATCATTCAGCACGAGATCAGAAATGCCCTGAGTATCTGAGCGCTATGGAATTAGTAAAAGTAAAAATAATTGATGATGAGTAATGGCACCTGACAACTTGGATATTACTAAAGCTAATTTGGTGAGAAGTAGTCAAATAAAAGTTATGCAAATAAATGCTCAAAGGTCACGTACAGTAGCTGAATTACGAGTAAATGTGGCTCAATATGGTTACGATATTGTGCGTTTACAAGAACCCTTTTTATGTATCTGTGGTTCAAGATATTCGGGTCTGACAAGGCTTGCACAATTTCTGGATATCCAGAAATAAAGAATTGAGCAAGCCTTGGACTGGCAACCAAAATCTGCTATTATGGTGTTTAATAATAATATCAATTTAACTGTTATATCAGGTTTATGTACTCAAAATGCAACGTGTGTTTTAATAGCTGCAGAGCATAAATATTTTTACATAATTTCATTGTATTGTCCTCCATATCAGGATATTAACCTGTTCTATTGATTATCAGGAAAGGGGTTTTATGGTATTAGGCAATACAAACCTAACCGTCACTTTGGATTCTAATGCAAAATTTATTCTCTGGCATAGTAATCAGGCTGATTATTAGAAGAATTTATAATTGCACATAACGAACCAGGAAGGCCTTGTACTTTTTCTAATTTAAATAGAGAATCAAATATTGATTTGACTCTCTTCTGGGGGAATCCAGGTTAAAATCTTGGATTGAGATGTTAAGGGAAATTATACTAATAGTGATCATCGTGCATTCCATTTTCTTGTTATTTCAGTTATATAGAAAACCAATATAGATGTGCAGCGAATTTAATAAGATTTCCACATAGAAAACTCGACTGGGATAGATTTAAAGAATCATTATGTCAGGACTTATTTTACACGAGAGGTAACGGAATTTAACGTATTAATGGTTAGGAAATTAGTATAGATGCAGAGAATTCAATTTATTGTATATGCAACCAGGAATTATTTTTCATATCAGAGTATTCAAGTTGAAGCACATCTGTCATACAGTAGGAGGATATATAGAGGGTGTCCCCAAGGATCAGTTTTGGGTCCAATTTTTGGAACTTAGTATTGGATGATTGACTTTCTAGGAATCATGCACACTGCCATAAGATTGCATATGCAGACCATCTGGTAATTTGTATAAATGGCAGATCTAGGAAGATTTTGGGGGAAACAGTTACGCCGGTTTTACAAGGTCTAGAAACCCTTGGCCAATACTAATAAGCTAAAAATTTCATCAGAAAAAGGTAATGCTGATTTTTAATCGCCATTTCGATTATCGGAGACCACCTGGAGTTGTGATTAATGGAGAACAAATACCATGTCTCCAGAATTAAATATTTAGGAATCATAATAGATAATCGGTTTAGTTTCATGCCACATATTGCTAGTATTACGAAGAAAATAAAAAGGTTGATGATGCGGGTGGGAGGTTACAGAAAAAAAGACTTTGATGTTGTACCAATTAAAGCTCGCTTATGCAGCTAGAATATGGTACAACTATGAGTTAAGTTCGGAATAAACTGTTATCCTTACACAGGTTCATGTTATTAGCCATATTTCGAACATGCAGAACAGTGTCAACAAATACGTTGCAAGTAATGGTGGGAGTTCTACCTTTGGATCTTTATATAGTGTACTCAGGGTTATCATATGCTCTGCGAAAGCAAATTCCAGCAACCATTATGGAGACCAAAGTAAAAGTGATATCAAGAAAGAGAAAAAAGAATACTGCAGCTTTTATATAACTTAAGGCAGGAAAAATGGATTGTTAGTGAGACAGGAAAAGTTACAATGAAGTTTATTCCTGATATAAGGTATATTACTTGTACATCTGCCGAAAATGGCTCTATCCCTCCATGGTTACGTCGTATTCTAACTGGACATGGGTCGCTTAAATTTAAGTTGTGTCACTTCGGATTAGAGGTCGATAGTGAGATTGTGGTTTAGAAGAGACCTGGGCACATGTGCTCAATGAATGTCCGCATTACTTTGACGAGAGGCAGGAACCGATAGTGCAGGTTCCACAACGACAGCCAGGAATGGAACAGTCATTACTGGCTATGGCTAGTAATTTCAATGCATTACAGAAGTTTTGTATTTGTGCCTTCGATAGAAGAAGAAACCTGGTGAATATTGATGGTCCTGGGCATGGGCGTCCGCATAGGGGGGCAAACGGGGAACTTGCCCCTCCCTGGGATCGAGTAAAAAATTCCACAAATTATAATCGTAAAAGTGATTGAGATATGTAACCTTACACCCTCGACCATGGGACGCTTTGTCTGCCTTAAAATTTTATTACGGGTTGGCCGGTTTCGGCCCTCGGCGGGGTAACCATAGAACACGTGTTTCATCTATTGCAGCAATAAAAGAGTTCCTGTTTTTGGTTCATCGATTGATATCCCCCAAACTTTACCAGAAGTTTTGGAACATTGCGACTATTTCCCTCCTATTAATTCGGCAATAACTATTGGTATAACATTAGTTGTTATAATCTGTACCATTGAAAGAAGTTTCAGCACCTTGAGACGTGTGAAAACATGTTTAAAGTGTCCACTATCTCAGAAACTCGCCTATAAGGTTTATGTATGATTAGTGTGCACAGGAAGAAACTAGAAGAGGAAGCGGTAAAGAAGAAATTTATTGAAAATGTCATCAATAGGTTTGCAAGCGATAGACGGAGAATTCAATTCTTATACGATACGTGATTATTGAAATTATTATTAATGTATATATATGAAGTTATTGTAAAAGAATATAAGAAATAGAAAAGGAGAAAGAGTGACAGAAGAGATGAATGCCATCAAATTTATGATTGTACATTACATCTGTTTTCTGTATATAACAATTTTTTAGTTAATTGTAATACCAACTAGATAAATTGGAGAATTTAGCATAAATGTATTAGGGGTGCAAACTATACTCATTAGTTCAAAGGGCCAAGTTTAGGTAACCTAAGTTGGACTTCTTTGTTGTACCCTATAAATAAACACATAAAATAGTAAAATTAAAATGATGATATAGCTAATTATAGATATATGGATACACTGAATGGAACGTTAACTAAGGTTAGCTCCACTCAATATATCCCATCAATAATTAGCTGAAGCTATCTGTTTCTGTTGGCCATCTGGCAAATAGAAATGAGTATAGTTTGCATCCCTAGTACTTTTATGCTAAATTCTCCAATTTATCTAGTTGGTATTATAATTAACTAAAAAAAAAAAAAAAAAAAACTGTTACATATATATATATATATATATATATATATATCTTGTTTCCTTTATATTGTAAATTTATATACATTATGTATGTGTTTTTGTATTGATGCAATACTGTATTCTATAATGTACTTGTTTAATTAAATAATTATTTAAAAAATTAAATAATTTATTGATGTAATTATTTGTCTCCAAGCTTTGTCTTCCCCCCCCCTGAAAATTTTCTTTGGACGCCCATGGTCCTGGGATGTGGACAGGAACACTTAAGTTCTTCATGACTTGCAATTGACTTCACATTATGTGCACTCTCTTCCATTCTTTTTTTTTTTTTTTTTCGTATTTATTTTTGCTGGTACCTAGGTACGGAATATTGCTGGCAATGATGGGTTGCGGGACCAGTTGTATTTATTTTATTATTATTTTTAGCTGGTATCTAGGTGCGGGATATCGCAATTTATGAGTTGTGGGCGCCCTGGGTAAGGGATTGCTGGCATCCACCGGTGAATGTGGTACGTTACAGCACAGGCTACTGGTACAGGTTCGACTCCACGTGCATAGGTTGGGCACCAGGAATCACCTATCCAGGTGCTAGCTGCTCCCTGGTGGCAAAGTGGCCTGACATAAACAACGCATACATAAACACACCGTAATACTGTGTCAGGCCTTTTTACAGAGATTTTGTATTCCATCATAGAGACATTAGGTGGAGATAGGCATACGTCTAGGAACCACCATAAACAAGAAACACATACATACAATTCTGCAAATGGGCCTCTGAGGTTGTACAAGTTCCGATTCATAATAACTGCAATGTAATGCACCAACCGTATAACTGAAACTTTATTAAAATAGAAAGAATATAAGACCGGATCAAATTAAAATGATAAAATAAAATACACTGATTGTACAATAAAAGCAGTAAAATAATAAAATAAAATAATAGCAATTGCGCTACACGAGATAAAAACAACCGTAGCTTTCAGAGGTGACCGCCTCCTTTATCGACAGTAAGACAACTTGTCATGGGACATCCTTAAATATCTGCGGGATAGCGACTCGCGGCACTTGTTATCGTATTAGTGTGGGCAGTATCCTCCACAGGGGCACAGAAATGGCTCGGGAGCGTGCCAGGCGGAACGGTTCATCCCGTCCAAGAATTACGGTTTCAAAGAGGGGATGAATACGGAGCCCCTGCCTCTATTAATGGCGTTATGCTCAGAAAAGCACATCCGCAAACTCTTTGCGGTTCCAATATCCGTGTGAACGATCGACTATGACGGCATCGCCAGGTGAAATTTGGTGATTCTTCCTCCCAAAAAATGGACTCCCTTGAGCATAGAAGATATTTGTAGCTGGGTAGAACTATATCTCTTCATTACTACTACGTTATTTCGAAACACTCTGTATAAGCGGGTTCACGGCGCAGCGATGGGCTCTCCATTAGTGCTGTTGTAGCAAACCTAGCCATGGAGGATCTCCAGTCTAAGATTTTTGATGGGTCTGCTTCCCCATGCGTGCATGGCAACGATAAGTCAATGATACATTGGCCATTGTACAGAGGGGAAGAGAGGATGCGGTTCTCAGTTTTCTTAATAGCTGCTCCCCTTTAATTCAGTTTATCTCGGAGGTGGAAACAGACGGTACACCCTCCCTTTCTTTGATGTGTTAGTTTAGAGATGGCTCTAGAGTAAAAACGAGTGTGTATAGAAACCCGATGAGCAGGGGGCAATATAAGCATTATAACACGGCACAAGATAACAATCACAAAATTCTTGGCCTGAATGAATGGTCCCGCCTGGCACGCTCCCGAGCCATTTCCGGTTTCTGTGCACCTTTGTGCTGCGAGCCATGATCCTGCAGATATTTAAGTTTGTACAATAACAAGTTAAGTCTTACTGTTGATAAAGGAGGCGGTCCCCTCTGAAAGCTACGGTTGTTTTTATCGCTTTTATCCCGTAAAGTGTAATTGCTATTCTTCATATTTTATTTAATGTTACAATCAGTGTATTTTATATTATAATATTATTTCTATTTTAATAAAAGTTCAGTTATACGGTTGGTGTATTACATTGTAGTTATTATGAATACATGCAGATCTCATCAATGAAACCTTGGTCCATAGGCACCAGGGGTCCTTGTTCTTGCCAGCAAAACATGCTCCATGTTGTACTTAGGGAAGGACGTTACATGTTTGTTTTCCATGAAGATTAATTCCTATAATTAATAATCACGTGAAATTAATAGTTTAAGCTTATAGCCCAAATCACTATACATTTAACGTTATATTTCAGGCATCTTAATGTTACCCATCATCCGACTATGCTGTTAGGGGTAGAAACCCTTTCTATTTTTCTTCGGCGTGTTGCACTAAGTATTTGAACTCATCCGACCAGCACACTGGTTTCTGTAAGTGGTCAAGGTCATCAATAACTAATCTGCGACGCACTCACGCTACAATTCCACCCCTTTTCATCAACAAATTATTGATTAAGAAACGCATTGTTCACTTAAGCAGTCAGTACCAGGAATTATGTGGGAAAGGTAGAGGGCAAATAACGACCTTCCTATAGAATTTCTGTCCACTGTGTACCACGTGTATGAAATTGTCTTTCATACTATAGCAGTATTACACGAAAGAGTAATTTCATGTATCGATTCTGTCTATTGATTGTAACAATATCTGCAGTGAAAGTATCCCTGATATCATGGAAGCTGTTTGTTCGGCTAGTTTTCTACAAATTCATTGGGCACGATTGTACGGTGCCAAGTAGCCCAACGAATACAACTTAAAAGTTCTACTGACTGAGGAACTAGGCTCCAATCAAGAATTTTCTATTCTAACAGAAAACGCAACTAATGTGAGATGTGAATGAATATAATTTATTTTTATGCTTTATTTAATTAAAGAATAATTTATTCGAATACATTTCCTTTCTAAAATAAAATACTAATTAATTTCTTATCAAAAATGCGTGAAGGTTCTTTTGCATTTCATCAATGTAATTATTCTGTAAATTGTGACTTTATCAATTAACTCTGTCAGAGAAAAGGAACATTCATTGCAGCAAACAAACGATTTCAAACTAAAAACGATAGCTGAATTATGCTGATTAAGCGTAATAAAAATCGCAATGCAATGGCTGATTTAATTCAATATGTGACGGTGCAGCTTGTAATATGTTTTCCATTATTTGTCTCTTGCACTGGGAGATACTGCTGTCGCATAAATATTACGTTAGGCGGCCATTTTCTTTCTCCAAATTTCGCGTCATTTTGTGCTTTGAATAATTTCCTGTGTTTATCCGAGTAATCTGTGTACACTTCCGTTCTTGTAGGCAGTGAAACATCTAAGATACCGAAAACGTGCCGCGAAGGAGATGAAAAATTGAATATGCTGCAAAACACAACTATTTAAAATCGATGAAGCAATTAGCTGTACTGATTGGGGGTGGTGGTGATTTTATTTTTTAAAATCAAATAAGTCCTGTTGCTTAAGTTAAATCGAAGTTCAATAAGTGAGTCGCAATAACGCATGCCATTCAGGGCCTCGATTCCTTCAGCGAGTATGGGAAGAGGATGTTTGAAATGCGCTTAGTTTCGAAAAGCTGCAGGTACTGATTATGCAAATTACAACACCTGTGGCAAGCACTGGACTAAATGCAATTCCGTGGCCACAAATTTGGAATTATTTTGGTTTTGGGATTTATCATGCGGAAGGTATGCACGACTTTTTCTCCTTTCCTGGTTCAAGCAGAAAATGCTGCGATATTTCCTACCCGAATGATCACGGGCGAATTTATAAATTTTAAAGTCTTAAAATATCCGCTGACGGGGCCTCTTATAGAGGGGATTCAGAAAAAATAAAATTAAAACAGTGACGCGAAACTGTAATTTGAATTTATTTATTTTAATAAATAATGTGGTATAACGAGTGGCGTGTAATGTGGGTCTGAAAGATTCGTTTACGTATATCTGATTTCAAATGATAATGAATTAATGCGCTATTGCATTAAGTCGTTACCTCGATCATTCAACAGTTACCTTATTAGTGTAAGCCTAAATATTCTGCACTCTCAAAACTGCTAAGATCAGAAGCACTAATCATATTTGGCGGATGCCACATAGTTCGGTAAATATATTCAATTAAAACACGGGCGCTTTTATTTTTCGGAAAACACCCTGTATGATATGCATTAGGCGACAAAAGTTAAGATATAGTTGGCTTTGCATACTTTCTATCGATCTGAAGTTGTGCGCTTGATCACGTATCAAATACACTCAGCCTCTCTGCCTATGTCCATATCGTTATCATATGCAAATGAAAGGTTTAAGTCGGTACTATTCAAACCACTGTCAACGGTTTTCCCATTGGTGGGTAAGTTGACGAAATCAATCTCTCTCCTCAAGAAAAAAAAATTAAGTTTTTCTTTAAAAGTGAATCTATAATCAGTGTTGGGACAACTTCTGTTTCTTATCTTCCTTAATGACATTGATCAGAGAGAGAGAGAGAGCGCAGAGGAAGTTGTCAAAATTTTCTGCTGATTCAAATGGCCTGCAAAACAGCAAATGAACTTCACTGCTTTTAATTATAAGGTTTTTCACCCAGGGAACAGAAATCCAGGAATTACTTAGAACCTTGGGGGAGTGGGCTTAAAAGTGGTTCAAGGCGAAAAAGACTTAGGAGTTACGATTCAGTGGGTCATGAAATTTTCCATGCGGCGTAAACAGATCATGGCTATGATATATTGTATAGGATTTGCGCAAAGACAATGCTTTGCTATTAGACAATGGCGAAACCGCATTTAAGAGTATTGCATTCAGGTATGGACTGGGGGGGGGGGGGAAGAGTGCTGAAATTGGTGAACTGGTCGTATCCACGTAAAGAACAGCTTATAAAGTGCGGAAAACTGGAGAGTACAAATGCAAAATTTTGGGGAGTAAGAGGATTATCTCAAATGTGTACTTTCGGGGTTTGAAGTGTAATTTTCTTCTATTTACTTACATAAAATAACGAGTGATACATTTTTTTTACTGCAGTTATTTATGAAATATTGAGCTTTGCAGTAGTTTTTTCCTATGGTGCATTGCCATATTTAAACTATGTTTACAAACAGAAACTTAAGCTGTCGTTTCATCAACTGTTTTTCAGCTATCAGCATGCCATTAAATATGTAGTGGTGATGATCTAGCAATGTTTTTATTATTATTATTGTCTGAATCAAGCAGGCGGTCGTGGAATTTGCTAAGGAAACTATTAGTGAATTTCTTTAATTCATTTGCATTTTGAGATTATAAATGCGTGTAGTCGTAATGTGTTCTGTTATCTGTTTATTTAAATCTTTTTAACAATAAACAAATAACATGGTAGATGAGCATTTTAAACTGACTAAAAAACTCCAGACTCCCCAGAAAAGGTTGAATAGCACTGGTTTAAGTAAAGAATCAGATCATGCAGCATATTGTCAAACTGTGTCCAATTAGGTGAGGGGCGAGGTCTGTACGTAAGCCGAACCAAGGCTGGTGCTCCTTTCACTTCATCTTAGAGAACAGTCGTTTCAATTGGTTTCGTGACCATTGGGGATGTCCACAGGGCTCGATCCTAGGACCAACTTTCTGAAACATGGTCCTGGATGAGCTCCTAAATCAAGATCTTGGGCATGTTAAGTCCCAAGACTATGCAAACGATTTGTTCCTTTCCGTGCCTGCCAGCTCAAGAGCCCACCTTGAAATTTCTGCTAACCGAGCACTCTGGCTCCTCCAAGAGTGTAAAGTGTATTGATGTCTAACGGCACCAGGGGTTTCCCCCATCTCCGCGTTGCTTTCATTGTAGGTGTACCAGTTCACTGGGAAGGCCAGAGATTTAAAAGTGTGTGTGTGTGTGGATTTTGTATATGTGTAGTGTTGTGTATCGTTGTTCATCTGGCCGTTTAGCCGCTGGACCCCTACTGAGGCCCAACGTTGTCCACACTTGGCCTCGTGGAGGCAGACCAGGTACACAGAATGAAGTTTTACTCTGGCAGGCCCTGCCACCTAGTTTCCTGAGATTTCAGTGACTAGGGCCTAAAAAAAAAAAAAAAAAAAAAAAAAAAACACTCGGTAGGGGTGAGCGCTGGAATTAGAAAAGCCAATTGAGGTGTATGCGGTTTAATTTGGATGAAGTTAAGTTTTTGCAGTTTGCGTGGGGTTATACGCTGGCGTATTAGGTAGAGTAGGGGGGAGACTGAAGGCTGGGGGGAAAAGACAGAAGTATGGGGACGATAGAGAAGGCGACCCCAGGATTTTCAGTGAGGCAGGCCCAAGCCCCACCAGGAGAAGAGACAAGACTGTCTCCTCCTCCCCACCAGGGGAAAGGGAGTAAAGGTACCAGGCAAGGGAGCCCGGTACAGATCGCCATCAGGCATTGACAGTTGTGAGCACATGGGGGTCCAAGCGATCTGAACTGGATCTTCTTTGGTGTTCTTTTTCAATGTAGGAGTCAGATCCCAGTCGCAGGGTCATACATGAATGAAGTCCTGTGTCAGGTTGTCTCTGGTTCAGACGTAGGTCTTCCTGGTTGTCAGTTCCCTCGTGAATAAGGCTAAATGATGGTCATGTTCGTAGTTGTGGGTACAATTTTCTTGTGTATTCCGGTTTTCTCTAGTCCTGGTTTTGGGATTCATCATCAGCTTCTGGGTGCTGTGCATGGTGGTTTGCTATAAGTGCTCGCCTTCTAGCAAAGAGTTTCTGTGCAAAAATGGTAAGGGCTTTGTATGCTTGTTCCGAGTCGAGAAGATGCTGTTCCATATTCTGCGGGAAGTAGGTGATAGCAGTGGTGAGCCTGCATCGCAGGTCCTCATACTGGTCGCAGTCATACATGAGATGTTGCCATGTTTCCTCGTGGCCACAGAGGCAACGGGGATCCTCAGTGATTCGGAAGCTAAATAGTTTTGCATTAAATGGCCCGTGCCCTGTGAGCAGAAAGGTGACGTGGAGCCCTGGTTGGAACCAACTCGGGAGTTTTGGAAAGACACTGTTTACGCTAGGGAAGAACTTCTTGGTGATTTCCCCTTTAGTGGATTCTGTCCACCGATCCTGCCATTCCTGTCGGAGGTGGTCGAGCAATCTGGTTTTTTCAAGCTTCCTGTTGTTGGTGAGATCCAACGTGAAGTTTACGATAGTGCACGGTATTTCTTTTGCCATATTATATGTCAGGGCGCATCTGATGATTTCCAAGTCCAGCGGGAGGACTCCGGCCAGAACCTGGAGTGCGTGCGTTCTGACTGTGGAGACAGCTCGTGTGATTGTCAGAATTATTGACCGCTGGATGCTGTCCAAGGTTCTTCTATTTACCAATGTGGTTACCTTTTTGTACCAAACTGGTGAAACATATGTGATGACCGGGATGAAGGTAGATTTGTAGTAGAGGGACAGGGTCCGCTTGCTTAGCAACCAGTCCCTCCTGGTCACTCTTGCGACCAATGCAGAATATTTCCGTATCTTTTGTTTAATGTACTTTAGATGGGGCTGAAAAGACAGATTTTTGTCAATGATGATTCCGAGATATTTTATTTCTGTAGCAAGTTTTATTGTGGTGCCTTGGATTTTCACTTGCGGTGGTCTGGCAAGGTCGAGTCTGCCCTTCAGGAGTACCGAGCAGGTCTTACTTGGAGAAATCCGCAGGCAATGGATTGTAGCCCAGTTTTGCAAAATTCTTGCGTGGTTGGCTTTTTCTTCGATCTGCGCTCGTGAGTCAGCAGCAACAGTTATTATCAAATCAGATCAGCTCCTCCAAGAGTGGGCTACCCAGCACAACCTGACAATCGCGGCTGAGAAAACCTCCAGCATCCTCCTGAAAGGGAATCTAAGCTCAACCAGACCACCGCAGATTAAGATCAATGCCACAACCATCAAGCACCGCACCCACTTTAAGCACCTTGGTGTAATCCTGGACTCAAAACTGTCCTTCCCCACACGTACAGTATATCCAAAAGAAAATAAGAAATTACACAGGATTGGTGACAAGGGTCACCCGCAGGGACTGGGGTCTAAACCGACGTACCCTAGCCCTGTTTTACAAAGCAGTCTTTATTCCAGCCATCTCATATGCTGCAGGGGTCTGGTATCATCGGGCAACTATTGTCACAAATCAGAAGAAATTAGCTACCGTTCAAAGAGCAATACTACGTACCATCACAAGAGCCTGCTGCTCGCCGTGCAGCAGGCTCTTGTCCTCGCTGGAGTCCTCCCTCTAGATCTTGAAATAATTATATGTGGCATGTTGTATCATCTGTCCAAAGGAATCCCCACTACCACCATTGGATTCACCACCACCCCAGCAATCAATCGCAAGACAGAAAAAAAAAGCCGCTTTCTCGCACATGTGCAGAAGGCCTGGCAGCACAGATGGACAATATCCACTTAGGGAGTAATTACAAAGAAATTCATCCCTCAAGTTCGCAATGATGACGTTCCCAAAAGCCCCGAGCTGGTTTCCCCTGGCCTGTACATAACGTACCTCCTCACAGGCCACGGGTCGATACAAGAAAAATTAACGTCTCTGGGCATCACAGATGATCCACGCTGCCACTGTGGCACTGACGAATCTTGGCACCATATAATGTATGACTGTCCTGACTATGAAGACTTGAAATCTATTCTGATCACGAAGATTATTAATTTGCCAAAGGATCAAGAACATATACTAATTCATAACCATGACAATTATAAATAATTCACTTTTGCACAGGATGTCTTCAACAGACGAAGAACATTAAGGAGCCTAAACCACCAAGAGCAATAACTTGAGACAGATTCTGGGCACCCCTCTACAGTAGCATCAATCGCCGACCTCATCAAAGCTCAGTTGAACTGAAATTCACTTCCTTCATCCAAGTTCCATCGGGGTGATATCTGCAACTGAATCTCCAGGCAAGATCAACCAGTACCTGATCTCACTGAAGACTCCAAAACCCAGACACTGAAGACACCAGCGGCTTTTCTGCCACAAGCCACATTAACGATCGAACCGAGTACTCGAACCTGGTTTTCTTTTACTCTCTTCCCCGACCGGGGGAAAATTGGTTCCTGTTTCCTCCCCCCCCTGGCGAGGCCTGGGCCTGACTCTCTGGGGTCGCCTTCTCTATCGTCCCCATACCTCTGTCTTTCCCCCCAGCCTTCAGCTTCCCCCTACTCTGTCTATCTCGCAGTGTACACCCCATACAACTTATCAATTAATAACGTCCAAATTTAAACCATGCTTACGTTTCTCTTGGCCTTTTATATTCTAGCGTTAACCCCCTTTTCTTTTTATTTCTTTTTTTTATTATTTTTTAATTTAATTTTTTTTTTTCACATAGGCCCTTGCTACTGAAATCTTTGGAAACTAGGTCCAAAATCTACTGGGTACCTGACCTGCCTCCCCGGGGCCAAGTGCGGTAACAGTGGGTTCCAACAGGGGCCCAACGGCTCAGAAGAACAACGGTACACAACACTACCCACACACTTTTTAAATCTCTGGCCTTCACAGAGTTCCGTGCTACACAGAGTACACAACGCGGAGATCGGGGAAACCCCCTGGTGCCATCAGACAACTAACACATTTTGCACTTTGACATGTTTGCAAAACTAAGATTGGATTCAAGAGCGATAGTCAAATGTTATGTTCATGAATAAGTGCAGATTCACTTCAAAGTTCGATTATCAACCCTTAATAGAAGGGGCCGTAAACACGCAAGGCATGTACTAAGGGGCTCACTTCGAGAGAAGAATTGATTGCAGTTAAGTACACAGAAGAAATTCTTAAGCTCCAAGAAAGCTTTTATTGACGCAGTAGGTATCCAGTTACTTTTAATGGGCGATAACGCTATCCTCCACAGAGTTCAAGTGATGGAGGACTTTTTTTCAGAGTGGGTATATTTCCCGATTGGAGTAGCCACCGAGGTCTCCAGATTTAAATCCCATTGGATTTAAATGTATGGAATGCTCTCGGGAAATTGAGTCTCAGCTCTCCCACCACTTCTGCATCTGCCAAAACAAAACTGGGAGATGAATTCAGATCCAGAGACCTCGATGGTCTCCGGATCTGAATTCACAAAATGATATTTACAAAATGGGGTCCATTTTGTAAATATCCCGAATCCAAACAAAGTTATCAACTGCTTTCTTAGAAAAGTGAATTTCAATAGCGCCAAAACTTTTGAATATTCATGAACAGCACGAGTGCCATTCATGAAAGCCGCGAGAATGTTGTGGGCGTTTTCAAGTGTATATGAGCTAATATTAATATATAAACTAATATATAAGAAATGATACGATCTAACCCCAAGTTCAAAAGGCATATTGTCGCATCATAACATTACATCGGTGGTACGTACCAAATTTCATTAATTTCTATCAATTGTATTGTAAACTATCGCAATTTTATCATTTATACGAGATGATAAAATGTCACCATAGCTTTTGTCCACTAGTGTGGTATCTCTCCGTTGGGAATAAGTAGAAATCTCCGACTGCCCTCCCTCTGAAAAAACTAGCTGTCGGTGACACTAGAACGAAAGTTAATGCTGCCTCAGAGGGATGAGGGCTGTCATGTATGGTAGATTAAGCGGAATGAAAATGATGTCATCGCTAGGTGGAATAATAGAAGGGATTTTTTTTTTTTTTTTGAGGGGGAAAACGTACGGTTTGAAAGTGCAGTATGAGGATTCATATTGCATTTCCAAAAAAAAACAAACAATTTATTGCAAATTCACCCAGGACAATTGTCAGCTAGAGCATGCTACTTACACAGTACTCGCTATTATTGTTTTTAGAATATGTGCCAAGGCAACTAAGGCCATGACGCGTATTATGTAAAATTACATATCCTTCGTTCTGGTGATAAAAAAAAAAAACGAACATAGGAATGTACGTGATACTTTGTGGAAGGAAAAAACCATGTAATGCTCGTCCTAGACCGACCAACTGGGCCACGGCGCCATAAGTCAAAAATTCTCGCTGTGAAAAGAAACATATTTAAGCTTCGTTCAGCAACGGGAATCGAACCGAGGCCTTTTCGCTCACCGTGTGCAAAAGCTGTGTTGAAGTTGTCGATGGCTCTTCGGTTGTTTTCTTTTCCGCGCGATATCAGGAAGACCAGTTGTAACAGAATACTGCAGATATCGTCGAAAGATGCTCCACAACAATTTTGAAGGGTTCTTCTGGCGAACGAGCGACTTTTACCGCTTTTGGTGTAGGCGGATAATCAGGAAGGTGCAGCTAGAGCGCGATCAGCGTCTACATTAGTTCTAGGGAAGTTTCCATTATTGTGTAGTGGGAACTTATAACGGTAAGGAAATGTTTACTCGTTTTGTTTTCCAGCTGGAACTAATATCACAACAGATTATTCAAATAGACTGGTTCGTAACAGCGGTTCCCTTACTATTACAGAAAATGTGATCAACATAAGGCATCTATTTTCTGTATACGTACAGAAAGTGATCTTTGAGTTGTTTTCTTTCAGTTATTCGAATATTACGTAACACCGCTTTCAAGAAAAACATAAAATTATGATTGAGCAAAGCGTGCATTTGCCGAACATTTCTGCGAACCCCCCCCCCCCCTCTCTGAAAGAAGCGCTCCGTGCTTTTACGTAAGAAAACGGTAGTAATATTTAGAGATGAAGTGAGGATGAGGAAACACTCGGAAGTGCATCACATTTCATCGAGGCCGTAAAACCCTTGCCGATCGTAAGTAAAATGGTGCTTCCATTTCTATATCCTTTCCAGCGTTTCTTCCCATCAGCTACCCTCCGAAGTTCCATCGTAGGCGAAGAAGAAAACAATTGAACCACTCTGACGAAACGATGCGATCAAATAGTGGAAGGATAAATGTTATTTGTTCCAGCGTCGCTGCTGCTGCATTTATTTCCATTGACGGGCCATGAAGATAATGCACGAAGTTTCTCCCCTGTCAGTCACCAAGGCAACGGGGACAATGCGAAATATCTTACAATCATTGGAAGACTGTGCGACAGTCAGAAAGGAGCGATAAGTGTGTGTGGGGAGGGGGATTGTTTAATTTGCTCGGGATCCCTTTAAAGCATCATTTTTATACGTGCAGATGAGTTGGAGGAAATGACGTTAACATTCCCATCAGGTTCTTGCGCTGCCTTCCCACAACGTTGCGGTGTCGTCGACAATATTTCGAAATGGAAACGTGAGTCGCCTGATGCGTTTGTTGAAATAATTAAGATAATGGCTTTCGGAACAGAGCGGGGGATTAACGCGGGTTACGAAATATCTCGCCGACGATATCAAGATGGCAGAAGTTTATTAAGAAGGCAAAATTATACCTAAGATTAAGGAATGAGCAAAACTAATAAATGCCGCTTGATTTTTAGGAGCGTATTAGCATCGCGTCTCGTCCATAAACATAACTGAGGCCAGCTTGAAGAAATTCCGTACACGAAGTCCTCGAAAAAAGTCGATAACATTTTGTTGTATCGTTTTTCCAGTTGAATGACGTCACTAATGTACCTCGTGCTTTTTTCACTTCCTTCGTAACTCGAGTGAAAAAGGCACATTTAAGATAAAGCTACCCACAGTTGGCACTTCAAAAATACGTCTTCAATTGTCCATTTATTCAAACAAAAAATTGACATTACATTTTGATAGGCAACGTGGAATGACTTTATATAACAAAAGCTTCCCATGGGCACAAGTAGCATCAATAAGAACGATGGACATCACAGTGGCTGTAGACCCAGTGCAGTAATAATTAAATTAAAAAAGGCGAGATGCAAAGAACTTAACTCGCTGAATACACCATGTATTAAACAAAGTACGTTAAAGTAGATTAAATCTCTGTTGTATTTCAATAGAGATTTAATCCATCTGCATTTCAACTTATCATAAAGTGGAGGGATCAGTAGTTCACCTTTGCAGGTTTGGAAGTAAATAAAGCTTCGATATAATTTAAAACCATTAATTTTAATAATTGGTGTCATTTAGTGGGTAAATTCGGATATACCTTCCAGAGCATTGAATTAGGGGCAGAATGACAGTTACTATTATTCAAAAATGCGTAAATATACATTTTCGAAATTTCCAGCAAAGACCAATAATGATTCCAAGTATAATAATACTATTTAAAATAATACAGCGTTCACACAGCCTCGACTGAAGAATTCAGCTAATCACGGACCTCTCCAAATGAGTGGCAAAGGCGATATATCGTGCCATGATCTGCAAAATATAGATAATACTTATTTTGCATTCTACACTTAAAATAATGGCACGATGAAAGTATTAACTCACGCCCATACCAATTACTCATTCATTTACTTTTCATATCGTTGAATGGATCGAACAACTGTTCTTACAAAAGTAGAAGAAAATATCCCTGTAATTACTGCAGTGTCTAAAAGCAGGTTTTTCAGTCACTAAAGATAGACTTTTAAGAAATAGTAGTAGTGGCGCGTGATGCAAAGAAAGCAAGTATATGAGCTTATGCAGCATCAGACAAAAAAAAAAAAAAAAAAACACACACCATTCCCTCCAAATGCCTGTCCAGTTCCTCCTTAAATTTATTCAATCTATCAATTTCCACAACGACAGATGGAAGTTTGTTCCAGCAATTAACCACCCGCTGGCTAAAGGCAAATTTCCGCACATCTATTCTACATCTGTCCTTTTTTAATTTAAACTTATGCCCCCTTAGGTTCGTAATCTGAACAAGTGGAAGGATCCCATCAAAATTCAGCGTGCTCAACCCATTCAAGGCCTTATACACCTTAATCAGGTCACCGCGCAGGTGCCTAGTTTCCAGCCACTGCAATTTGCAGAACTTAAGCCTCTCTTGGTAAGAGGATCCCTTCATTCCCCTCACCAATCTTGTTGCCCTTCTCTGTACACGCTCAAGCAAATCGACATCCTTCCTAAAAGTAGTATCAGTATTTAATGGAGAAGATTAACTACAAATTCATCCAACAATCACTGGTCGAATCTGGTACGAAGGTAGCTTGAAATGAACCTAAGTATTAATATAAGAGTTGCAATCTGTTAACAAAGCAGATATTTTGAAATGTGAAGGAATATTTGAGAGGAAGTGGGGATGAAAGATTTCACGGTTCATCGTACGTGAACAAGTTATTAGCGATGAAAAGGAATATCTGACCGTATTGAGTACGCAGTGCAAATAATAAATTAAATAAATAATAAATTAGAACTCCTGTTGATAGTTTTTAAATATGAGGACATGGCACGCCACTGCTAGTAGCTTTTGGAAGGAACACTGGGGCATTAGCAGTTTTCAAAGCGATGTATGATAGCTTTCATTCCTTCTTAAGGAAGTTCGCATGTATATACAGCTCCTATTGACTTCGTCATGTTCGTTTGAACGTAAAAACTCGACTTCCAGTCGGCGGGTTTTTCAAGAAATTTCTATCTGGTTCTTTCAGAAAAATATATCTACTCATTAAAATCGGATAAACAGAATTCCAGATTATTAATATTTGTTTTGCTTTCCGCTGATATCACGTAGGCTATTCACGGAGAAAACAGATGCTCTCAGTTCGCTAAATATATAAAATATGAATTTAACCATTCGTGAAAATGCCTATTCACGATAGGGGGATCGAGTTTTGCATCCACAAACGTAAGTCATGTCATTCGAAAAGACTCACCAGAAAGCGTATTTATCATATGAACCAGAATTCAATGAGTTAAATTTTAAATACTAAATTCAGAGGAGAGAAAAATTATCTGTATTGTAACATTAAAATAAAACAGATTGATATACATTGATGCCGCAATCTTTCCATCGTAGCCACAGGTCAGACGTTTTCGTTAAGTAATTGATGCATTTGCGCAGTTGCTCAATAACTGGCATTGTAAATCAGGATATTAAAAGTAAACGATAATTGCTGAACCAGTAGGCAACGGGTTAAAAAGTGTTATGCGGCGTTTTAACACATCGGACATACTTGATCAAATCCTGACACGAGCAAAGTTCTCTTTTTATTTATTTTTAAAAGCTGCTTTTGTTTCCATTTATTAATTTAATAATAATTATTCAAGTTTTAATTTCGTAATTATTATTATTTATTTTTGGAAATTTGACTGTGTTGATAAATGCTGTTGGTTGTCGCTGCAATTATAAGCTTAATCGTTAAAAAAATTCACATTCAGGGTACGTTAAATCTTACTTCGGTTAGATAAACTTTTTTTATATTAATTAGAGCATAAAGACAAAATGTGTTGACCTTTTGTTATTAAAATCCAGGCGGAAATAAGTAAAACGTTGACTGCATACTACGAAACTAATGTACGTGTTATCATTAGCCATATGGTGCGAGGAAGACGGAGGCTTATGCTGCACCAGCCAAAAAAATATTCCCAAGTTACCCTGAGAGAGAGAAGTAGAAAGAAATCACCAAGGAAGAGAAGAATGATGATATCCAAGCTCAGGACCTTGGGTGTGCCAAGCCCATACTCACTAGATATGAGCTCTATGGGGGGGGGGGGGTTATATATTAAATAACAAAAAATCCGTATAATATGCGTTGCATTTCAATATTTATTAAAAGTCCGGTGAGAAATAAGTATTACAAAACGTTGGGTGAATATTAAGTTTTGAGGTACGTGCAGCGAAGTTAAAAAACAGTTACTTTTATTATTAGTTAATTATAACTTAATAAAAAAATCTAACGCGCCTGAAATGTAATGTTTATTATTACTAGGAAACACAACTTGCTCACCGGTAAAAAAAAGTTTGGTTTTTGCTGCAGTAGCTTCTCCTACCCATTTTGACAAGACTTCACTCTTAATTGATGCCTAATTTCATTTGTTCAAGCTGTATATTCGTGTTGCGAGTTTTTCCACCCCATGATTACTGGGAAAAATACTTAAATTCGTGCAACGAGTTAATACTGTTCCCCCTCTTCTCTCCCCCATGGATTACATAAGGCAAATAAATCCGAAAGGCAGGCGAAACTCCCTCCCCTTCTAACCCAAATAAGTTTTCAAAATGCTAACTTTTGGATCTTTTACAGAATAAGTTTATTTGAATATTCAGTTTTCAATTTTCGTTTATTGCTTGGCGTGTTACCATAAAAATGTAATCTATTAATTTTTCTGCTTCGTAAACTCATCTCAATTAGGAGTTCATCTAATTCTTGCGCGGAGATTTCCATCAGCATTAAGGCCTTGCGCACTTACTTTCGACCATGACCAGAGTCCTCAGTGCGGAAGGTAACGTGGAAGGTCGTTCTCGAGGTCGATTTCGAATGATTGAGCGGCCGCGCTGAGAGCGCTACAGCCTCTAAAACATTTTCTACGAATAATCAACTCGGCAAGGACCTGCCAGTGGAGCGACTCTGGAATGGAAGACTGGATTGCATTCAAAGTTATCCTCACATACGTACATGACCTTGTTCCTTTTCTGGAGGAACGGATGCATCTTAAATATGTACAGATATCGCGAATAGTTTGTATTTTAAACAAACCCCCTGGCTTGTAGCCGTGAAGGGTGTACAGCGATGTGTCTTCTGTATACAATAAAGAGTTCTTCTTCAAATAGATTTTACTTTTTATTTAAAACTTTGTCAAGGTTTGAACGATAACGTATCAGAAAACGTTGCGAAGACGACGACTACTTCTTAAGAAGAAATTATTGAAATCATCGCGTGAAGCTCGAGGATTAAAAATTAACGAAAACTATGCGAGAAATATTTCATTAACGCAACCGCTTCGGATTATGGCACGAGAAAACAAAGATGTAGGATTTTTGCTTCCACTGCTAGGCGAAATTATCTCCTGAAAATTTCATTCCGAGAGAATACTCTCAGTTGGATGTTTACGGATTTTATTCAAAGCAAAGAGGAGTTGAAAAAAAGTGTCTGTTCTTTGTTCAATACTTAGAAGGCGACGCAGGAAGGAAGCGTTGTCATTTCTTACTCTTTGGAGATTGATTTTCGCCTTTCGTTCTTTTAAATCTAATTATCTTTTACCTACTATTTACCGGCTACACCTACAGGTTGAAATCAATTTAGTTTCAGGGCGATAACGCTCCTTATTCAGTATATTAAGGAACTCCATCTCCGGCTTTACTGGCCCTAATAAATGCCCTTATTTGATTGCACATTCGATAACTGAAACTACGAATGTTTTTAGGATAAATGTAGAAGAAGACTTATTAGAAGGAGACAGAGTTTACGTTACGGTTGTTAAGGATTTTATGCAACAACAACGTGAAGTCTGAATATATAGTAGAAGAAATAGCTTCTGAAGTCATTTGTTACATTAACATAAAACTAGACTATCTCTGTAGCTCAGATTACTAATAGAACAGTTTTTTTGCACGATTTATCTGTATGTTGGTAATTTTCGTTTTGTTCCAGTGCCGTTAAAAATAATAATTTAATTTCCAATCATATTCATAATTACAACGTTCTATAAAGAATGGTATTAATAAAAGAAAAAAGTAAAAGGATACGTAAACAGCAGTTAAATTTTAATAAAGTGAAATGGTCTGATATGAATTATGCATTCAAAAACTGCAACTAGAATTATTAATGATCCTCGTCAAGCACCAGATTGTTTTTATGAAATCGCTGATGAAGAAATGGATGGCCTTGTACCATGCTGTAGGTCAACATATTCAAATTATACTGGTTCTCAACGCAATTAAAGTTTCTGTTGGCAAAAAACAGAACGAAAAATACATAGGTTTAAGATAAACACGGAAGTGTGCTTCTGTAATAAGTACTCTTCTTTATGGAAGACAAGTTAAGCCTACATTAAAAATGTGACTGACAAATATTTGAACTTTGTTGAGAGAAAAATCTTTGAGGTTGAAGATACTAAGCCTATATTCAGTTCTAAGGCAAAAAAATGAAAATGCTACAGGGAATACTATTCTATCCAAAGATCTCATATCTTTAGGCCGATTACTTTGCAAGCAGCTTTGAACAGAAAATATAAAAAACCAAATATTGACGTCGATCTAAATAAAGTATAGCGATATACTGAATTTATCTGAAGTAAATCAAGCTCCAGTAGTATACTAATAACATGAAAAAAAAATGTGGAACGACACTGCATTTAAGAAAAAAAATAAAAATAATTCTCTTATTTTAATTTAATATAAAATTATTTTCTGACAGTGTAATCTATGTCGCTCAATTAAAAGAGGTATTTGTCTCTCAGGGTGATCTGGCCGAACAGACATGATGATTTCTTCCGTAACAGGTATCTCTGGCGTTGGACTACAGAGTACAAATACATCTTTGATTTCAACAAAGCCTTTGATAAGGTAATTCATCGGAAATTGGTGAAAGTAACTGGATCATTACGGACTCAGAGGTAAAGCCGTAGAATAGATTGCAAATTGCTTGGAAGGAAGACAAATGTCCGTAATTTTTCAAAAGGTAATGTGTTTCTTATTGTTTTAAACCAGAAGCTGGTGGAACCATAGAATTAATCTCTGGGGCTCTTGTTATTTTTCATTTATATCAAAAACTTACCCAAGTGCATTACAGAATTCCAAAGTTAAAATAAACATTTGTTAGGACGACATAAAAATTTACAATTCAACAGATAATACCAATGACTATAATTTTAAGTGAATCTTTTCAATGATCAAATTACTAATTTAAGAATATAATAAAACTGGAATAACAGTCCATCAGGATCGAGTATGAACTGATGAGTTTCACTTATTGTGTTAATAAAAGGGTGATTTAAAAAAGTTAGTACCTTGAAAACTTTGAGTGCTATTATTATAGAATCGCCATCCTTTGATCTTCATAGCTCAAACGTGATGACACCAGCAAAAAGTTAGGTTTTCCTTAAAAGATTTAGAGAGAGTTCCATCAATTGGCATTATTTATATAAGACAAGTCCTAGAATATGCCTCACAGGTTTGGTCTCCTTATGCAGCAGCCTACTAAAAATTATAAATAGAAAATATTTAAAAAAAGAGAAATATACTACGTTTGTTTTATGAGTAGATTACAATGTAAATGAGAAATCTTATTATCAGTGTTGTGAAATCTTTGGACTTGAAGAATTGCTAGAATCTAGTCACAAATATCAATTTAAATGCACGAGTTACATCATTAAGAAATTATCCATCATTAAAACCATCCTACGCAGAGACAAATTGCGGTTATTACAGCTACTATAACAGGAAGGCAAGATTAATAAATATGGCAAAGTTAGAGGTATTTGATTCACCTGTACTAAGAGACAACTTCAATCTCTAAATACATTTGCTATATGAACTTTGAAATTTTTAAATTTATATTAATAATGTCCTTTTAATGTAAGAGAAGAAAAGCAGTTTATTGTATCAATAACGCTGATCCCTCTTTTACGTTTAAGATTAATCAATGATGATTTTACCCTCTCGCAATTAATACAATTATCACTTTCTGTAATGATTTGCTTTCGAATCGTCTTATGATTTCATGTGGCTGTATTTTAAGGCGTATACGTTTGCTGTTTTTCAGCTGAAATAAAACTACATGTCGTGGCCACGGTATGTACATCGACACGTGCTGCTTTCTTCCTATTTGTTCTCCTTCCGGAACAATTTTTAAATGGCTGAGTCAGGAACGAAGGTGCTTAATAAGCAATAACCTTGGACAGTCACTCAAAATTTGACTATCGATTTATTAACAAAATTAATGTGCTCGGAAAGCTGTTTCGGCTGTCTGCTCCCTTCACGTACACACGGCGTGGATGTTGCTGGAGAGGAATTATCATCTTGAGTGGAGGATTCAAATATCAGTTGACGGAAATCTTCATAAAGCGCTATTTGTGGCAGTCTGCATTTTAAATCGGTCAAGAACGCGTGATCCGTCAGGGAACCATGTCTTCACACTGCATTTTGTTGACAACGATTCGAAGCACAATGTACGCGTTCGAATCTATCATGTTACACACACACTGTCCGTTATGAGAGCAGCCTACGTATTTTGCAATTATAAACTCCTCTGGCTCTGTATTGATCATCGCGAAATATAAATAGAAATACGAAATTCAATACCATCCGCAAATAATATTGTTAACAGTTTCCTGCCGACGGGAAGGAATGGAATGAGAAATCAAAAGCACTTGTTCAAAGGTTCTCTCATCAAATTTAGATGGATTTCTCTGTTTTTAATAATTTTTTGCTATTTTGTCTGATTTTCGTGGAAAACTGCAAATTTAACCATAATAATTCATCAACAGCTAATATTAAAGTCGGGGAAAGGCAAATTTCTTTTATTAATCTGCATAAATTATTTAATTTTTTATTAATGGCATGGATAGAATCCTGCATAATTAAGATACTGTTTGTTTTATATCGCTATCATCCGGAAAAAATTTTCTTTAAAATGGAGGTCTCTCAAGCATGAAATTCGGATTCGTAAGATTGAACTCATTTCTATTTTTTTCAGAAAATATCCAAATCATACGTTGCCATGATCTTCTTTACAACGTACTAAAATTGCAATTCACTGTACCATTTGTATAGTAAAAACAGACTTCTGTTTTTGAGCATCGAAGGCTCTCATCTTTTGCTTGGAGCAATCGGGTTGTTTGTTCAACGTCGCTGGAGCGTTTTTAGAGAGCAGAGTTTGCGCTATATATTAAAACTAATAAGATAATATATTTTAAAAACATGTTTGTATTATTTAAATAATGAAAACATATCTCAGGAAGAAATAATCGAACGATGCTGCCTCGACTGAAAGTAATTTTTCGCTCACACATCACTTCTCAAAAGTTTCCTCCTTTTTAATCATTCTTTATATTATGGTCAAATAGGAAGAGTTGTAAAATCCCAAAAGATGCGAAATTAAGATTGTTCACTCTCTTACTTGATCGAACTCGAAAAATCACGGAAAGCCCAGCAGAAGTGGCAGACAAGTTGAATAGGTACTTTACATGGCTTGAATGGCTATTCGAACCACGAGGATCAGTGACATGACCCAAATCATTTTCTCCGTGCAACGTTACCTGCACCAACAGTGCATCCACGTTCGGGACTCGATTAAAATACACAAATTTAAAAACGATTTAAAATCTTCTGTACACTTGGCGACCTCTTGGTCCCAGCCACCGTCAAAAAATATTTTAGAAATAGTGACCTGTTACCACCCCTAATCCCGAGGAGGTAGGTAGGTAGGTAGGTCATTATTATCTAGCTCCAACTGAAAAACATTAAAATTTTGATTATAGTACATTAAGAATGAGATCATCATTAGACTCTTCCCCCTGGACTGAAGAAGCGCTAACGTCTTCCCAGTCCGCAAAGGAAGTACGAAAGACGGAAATCTGATGGGCAAGGATGAATCAGCGAGTCCGACTTCAGTGGTGGGTATAAGATCGATATCTCGGATTACGGATACAGAAACATCCCTATAGGAATAGTATCCTTAATGAATCACAGAATGGGTTCGTTCTGGGAGAAGTTATGCCTGACCAATCTAATTAATTATGATAAATTCATAAAAACAGTTGGACGCAAGAAACAACTTTGACATTATTTACCTTGACTTCGATAAAGCTTTTGGGTTCCCCAGGAAAGGTTATTATGTAAAGTGGAGTAAATTAGGATTAACGGTAAGATCCTTCATTGGATCAAGGGCTGGATAAAATGTAGGAGACAGTAATCATAAATCTACATTCCTCGGGGTGAACCTGTGTAGCCCTTCAGGGATCATTACTGGAGCCACGTCTGTTTATTACTTTCCTTAATGGCATTGATGAGAAAAATACAAAATTCTGGGGAGTAACAGAAGCACAAATCTCGTGGCGTTTACCACATTAGTTGAGGCGGAGAGTTTGGTAAAGTTTTCAAAGCGAAATTCGATAGCCAAGTGTGATCATTTTCAAAAATTAATAACCGAAAAAAAAAATAAAGCACTAGAAAAATATTTTTTTTCTAGTACCTGGAAAAATGTGCAAATGGTAGCAAAAGTGTTTATTTATTAAACCCGAACTGGAATTTAAATATTCCAAATGCACCCATCATGACTGTATGTAACTGAAAGAACACGGGGAATAACACTGTTGACACTCACGCAAAGTTGTCAAAAGGGATGCATAAACCTCACGTTGAATGCGACATTTCATGTTAGGTGTGCATTCGTTGAATACACCCCCTCCAAATCCCAAGGATCAGGTCTAGTGAATGCAGAGGGCAGTAATTGGGATAATTCATGGCGATTAACTTCTCTTCTATTAATATCGCACGGAGCAGGCCGGAAACTCATCAACAAATATGCGGGTGTGTTCCATCATGCATAAAAATCGTGTCTCGGAGGCAATTTCTTTCTCGGTATTACCTCTATTTCCAATACACGTTTCAAGCGTCGCCCTGTAATCATTGTAGTTTTCATTTTGTTATCAGTAGGTTCTTTAAAAAAGAGAGGTCCGAACATAACTGAATTGTAACACAGTTCTTGAAAATGGAAAGCAGTTTGCAGACTCGTGTACGGACTTCCTGCAGCCTAAATATGACAGTTTATGTTCATTGATCCATTCAATGCAATGCAAAATGAGCCTCATTTGTCCGTAGCACACCTTTAACAATCAAGTTGGTCTGCTTGAATGTCTTGCGCATTAGGAAATGTGTTTCAACAGCTCTGCTGATAGAATTTGCTAATCTGGCTATTTTTATATGAATAATGATACAAATTAACCGCAAGAGATTTCCTAACTGCTCCAGGGGACATTGAAGGTCCGTGAAGCCATGTGCATACTTCAACTTCCTTCGATGCCAATGGACGCTTGCTGCTGTAGACCTTCAGAAATCCGTGCAACTTCCGCTTAAACAGGAGGGATTCCATTTCGTGCTCTATTATAAAAAAGTTTTCTAGTTTCTTCATACTTTTCCAAACTTCAGTAGATGACTACAGAACCCGGCGCACGTTTTCGTTGTCCAGAAACAGTAAAAATCCATAATGACACTGATTGCTTTCACAGTACAGACGAAGTAATCATGTTCGGTCTTCTTGTGGGAACATCGTCCAAAGTGAAAATTCAACACCACGACGTGGCAGAAACATTTCCTCGCATTATAAATATCCGTAGACCGCACTACAGCGAAATTTGTAATCAGTACAAAAAAATCCGATACAGCTGTTTATGAAACTACATTTTTCTAAGGGTTATAACCACCCTGTATATCGTACGTCCTTCGCGGCAGCTTGGGTGGAACGATACATCGCTGTCTGAGTTTGGAGGTCTAGTTCGATTTTCATCTGCGACTGAAGGATCCTTTAGAACGGTGTCCGAGACAATTCCTCCCCCCCCTCTCCGCCTGAGATCGGCTAATTATAGCTGTAGTTAAAGAACTGGAGCTACAGTATGCCGATCTCAGACGAAGGAGGATCCACTGCACAACATTAAAATCGGCCCTTGAACACGCACACGTCGCACACCAATAGACACGTGTCCCGTATTAGAATTATTCATGCGACATGGGAGGGAATAAAGAATAAAGTGGGAAATTATAACGAAATCGCGTCCCAACCACATCAACACATATACAGAAAAATGTAGTACATAAACAAAATGTTAAAATATAGAAATTAATATTAGAAAAATTGCGCGAAAAGAATGCATGAAAATTTAGCACGGTTACAGTAACGGTTATATTAAGATAATGCAAATATTATGGAAAAATAAATTTAACACGTTCATCAGATATCGAGTCATAACGTCATCTACAGCCCGGAATCCAATCGCTCATGCTTATCTGTACTCCAATTTTAATAAATGATCACGGCCGAATGTATATCGATATCAAACAACCATATTAGAGTGCACTGGCAAGGTTTGCTATTGAGACAATTAGTAACATGATTGTTATTATGCAAACTAGAATAAAAAAATAATTAACACCACGAATATGCATCGAAACTTATATCACCTCGCTTCCAGCAGGGATGTACACTATTCGCACGCTGAAACAAGGCGAAATGAGGACTTTTTCTCCCGTTTCTCTAACACGCTTTCTGCCACTTAACATACTAATAAAGATGTTTAAAAATGAATATGGTTAAAGTAATATCGATAAATCAAACTAGATAAAATTAACTATTAATAAACTAGAAACTATTACTCAATGTTTGTTATTAATCAGGAAAAACTACATAAACCAAAAAGCTCCAAACGTTTACAAAGAATCTGATCTCCAAAAGGAATTAAACATATTCAGCCAAGAGGAAATGGATACCCAAAGTCTCTTGTTTAGTATAATTATAGAAGACACCAAATCCAAGTTTAATAAAACACAAACATACCCAAAGCGTAGGAATTCTCACTATCCCCTACATCCCGGTGATAAGTAAAAGATTTTTCCGGGGGGGAGGGTCAGCTCCATAAACCTTTTCACATACTACATGGGCACAACCTCACCAAAAACATCTGAAAATTTAACTAAGGAGAACACAACCCAAGAGGTTCAGTATACAAACCAGTATACCGAAACAAAGAAGTTCACGCAGGAAAATCTCACAGAAACCTTTTAAAAAGTACAAGAACAAAAAACATCCATAACGGATATGGCTAAATGTGAACTGGTTCTGCATTTCTTGGGATTTTAAAAATCCTTGGTCTTTTCCACTGATTCCAAAAAAAGAAAAAAAAACAGAGGGAAGTTCAAACAGCAAAGACACAGTCATCACCAGGAAAGAAGATAACAACTAGGCAGAGGGCTGCTGTTTCCTCAAGCAAAGGATCACTACACAGACAAGAAGTTATATTTAATAACATCCTGCCAGATCCAAATCCCAGCAACCTCCAAAATGACCATCCTCTACAGCCAACAAAGGAGAATCGTACTTGAGCACCACCAAAACAGCTACTACCTTAGACGTTGCAGCACAAGTAATCAAAGGGAAGTTACTAATTAATTTATAAGCTTCTAACTCAGCTGTTAGAAATAATAGTGACAATCTTATCAAAGCACAGGACAGGATTTTTCAAACATTGTTTGGTCGCGGAACAATTTTATAGATTAAGTTTTCTAGAGAACCCCAATGTCTTTCAAAAAATATGAATAAAGCCAAATGGTGCAAGGAAGCGGACTTTTCTGCATCAGGCAAAAATTAAAAAAAAAATGAGAAGAACAGAATATTCATACTTCTCCCAATCTCACAAGGTAACCATCCAATTTCTCTTTGAACTTAGCCAGCCTGTCTACCTCTGCAAAGTTGGCAGTAAACTGATTCCAGTGTTCGACAGCCCACTGCCCATAGGCAAACTTCACGAGTCAAGTCTTCTGTTATTCCCTGAGATTTTATATTTATGTCCCCTGGTTCGTATCTTACCTACCAGGGATAACATACCTTCCACACCCATTTTTTCCAACCTATTTGCGGGTATTCTAAGGCTAACTTTATTTGCCAGATGAAAACCTAGGTGAAGAAATCCCACGTGTCCTCCTAAGACCGACTAAACAGTAATTCATCATGCCTCAAATAAATTTCCAATAACGATGCCCATCGTTTCTTGTTTATATATCACATTTCTGTTTCAGAAATCCGATGCAGACCTGAAATGTACTACTTGTCTCAGACTGGAAAAACAGACTCGCACTTCCCTTCGAGAAAAGTATGAATTTCTGAAGGGATTTACACATGGTGGTTAACTTAATGTTCAGGGGGTAGTGTAGAATTGTCTCCGGACAAATTGCGTTTTTTATTCCATAAAAAGATCTAAGAATATACGCGATTACAGATGATACACAGCGTATCCTACGGTACAATGGAAGTAATATGCAGATAGTTCGTTCGAGCGAAGGTTAAGGATGACCATAATGATCTGGAGCTGCCCTGACCAGTCATCATCGACGTATATATACGTCGCTACAGACATATACAGGGTGTTTAAAAAATGATGGTCAGTAATTTAAAGGTGAAAAGTACAAAAAAAAGCAAAAAGGTCCCAGTGAACATCGGGCCACAGATGAACCGTTTTCGAGATAATGCACATTTTCTGTTAAGATCTGCCATTGACTATGGGAGCACTAGTTTAGCAAACAGCTGTGAATCCTTTGCTAAGGGTGATTTTATTAAACATAAGATAATACATTTTTAATTTTTGGTTTCAACACCACAGGATTTTACAGATGTTGTTACAAAATGTGTTCAAAATTCTGTCCTTGCATCCGTACGCTGCTTTGTAGTCTTCTCTACATTGGAGTTGCGAATCCTCAGGCATTTCTGGGTCATTTCTGATTTGCTGAAAGGCTCCTTCAACCTGACGCTGCAATTCCTCAACTGTGTTAATGTCTGAAGTGTACGCCAAGCTTTTTACATGACCCCAGATAAAAAAAAATCCATAGGATTTAAGTCTGGTGATCTGGGAGGCCACATCACAAGCCCACCTCTACCTATCCATAGTTGACCATACCTTCTAGTTGGTTGGTTGGTTGTTGGGTTTATTGGCGCATTAGCAACTAAGGCTATAATGCGCCAACCTTCTAGTTAGATACCGAGTCACAACTCGAGAAATATGACACACCGCTGTTGCATCCACTGCCAGAGGTTCACTCTGGGGAGGGTAGTCTGTATTGCTGAGACCTTGTACACGCTGGATATTGTAGGGCTACAGTAATTGGCGATGTAAAATTCGACACACTGCTATGACTCAGTACACGCTCCTGCAGAGCAACCCTCCTTGTCGAAATTCCTGAATTTTATTCTATTCTTTCTAACACCCTTTCCTCAACATCAGATGTTATGCTTCTGGGCCTAGCTGCTCGTATTCCATGTTCGAAGCACCCATGTTCTCTAAGGCGTTGATGTACCCTGATAAATTTGCGCCTGTTGGGCTGCCTTCGGTGGGGAAATGCTTCTTGGTACAAACGTGCAGCCTCGAATACGCTGCCGTTGGCTTTACCATACATGAAGTGCATGTCAGCGTACTTTTTTGTTGCTGTAACCTCTTTCCATGTTGACTATCCTTTGACAAGTACTAGTATGCCTGCTACGTCTCAGAGCATTGAGAGAGGGGAAAGGGAGAGAATGAGCATAACATAACCTAACCTAAGCAAACAAGTCAGTGGCTACTCCCAACTCTGTACCATTCACCTTGTCAGTAGTGGGTCCCAACTAGAAATGTGCAATATCTCGAAAACGATTCACTTAAGGACCCATGTTTACTAGGCTTTTTTTGCATATTGTAGTCTGTACAGTTCACCTTTAAATTATTGACCATCACTTTTGAAACACCCCTGTATAACGTATTTCAAACTTTCTGGGGACATTCCACATGCGATGGTTTTGTCAAACCATCCCAAATTTCATCGAAATCGAACGAAGAGAAATCCAGCAATTAATAATTTATATTTTCCTATACCATATCGCACAGGTCATCCAAACTATTAAATCTGTTGTGTGATGATTAAAGTAATGCATGTTAATTGATATCATTGCAATCTGCGAAATTTTTTAAATAAAATTTAATTATCTCGTAACTTGTATCTTGTTGAAATTTTTATTCTTGCGTTTTATTTTATATTCAGTCTGAATAATATCATTATATCAGACCTAATTGTATTTAACACATAGTGGAAGATAAACAAATTATGTAATAAATGAAGTTTTCAAAATTAATGAATAAAATCAAAAAGATTCATTAATAGAAAGAGCATTTTATAAGAATTCATACATTAAACAACTTCAAAATAAAAACTGAATTTGTAATATACTGGAATTTGGCAAAGAAGTCTTTACTGTCACAGTTCAGTGTAATGCAGTGTAGCCTCACATGAAATAGGGTTCCATGGTGTTGTAAAGATAGTGAACTTATAATCTCACCGTACAAAGTGAGACTGAACCTAAAATTAACAATTGAAGACTCAAAAAGACGGATAATCCGCTTGTTGGGATCTGCAGAAGGGTCTAAAGGAAGACTTCAAATATGTGAACTACAGAGCTTGGGAAATAGGCTCCTTGGAGTGGACCTTACCGAGGTTTTAAGATCTGAGAGGGATAGTAAAATGAGTGAAGGCGAAATTTTCGCTGTTTTTATTCTAAAAGTAGGGGCCATAAATCCAAATTTTGGGGAAAGAGGTTAGACTGAATTGGAGGAAGTTTTCTTTTAGCCAGCGAGTTGTTCATTACTGAAAAAGTTATCTCCATGTTGAGGTTGACAGCTCGGGAAATTCAACGGTCAGCTGGATAGTTTATTTTTTGCCTGTAACATTATATGGATTAATACTAATATTAACTCCATTCTCATTAAACGGTGAAATATCAGTATAACGAATTCGTGCATGCGAACAACATATATTCGTTGTAATGGAATTTCGTTACACAGAACCACAGTAAAAGTGTCAGAACAATAAATTTATTTATCAGTTTGGAACAAGATTTTCTCCCCTGGACAGCAAGTTTGCTAGAAGAGTGTTCATTCTCTGATAGTTTTTCAGTTATGCAATATATAATTTAAATAACGTCCAAAAACATTACACAAAATATATGCAGTTTGTTAGACAAATGTCTCTTCAAATATTGGCACTTTATAGGAGATGATCTGGAGACACTGAGAGAAAAAAGGTTATTCAATCAAACAAGCTCTTAAGTTATAACTGACAGAGTCGCTGCAAATAATCAAAGATCTAGTTGACGTTTTGTACAGAGCCAGGAGTGTTTGAATGAACGAGAAGCCTGAAGTCATCAGCATATACCAAAAAAAATTAGGGTTTTCTGACAAGAACGGTTGAAGTGGCGAGCAAATAGCGTCGAGGACAAAACTCCATCGAGCGGAGCACTCCAAGTTACTTTAAAACTTAGCTGCTCACCATGGTAGTAAATCAGCAATGAAATGAAATTTCAGAAATGAAACTAGAGTATGTAATATAGGAGAGCATTTACAACTTTAATTGGAGGAAAATAACATAAAATTGACTTTTATTGTAGAATGCCTTTTGTATTTAAAAGAGAGTTTGGAGCACGTTGGTGATGGTAGATCGCCCACTGATGACATTATGGAGATATGAAGGTGATCAATTATTCTTTGTCTGAATCTAATTTGTCTGTAATCCTTCAGACATTTTGGGGATTTGGATTTTGTAACTGGTTTGACATAATAGAATTTTAAATTAAAGACTTGGAGCTAGTTTTTATAATTTCATTAAATATGTAACGAAGAAGAAGATCAATGATGTAAATGCTACAAACTTTCAAATATGAAAAAGGGAAATCCTTTCGAGCCGATCGTAGCTTTACTGGGAAATTTGTTGACCACCTTTATTACTGATTCTTTAGAAATGTGAATAGTTGTAAGGTTGGATCTTGTGATTTTCTTAATATTTAAAATTCAATACAAATACTGCTTTTACATATTACAAAATAACGAGCCTTACTTATTAAAGGCAATTTTATATTTTTTTTCGTAGCGAGATGAATTTTTATTACTCTAAGGGGGTATTCTTGTTACAATGATATTTGTTAAAATGAAACATTTTTACAATGAAGATACGTAATATATCTGATTTTTTTGTATTAAAGTTAAACGCCATAATTCCGTACATGCACCTGATAACTGTACAGTTATTGGGCATATGTTTATTATTATTTATTCCAAGCCTTGCCTAACCAATATAGTTATGATGTCATAAAATAATTGGATGCAAAAAAAAAAAAGAGAACAACTTTGACTTTTGTAAAGCTGTTGATACAATTGCACATGGAAGGCAACTTAGTACAACTAGAGCAAACTGGAACGAACCTTCATTGAAAAAAAGAGCTGGCTAAAAGATAAAATAGGAGAGTAGTCATGAATGGATATTCCTCGGTGTAGGTCAGGGTAGCAAGTGGAGTCCCTCAAGGATCAGTTTTGGGACCACTTTGTTTCTTATCTTCCTTAATGACATAAAGGAGTTGTCAAAGTTTTCTGATGATTTAGGATTGTTTGTTTGTATTGAGGTTTAATGGCGCATGGACTACGGGGGTCATAATGCGCCCTGATGATTTAGGAATGGAGCGGTTAATGACCAGGACCAAATCATTTTGCTTCAAAATGACTTGGATCAGTTGCACAAATAGTCTAAAAAACAGCAACCGAAGTTACTTCTAAGTGTAAATTTTGCAGAGCTGTGGAGCAGAGATCCAGGTGTTACAAGTTAGGGAAAGAGAAGAGTTAAAAGAACTCAGGACGAAAAAGACGTTTGGGGCGGGGTTTCAGTCACATATGAAGTAAATATTCTGTAAAGAAGACATATGATACTCAGTCTGTAATATATAGCAACTTTAGGGAACAGGAAGACCCTTTATTGGTGGTGAGACCGAATTTAGAATATTGTATTTAGGTCTGGAGACCATACTTGAAGAAAAAGACAGCTTCTATAAAGGGAAAGGATTCAATGAAGGAAAGAATTGATGTGCTGCTAATCGATATCCATGCGAAAAACGGCTAAGAAGGTACAGACGGAAAAGAGAGAGACATCTTAAAAGAGAAGAGCGAACCTGATATAAGTATAACAGGCCTTGGAATCAGCAAAATAAACCAGTGAGGCATATTTTCACTGATATACAAAATTTTGGGCAGTAACAGAGGGTTGGATCTCATGAAGTTTACTTTCGGGCAGCGTATTGTAGACGATTGGAATGAATTGGTAAAGTTCAAAGCCAGATTGAATAGCCATGATTTGGAAGGGATCGATTGTAAGTTTTTTCTTTTTTTTTTTGGCAGATGCAGGAAAAGTCCGCTTCCTTGTTTGTGGTGACTTTGGTAGAAAGTCACCACAATGCCAAACATGATCCCAGTTTCCCCATTAACTTTGTGCGTGTCCATTTTTTTTTAAAAAAACAGAAAATAGTTTCTCTACACAAGCCCCGATTAAAATAAAAAAATTCAGCGCTATGAATAAAGAACGGCGAACGTGGCATTTGGGCTACATTTTAACCCATGAGTTCTCCCTCGACAGTTGAGCAGTGTACAACTTGGTTCTTTCTCATGCCATGTGATAAAGGTTTAGGTTCGATTACTGTCGCCAGCCAAAGTTGAGAAATAAGTTTTTTTCATTTCGAAAACATAACGAATGGATCTCTCACATAAACTGTACTGGGGAAGTGATCATGCCCTTGATCTGCACTTTAGTGCAGATCAAGGGCATGATCTTTCAGAGGGACCAGGAGAATTACAAAAAAAAGCTGCTTGCCGTTAAGCCAAGGAGTTCCGAAAAATTATTTAAGGGAGTAGAACCACGATTTGTTGCCAGCGTCCTCAGTATTAGCACCCAGATTATGGAGCAACATATCACTGAAACGAATACCGACGCTGTGTTTTTCACGTGGCGCTTTGGTTACATAAAATTGAAGCGTATAATACTTTAATCTCGCCCTTTTCAAATCGCTGCTCGACACGAAGGGCGGAATTTTCCACACTGGTTAGTTATTAGTGCGTGCAAATTGCATTTATACAGGCTTCCGTGGTGGAGCAATTATCAGACCCTCCTATGTCGGTCCCACGACTACATAGTTATTATAGCAAATCCCAATTTATGTTCCATTCGCGTTCACGATGCTCCACGTAAGTCATTACACAACGTCGGACTGAGACGAAGTTTGGCTTATTCCCGAATTGTTGTTCTATCTTTTGGGGACAGTTCCTAATGATGTAAAGGAGCACTCGGGAGAAGCAACCTGAGGCTGAAAGATCCATATTCTACTTCTTATTTTCTGCTTTGTTTGTATTTAACGCTCTTTAATTCAAAAATCAATAGAAACCGAACATATCTCGCTTTAAACGTTTTCAATTAAATGAATAAATCCATTTTGACTACCATTAAGTATACGCGTGTCCCGTTAATTGTAAGGAATCGTATTTACACAGCGAGTTATGAAAATTGTCAATCAGGACTCAGCCAAACAAAGTTCTCATTCATGTTAGATGCTTCAGTTTGATTTCTTCAAACCAAATTCTTTACGAAGATTGCAGAAAAGAAACCTGCAATTGAATTTCATCCTAAATATCGGAGGGGCACAGATAGTGAAGCACTCGAGATTTACTATTCTTTACCATGTGTGGGTGACGATATTTTTTTATGATCTTCGCTTTTGTAATATAAGACAGGAGGAAGAGAAAGTAGCACCGACTGACATTCACAAAGAGTGAAGCCTTATTTTGCATCCATGTCTGGTGATTTCAAGTTTAAATAAAAAGTGGATCTTGCTGAAAACGAACTGTCCCTAGACTTTGAATATGAACTTATCTCAGGATTTACCGCACATTACAAAAAAATAAGAAAGGGGCGATTTTCGAATCACTTGGAAATAGCTTAGATTTCTCCTTTGTACTCAATGGAGGTGGTTTCGGTGGTCGCATTGCACCGTATACGTGCGCTATACGCCTTACAACGCTCTCTATTAGTCGTCGACATGTTGAATTATAAATTTTTCTGTTTTTTTATTAAATACGGTGGAGAACGATGAAATCAGTAGGGGTACTGATTGGATCATGCGTCGCTCGAGCCTGATAAGGAGTGGTACAATGATAGGGGGGATGAATCATTGCCAATCCCGGATGCACTGCACATGTACGAGCTCTATATGTCCTACAACGCTCACCACGGTGGACCTCCACTTTATGATTGGTTCACTGTACGATAAATCACTTTACGATGGACACTCCAAAACAAAATACCGTTCACTATACGATATGTAGTAAGCGCCGGTCAGTGATCATGCTTACGAATTTAATTTTAATTCTATTAACTGCGATTTCCAATAAGCGAAAATAGGAGAAATATTATCCACAGGCTATAGAAGAATAGATATAAAGCGCAGTTTACACTTTATTACCTTACCAATTAACAAAATTAAATTATACGTGAAAATCGAATGAATATTTTCCGCAGGTTAACAAAATAAAAAGGAAGGCAACTACACGGGATATTTCCGGGTGGTCACCCTCCCAATTACTAACCCAGCCTAACTTCGGTGATCGCACGAAAACCAGGGAATTTAGCCTAGTACGATAGTTAGCTGTAATACTTATGGTCGCATTTTCGTTGCGTTTTTTGTCAATCCACGAACGCAAGTTACTTCCATTTGAAAACTGCCTGGAGCGCGCCTAAAGAAGTTTCACTTCAAAAAATCTTAAGATCTTGGCATATATACCACTGTGAAGACATTAAAACCTTGGCTTAAAAGTGACTGTTATAATTATGGAGTGCCAGTTCGTTTGCCTCTAAGCATTTCATGATCTGAGTAGTTTGCCTGAAGCGACAACAAAAAACAAATTCTATTTTTTTTTCTCTTCGCGATCAAAAAATTACTTTCATTTCTAATTTTCAGTGTGTTGACACTAGTCTTTCATTTTGGCAAGATCTTTGTAGGATTACTTTTTCGAAAGATGCTAGTTTTGATAACAATAATCAAACTGAGTCATCTAAGGGACGTTCTGGTGTTTCGGAATGCTGCTGCGCTTCTTTCCTCTTGCTGTGTGTGCTTCGAGCTGTGTATTTCGAAGAAGCATGCGTGTCGCAAGATATAAGACAGTTGCATGCTTATTCCCTCTCTCGCGATAGCATCTGCTCCTTGAAAAATACTGTGACGATGCAACAGATGCTATGCGATAGTAATCGCAGGATATCCCAATAGACTCGCATCTACCCTCCTCATATTTGATATTTCCATGTAGACTATAAAAAAAACTATAATTCCAGCCACTGTCGATCGGATTGTTCACGTGCATCACAAATATATCATTCAACGGAGAGGACCTCCGTTGCATGATGAACCTCTTTAATTCGGATCTAGAGCTGCCAGACAGCAAAAAAGAGCGAGAGTGGGCCAATGGTTTAATCAATCGTTTCGTGATACGTGCTCACTTTACAATGCCTGCATTTCCATCTGAGATCCTGAAGACCACCTTATATCCGTTTGTGCCAGCTGTGGTCCATGGGGGCGAACCATCAGCACATAAAAAGGTACACGGGTTAGATGAGCAAAAATCGTCCCTTACGAATGAAAAGAGCAGTTTCCGCTAATTTCCTTTCGAGAATAAACTTTATATTCTCAATCAAAAGAAAATTACACTTTTGATAGAGAATAAACAAGTTTATTTACTGTAAAAAGAGAAAATGGTGCGGTTCTAACTATGGAGTTGCTTAATCTGTTATGGAGATTTATGCGCAGGCTTATCTCATAAAGCTTTAAGAAGGTAAAGGCTCATGGGTAAGTGTGCATGGGTATTCCATGATTTAGAGTAATGGAAGTGTTGGAGAGAGCACTGGATACTGCAAGTGCATTGGTTATGGATTGGTTTCGTTCTTAGAAACCGCATACTATGCTGTGCAGTCGATGGACGAACACTTCTAGGCTTAAAAATGAATCAATCTTCTTCGAAATGCTTAATAATATTCAAAGCAGTATTTGAATAAGGAAGTCCTACATTTTTGTTTGCGGTTGAAACGCTGTCAGACGTGCTACATCACCGTCTATTTTTGCGATGAAGTTGATTAATGGAGCGTCATCTTTCGGTAACAGCTTGTTAACACAGAGAATGGTGAATAAGAACAGCAAGATAACGCCCACAATACTTCTATTCACTTATTATAGATTATTTTTAGAGAGCAAAGAGACTAGAACCACTCTGTACATACTGATGTGCATGCATTATAACGTAAAAGTATTCCATACATAAATAAACATAATTAAGGAAATGAAACAGATATATTGATTTGAAAAGCACCAAGCTTAAATGTTTATTTTTGTTTAACAAAAATAAATCCTAAGCTTGAATTTCATGTTTTTCTTTAAATCATTTTTTTTTAAATAGAAAGACTACACTAAGAAACAGTTAAAAACGTTTTGGCATTACCGTTAAAAAATATAAAGTAATATTGCATTAAAATTATGGAACAAAAGGTCAGATAAAATTTAATTTAGAATCTACAGCACTTGCTAACATTATACTGAGAACAGAAAAATCAAAATAACGATTGCAGAAACACTTTCCTCCAAAGATAGACACAAGAAGATTATCACTGAAAGGGATCTGTAAGAAAGTATAAGGAAATACAACCAGCACAAATACGCTACAAAGCAGAGACCGCCACAGATATTTTTAAGGAGTAACGATCCTGTTTAGACGAATTCTTTCTGAGAAAAACCAGAAAAACGTGATATTTCGAAACGTGGAGATAATCACGTGGAAGTCAAGGAATTTGAAAAAAAAAAGTGATTCTGCATGGAGAGTGGTACTATAACAAGCGGAGGCTAAGGTTTCGGTACGACGTGCATTTCAAAGATGCATCATTCACCAAAACGTTCGTCGAGATCGCTACATACCCGATTGCATTAACAAGCGAAAGCATTCCACGGTCAGCTCTATGTCTGGTAAACTTAAAAGGCTTGGACACTCCTGAGTTGCTTAGCGGAAACAAATGTTGTCCGAACCCAAGAGGTCTAAATGAATCCGTGGAGTGAGCAATTTAAATAGGAAGCCAAGATCATTTGTCTTCTTTCATATAGGATTTCGCCCATATCTAGGTCACTCGGCGTTATATATTGATTTATTCTTTTAGTCCTGTGGGCGTGGATTCCACAGTTATGAAGCATACTCTTCAAAAGGGAGGACTATAGTTTTATGGGCAATTTATTTGGTTGGAAGTTTATGTTAAAAATCCGATATTTTAAATTGCGGAAGTTATATTACTGAAATAATATTACGCAATAAAATATAAAAGAGGTTTCGCCTCGAGTATCTCTAGAAATTTTTCATTAGATGTTCCACAAGCACGTTATTGGCAGTCTCATTTAAAAATAACGAGCCGTGTATTTACATTACTGTCATTGTGAATCATCTCAAATTGGATTCCCTCCACATTTCATCGCTTTATCCCCACTGGTGACTTCGCTTCACTCAAACCTCGTCGCTTTAAGAATCATCTTTGCTATAGAACTTTCCAGGGATTAACGGGCATCCCAGGAGTGTTCTCGGACTGCCGCAACTTTGGGCGTAGAAGTACAGAGAAATCGGAATCTGTGACGAACATCTACGCGGGTGAAACTTATTTTTATCAAATATAATCGATAATGAATGATCCTTACAATACAGGAATTATTCGTTCAATGGTCACGCTTTTGCAGCGATCATTGGAAAGTGCGTTTCCTCTGGCTCTTCTTTTAATTTTTCCAACTCCCAGCGGTGCTCCTCTGTCATCCTTAATGTATTGATCGCAGTCTGTCCAAAAGGTGGCGCTGCTAAAGTATACTATGTGCGTAGACAGCAAGGAAAGAGAAGACAACATGAAATCTAGCGCGAGCCGTCCAACCGGCAGTATTGAGCGAGTTGTGTTTTCAGGATTCTCATCCCACTGCCGCCCCTTTCTAGATGACATTTCAATGGCTTATGTGGTCTTTTGATCTGTTACTTGTTGATCGTTATAAGCAGGGTTCGTATTGTCATCTTGATGGTGCACGGAACGTTTTTTTAAAGATGATCGCGTAAAAGATCAGATAAGTGAGAAGACTCTGTGGAGCATTTCTTCTGAGGGCTTTCATCTTAAAAAGGTAGGTTTGGATAACAGAGTTCGATCTTTTTGCGTAGCATTTCAGAATTGATAGCTCATATTACACTCTTAGAATAATGGGAGAGATATCGAAATACGGTTGCGATATTTCTTTCTGTCTTTTTTTGAAATACTTTAAAAAAAAAACTTCGAACATATGATTGATTTCAGAGATAACTGATAAAAAAAGAGAGAGCATTTAACTTAAGGAGCAGATACTGTAGACTAAGATGAAATAGGGTACAAACAGATCCGGAATTGGAGTGGCAGGGATATTTTGTATATAACAAAATATTTTATAAGACATAACGAAAAGTACCAAAGAATTTTCTCTGATGACTACCAAAGGGAGAGGTTCAAAACATAAATATTAATGAAATTCTATCTGCACTAAATATCAATAAGAGACACTTATCTAAATACTTCTTCCAGAGAAGTCTCTTTAGTTATTATAATAATCAGAACTTCGTGGCTTTGATGACTTCCTCGTCATTTTGAAATTTTAACGCCTGCGAACTCTTAATGGTCCGAACAAATGTCAAATTCCCACTATCCAATTCCTCGCGGTATTTCGCTGCCATTGCAGTTGTGCGAGACTTGGAACTGTCTTGCTGGAAACGGATGCTTTTAGATTACTGACCTACATTTTGATAATATTGCTGAGTTTAACCTTTATCCTTCAAATATTTGGTAATTCGAATTAACAGCCTTCCGTTCCTTAATGAAATCAAAGTGACACCTCAGAATTCACAGTTGTTCTCGCCGAAAATGGACTTCATTTACTAGAGATTTTTACGACCTTCATTTGTAGGTTTTTCATTACCATATATTTTCAATCAGGACACACATCATCGGTTAATAATAAACAACAGTTAATGCTCATAGTTTCACGAATTTAAATCGATATCCCTTCCATACGTGTGGACATGTATTGTATCTTATGTAGTATAAGATAATCCACTCTGCAGTATATGCTGTGACGATACAGAAAATTGAACAGCGGTCATTAGGAAGGCTGCTCCAAGTACCCGTCCACACCACGAGAAGGTGGGCCACAACTATTCACGTACTGGCTTAATGAACTAAATCCCGCATAAATAAAGATTCAATCCAGAGACCCTAACGTCCTACCTCATCCGGGAGGGATGAAAGCACCCAAGAATTGCACCTATTCATACAAGGACAGGAGAAATAAAAGTGTAAAGGAGGACTGATCCCTCAGGTTAATCTGAACTCGAACTGTCTTCAAAGTTAGGTGAATTTTTCATACGTTTTAAAGAAAACGTACTTTTTTTTTTCTCAATTCTTCGGGCACAGCCATTACTTAGTTGGCAATCAATTTTTCTGCAGAAGAATCTCTGTCGTGTTGGGTAGAGTTTAATTATAGATCTTCTTTCTGACAAACGTTCGTGTTACCTATGAATTCTCGCTGAATAACGCGGGCTTCTTTTATTCCTTAATCCACTTCCTTCACCAGCATTTTAACAAGCATTCCAGTTTGTTATTCACGAAGAAACCACTGCCGCTGCTCTTCAGCTAACATTAGCATAGTTTCCTTACTGACATGCTTGAATATCAAAATCCACTCTCCGAGTTAATTTTACTCTCAACCGCAGTTTTCCTTTGTAATCTAAATGCGTTTGCATATTATAATAGGACAAGTAGACAATTCTGTCAGGGAGATTAGTTATTAGACAGAAAGCAATAAACAATGTTCGGTGGCTTATTTAATCTGCAAAAACAAGAAACTGAACTGAACCTGATTAGCTCCATATTGAAATCTACTAAATCGCCACAACAGTGAATTGTTTCATACACTCGCGATTACTCAGCTTCGTAATTCATCTGTTTAATTCTGATTATTATCATAAACTCAATATACTTCATTAATGTTTCATTTTTGGAATCATATGTATTTGAAACCTCAAAGCTAGAAATCGAGATTTAAGGGAATTGTCCGAGTTGTCACTCTGTGAAAAGTTAAAAAAGGAACAATTACTTTCGTAGTACGGTGATCGCAGGAGAGTCTCGAGGGCCACGGTTAGATTCCTGGCTACTCCCCCGAAAACAATGTTTTATTCAATCTCTCTCATTGCACTGACAATGGACCTACCCGAATCAAATCATGGTTTGTGTGAATAGCAAAATTTTCCTTTGAAGGACAATGAAGAGCATTGACTTTGAGGTGTTTCCAGAACTCATCCAGTGAAAAATTAGAACACGAAGAAATAGTTTGTTTAAGGGACATAAGCGTATGAGGCTATAATGCGCCAAGTCAACGAAGAAATAGTAGGACGTTGAAGATGTGGAAGGATTAGGCTACAAGTTTACTCAGAACGCATGTCCAAAGTGCGAGAGTCGATTACAAAACTTTTCCTGAGAAGAGCTGATCAACAGCACATAAAAATACATCCAGTAGATTTGTTGCGCGCCATCAATGAGATTCGAACCTGTACTTTTCTAAACAAGAAGAATGATAGATTCTTCCCCCTTCCCATCCACGGAAGTCAGATGTGAAAAATCCAAATGGACGCCCATTGAGATTATTTTCACTCGCATTCAGCCAAGTACTTTTTATGGTAGCAATGTGAATTGTCCACAACGCGAGCCAATCGAAGTAATCCCTGCAGAAAGAACAAATTGCGATTATTTAGTCTTTTCAATCCTTAATGAAAAAAAGTTAAATTTCGCTTAGTCGTGCTGTCATCATTCTTCAACGCAAACATTATAATCTTAAATAAAACTGGGGTTCGGATTTTTATGTCACTGAAAAGTCATTACATAAAAGATTGTAAATTGTCAGTGGGAAATTAGATAAATACAGAAGTCAAAAATGACACGCGTAGAAATGCGTAATACTGTTTAACTGCGGAAAATGCAATTTCACATTTGATTTCGGCTCGCTCTCGCGGAGTTTCGTTCACTTCGATTCGCTTACCGTAAAGTAGCGGAGTAAGCCACCTGCGTTTTAAACACGTTTCGCCGATTAAATCTCGTGCATGCATCTGCGTTATTGGGATTTCCGAGGAAATCTGACGCTCTGTGGAAGGCCAACAGTAATGCAAGCGAAATTCGCTATGAGACAATCCATTCAACGTCAGAATCATTAAGTTGTAGTATATTTACTCGAATAGCAGATGACGGGATGTCACCGGCGTCAAATTTACTTCTTAATGAGGCGAGGCGTTTCCAGGAAACGACCATATCCTTCCGGTCACATCTCCGGACCACTGAACGATGACACTCCACATTAAACAGAGAAGGAAACTATTCGCTTTGTATAACATTTAAACTATTAAAAACCTTTCGTACTGAGTCCGCGAAACTTGAAAATAGATTCCAGCGGGACATTATTTCGTTACACGCGCGTTAAGTTAATGCATCAAACGAACTCAAGCAGTTTCTTGAACAACACACCGATTGTAACGTGTAGGACAAGTTAAACAACTGTGGCCTGCCTAGAGGACAATACAGAGTTTCACTCAGTGTTTTCCTTCTATTCCCGTTCTTTTAGTCCGCAAAGTTGCAGCATCGTCATTGGCAAGCGCTCTTCAATAACATTACAATTTGAAGAATGGGACAGTTTCCGAATATCATGAGAGGCAACGCGAATCCTATTTCATTTTTAACCTTCCCCCTTCTTTCAAGTAGCAAAGAGAAACATATGAAGTCCCAATACGTTCGTGGGCCAACGACAGAACAACTTGGCGATGGAAATCTTTAATACGCATTGGGGGTTGGATCAAAAGTAATCGCTTGCACTGATAGTAAGAGAAATATTGTTATAAGAGCTTGACGCGCTCAGCAATTTAAACCATCCTACTTAGTTGTCATGTATTCTGTTATCCTTGATATAACAGGAATTATCTCGATAAATTATTGGTACATAGGAATGAAGGACCTAATATAATACACGGTTGCCGAATATAACAGTGTTATATTAGGTAATCTTGATAACCATTTGTAAGGTTTGTCAAGACCAACGAATTTAGATGGGCTAAGTAGGAGGGAATGGTTTACTCTGAGATTTGATTCTGGCGGTTGGCAATTGTTAAAGAATGTTTCCAAATTTCTGAAAATAGGGAGGTATTTGACTTATCGGTGCGTTCTTTGCCAACGTCTACAGCTTTATAGCCATAGTTGAAATTTCGCTGACTGGTGAATTGCTCAAAATGTTCGCTCTAATATATTTTCATATTTTTGTTGTAGAAAAGGAAAGGGCGCATCTATTCATAAAGATTGCTGAACAGTGTAAATACTTTCAGTTTAGTCTGAGTTACTTGGTACCATTCCAGTCAGAATTCGCAGTTGCGAAAAGCACATTGGTGATTTATATATTTCTAAACATACGAAACAGCTGGCATCTTTGCCTTTACGAGTGTGAACTGCAAAAGGATGTTTGGCCAATTAAATAAATCCGTTTGAATTGGTTTAGAAGAAACGGGTGTAATTAGTAATGCCCAATGAAATATCGGTAGAAGATACAGAAACTGTGTGTGTAGTACGGAGTGGAGTGGTCTGTGATAGGGGAATCGCCAGTTAACTTAATTTCTCTTTTGGGTAATCGATGGGTTTTTGAGGATCTTCCCCATGTGGCTCAAAGGAAACTAACTAGTGCTGCAGCTTAATTTCGTGGTTGCAGAGGAACAGATAACTTCGATATTTTTGTAATAAGAAAGGTTTGAAGTGTGGTTACTCAAAACTAAAAATGTTTCTGACTATCTTTGTATTCTAGAAGATGGGCACAGGCGCAGAGAGGTCTTATTTATCCAGGAATAAGATTGGATTTAGTTTTTGCGAGGTTAATTCTCTCGCACTGAAGAATTACCTTTAGATTTCATAGAAAATATTGGTACAATATTCGAGAAGTTGTGGTTGATGTGCAGAGCACGAATCTTCAAAGCTTCAAGCTGATGGGCCCTGATAAAAGCCGACAGATTGATATGCATTGAGAACATCAGTATCTTCTTGTTTACTAAGAAGAGACTGATCGTCAGAGGACCGAAACAATGTTATTTTTCCAATTCCTGATACCTTCATTTCTTCCTACAACATAGAGACCAAAAGATGGATAAGTGTTGAAAAAAAAACACGATATTTTTAATTCCCAATAAACGATTGAATACGGCGAGAATTTCATGGTGTATTCCTTGCCGAGTAAGAAATACCAGAAGGGGGTTTCGATCGCTTACTGTCTCGTTTGCGACAGCGAGTAGACAGAATTTACTTCAAGGTCAACATCTCGTGCATAAAATTATATTAAAGGATTCAAAGTTAGTTTATAAAAATAAGTACATAACGAAAGCTGCAGTAATACATCGCATTAAAAATAAAAACACAGTTTGTGTGCACACGTTATGAGATGAGGTGTGAGCGTCCACTAGATGTATCGTCTTACAGTTTCATGATTACGAGAACTCTGCATTTTGTGTCGAGTCTACTTACATGACTCCGTCAGAATTCTACCACTGTTTCTTGTTTACATCACAAGACAGAAAAAAAATCGCGCAAATTTAAATCGATTATGGTTATCGCATACCACTAAACGATAATGTGACCTGGAGTACCGATTTATAAAAATCGAACAAAATATTCTAATAGTCTTTAATGAAATTCTCAAGGGTTGATAACTTTGAAAATAAGCATCCCTTAAAGTAAACTTTACGAAGTTCCTCGAAAAAATATAAAATGCTTCCACTATAGTCAAGGGCCCCGTATAAATTGAAAGAGTGAAACGGACACAGATGGGAAAAAGACGTTACTCACTGTTCAAAAATTTGTAAAAGTTTTTAAGGCACAACTCCGCTGTTAACTAACCCTGCATTTATTATAATTTCCCGATTTGCACACCGCACATATTTATACAGAAAATTTCCTCATTCGGATGAAATAAAAAGCTTCATTGCTCAAACAAAGGTGAGAGGTCATGTTTAGGTATAGGAAGCGTTGCTATAGTGACTGGTTGCAGCGATGGCTAATGTACGTTGGTGAAAACGGCAGCTGAATCCTATCAAGAACACCCAATAAAGTACTATCCTCAAACAAAGTACTATCCTTAAACCTTTAAAATACCGTCAGACTTCAAGAGGAGCGTTATTCAACTTGAAAATACATACGAATACCGCAATACACTTTGACCAGCTTTCTTCTCTGAAAACTTAAAGCTCAATTTTCCGGAACCTTCCCCAAACACAGTTAACAGAAAAAGTTACTAACAAGTCGCGTTAACATTGGTCATTTTAATCAGTCATGTTTCAGAGACGAGATTAATTGACCAATCCAGGCTTTCTTTACTGTAACGTGCACTGTTTAGAAAAAATATTCTAGCGCATCTTTAACCAAGTTCCATCGATAAATGTGGCATTTATTCTGCTTACTGTCCTGAATATATTAAAAAAGAGAAAGCATTTCATGTAAACCGCCTCCTGGATATTTTTTATAAACTTTTCTTCATTAGCCAGTGCTTAGACAATTTTATTTTTAATTATGGCCAACCCTATGGAACTATTGAGCAACGTAATTCGCCAGAAAGTTCACTCTAGTTTTCTTTCGCTCCGTCCTAGAATAAATTTGTCACGACTACAAGTGACCTGTATTTGCGTTCTTGTGTAAAATTTCTCGGGTTGCTTTATGAATTAGTTTCTAATTCTATTTACTGGAGATTTAAATATATTATTCCGCCGCATACATTTATAAATATATTGTATTCATTTTGTATTGAACATTACAGTATGGTGTCACTCATTTGGAGAAGTATGGTTCGAGATCCGTCTGATGAAATGCTTGAAGGTCTCTCTCTTTCCCCAAATCGGGGCCATAGTTAACCAACTTTCAGTCCCCACAAAGTGTAAATCGACCTGAACAGGCTGGAACGGTATGTTTTGTACATCGCATCAGCTTCTTTACGCAGATTTTAATCCAAACTTTGAAAAAAGTCTAACAGAAAGTGAGAAATTATCTTTATTTTTCTTCGTCTCCCTTTCTTCAGAGAATCGAATTCAGAATCCTTGCAACAAACAGCGTAGCGTGAAGTTAATAACTGCTCCAGGCTGTAAATAAGGAAATGACGCCAAAGCTGGTCTCCGAAAAGAAAAACTGATCATTTATTTTAACAACTTCCAAATGCTGGGCGGCATAAAAGATCATCTTTCTCTCCAATACTTGCCGAAGGAAACACTAATGAACAGTTCCGTTGCTAATTAATAATTTGTTTGGCCTTTGTTTTTACCAGTGAGGTAGGAAATCTGATTCTTGTTAGTTTTCTGTATTAGGACATACTTTACTTCAAATAATGCGAACAGAGAGACTTTCTGATTACAGAGATGAGTAATCCTGGAATGACATTATGAACAACGCTTTTTTTTTTAGCTCCTGAATTAAAACACGCTATCGATGGTTCGCTTTGGTTTCGCGCATGGCTTCCTCAGAATCAGTTGGCTTCGTGTTATTTCGAACTACCGCAATGCTTTAGTTCAAAAGCGACCTCTTAAAAAAAAAGCATTGAGACAAGTGGAATGAATCGCTTGCGGGAAAATGAATGTCTTTGTACTTAACATAATCTGCTTAAAATGTTAAGATTGCACTAAAGACAAAAAATGTAGAATAAAAGAGATATGAGACCGGGTACCATAGTTTCAAAATCGATAAGATTACCACACAACGGCCTGGCTATTATGAGAAAACTTCGCAATTTGTTAATGGCCAAGCCAAGTATTTTGTATTAAACTTAAAATTTCCATTTCCAAGATTCTACATTCATTTTAATTCTGAGGTCAACAATATCGATTTGTTGAGGAATCAGACCTATCGAGTATATCCTCTACTTTTAGGGTAACGTAGTTTTAACATTGCAACTAAACGCCTAATTTTTGTATTTACCAAAAATTCTTATTTATACTCAACCATCGACCAATCTGTAATACTAAAGTATCAAAGCCTTTTATAAAAAAAACAGTCAATCTTTTTTATATCTAGGAGACATCTTCTGGCTTTCCTTACAAAATAAATATACAGTACTTTAATTCAACTTTCTTTAATTCCAATTTTATGTCAAGTTTCCTTTGCTTTTCCAAATACAAGCCATCCGTGCTTATAATAGAGAGAGAAGTAGTTAAAACTAGCAGACAGAAAGAAAAAAAAGCACATACCAACTTTTATTTTGTGTCTACAGCTGGACTCCCATGCAATACAGATAAATATAACTCCAACACCTTCGGGACAGGCCTTGTGTGTTGGGGGGGTTCGAGTCACGCTTAGTGAGCTCACTAAAATAACTTTTTTTTATAGAAAAACTAACGATTGATTGACGTATAAGGGTTTCAGATATTACTGAAACCACTGATCGTCAACATTGTGTTGAGTACCCAGTGAGCTTTTGGTTCTTTTCAATGCCAACTCAAGACTACTTCTATGATTATTGCCGTCAATGTTTCATTGGGCATAAATCTAATTAAAACGATGGAATCAAATATCGTCACCTCCCGAAGAAAAAATAAACAGATAATTCAACTATCAGCAGGAAAGATGGAATATTATTAGTTAACAAAAGGTACCAAACAACGAAAGATTATTACTGAATCCAATGTTTGCGTTGCTACCCGGAAGGCGCGTTTATTCACAAGTATAAAGATGTTTACCATGCCATTAAAAACAAAAAGGCCGTTATGAGCAGCTAAATCAGCCACCCTCCAGTTCCCAATAACATTATTATATATCATGGAAATCAAAAACAATAAAAGCAATTTGTTAGCCATTTTAAATCTTTCTCTACAATCGGACACGAATAAATATCAACAGAATTTAGGCTAGGACTGCCCTCGCAGGTATCACAGTTGATATAACCTTCCTCCCACCAACACTGGGTGGGTGGAGAAGGTGAAGAAGTTCGAATCCCATTAATGATCTAATCATCTGGTCTAGGTCCAGATGATTTTGTAAATACCATGTAATTTGTACCTTCCTGTTCACCACACTGTATTAGTGTTACTACTGATGGTAATAATAAACTGATAACGAATATCTGTCTAGAAATATTAAGTCGTCCTTGGTGGGAATAAATTTTCAGGAGCATGTTTCAAAATCTTATTTAAAATTGAATTCTGATGTAAACGGACACTACGCTGAAAACGAAAACACCTTACACTATTGCTGCAGGTATTTTAGCTGTAAGTCGCTACGACACTTATCTGGCACCCCGTGTGAAGTTTTAATTTATACGCATGTCCCCTGGATTACTAGGTTTTGTAGTAAGATAGTCACTCATCTGGTCATCCACTTAACTAATAAAATCTTCTGAAATTATGCGTAATTTTACAAAAGAAACTGCTTAGTGAATAATGTTTTTAAAAATACGTAGATACTTGGATTCTCTCGTTACCATTCACAACAGCGAGCTGTCAAATGGACTCGACTGCGCAACAATTGTTATGGGAGCAGGACCAAAAATCGACATTATGCTTCCAAGTTATAACATTAGTAAAATTAGCAGCAGATTCCTCTAACTCCATTACAAGCATAATTCTACCAATTTAGACTTTCCTTCTGCTAGAAGACGAACACAGATGAATGCGTAATAAAGCACATACATTAAATACTTCAGTATCTGGCTACGATAATGACCCTGGAGGACTCAAGTTTATCCATAGGATATTCTGTACACATACACCAAACTACCAGTAAAGCAAAGCGTGCAAATCAAACAGAACTTCAATACTGTAATTCTATCACACCTCCGAATTAAGCTAAGCAAACGGTAAAACACACGAATTATTCGAAACCAATCAGCTGTCTCCAAATAACACGAAGCACTAACCTGGCCAGGGACTGGAAAGATATCGATCCGAACAAAATACTTTTATTTTCTTTGGGGAGGGGTGTACTTAGCGAGCTATTGGCGACATCAAAAGGGAGAGAGACGTGGCAAACATTGCAAATACCAGTTTAATCAGAAAGAGTTCCTAAAAGGCCTTTTAGCGCCACGGAAAGCATTTCTGTAACTTACTTGTCGTTCGATTAGCCGACAATCAAATTACGTGCCGTTCGCCCCTCTTTGGACTTTACTAATCCTAAATGACAGCAGCTGTCAATCAACTTCAGCGTCACACGAAGAACGTTGAGGGCGTGAGGAAGTATTTGCAGAAATGTTCGCATTTGTCGCACTGTAATCGTAAAATGAATTTTGAGAAATTGCTAACTATTTCAAATCTAACAATAAGTGTGATTCTTTACAGAAATGGAATGCGAACATCAATTTCAAAATGAGAGGTTGCCTTGGCCAAATTCTCCCGGTGCGATCTTTATTAATTAGATCGATATTGTTTCAGCATACGTGGAAAAGAAGTTACTCTTCTCAACTAATGGGAGACACAGAATTCACAAATCACGCGAAAGCTAAAATATTTCCTGTAGAAATTACAAGAGGCCATTTTAACTTATTAAATTGCAGCAATTGGATTTCCGATATATGTGTTTAAGATCCAGTTCTAATGTCTTGGTGGGGGGGGGGATTTCGTATTGACAGAATTGTTAATGATCGTACAATACAGATTAATTACTCCAGGATACTTGGGTTGCGTATATGCAAATTATTAACGTGTTCAGTCATTATGGTTACGTTAACTGAGCTCCCCAACTTTATTTCCATTAGTCGTTTCTAATTAGTTCAAATTTGCTTGATACTTCTTCGACCAATTCACAAATGAATTCACCTTTCAGCGGTTACAAACAGTTAGGGAGAAAAGTTTCTATTAAACGACTAAGCGAATCTTCCTTCCATAACATTTCACATCAAGAATAAAAAGATTCGCACACAAGCATGATCGGCCATACTCCAATATACGGTGCCCCCTTGTAATTGGTTGTCAGAACGGGGGGAAAGCAGTGATTGACAAGTTTTGATCCCGCCTACTGACTGCGTCCCCTCTTCGTTTCACGTGGATGTCACGTGACACGACGTCACTGGAGCGCTAAATGCGAAATTCGTTGCGTATATTCTTTCTTTTGAATGTTGGTTTTTAGTGCGTACGGAGGTGAGTTGTTACTTCTTCATTTTCTGGTTATTGCCTCGTGGTTTTCAGTTTGTCGTTATCCCGTTCCATCCTGCTGGTGAACTGTTTCTTTGTTTATTGCTGCTGTGAGGTGAGTTTAGTTTGTCTTGTATTTCTGTGTTATTTTCACGTATTATTAACGTAGTATTGTGTCCGTTGCGGTTTTTTTTTTAAAAAAAGAAAAAATTCTATGTTGCCGTTTTGTGCTTATGCAAAGAGCAATTTTATTGTTCGTTGCACGTGTTAATTCAGATGTATTAGTGGCCATACAAAAAAAATGTATATTGGGAATTACGTTTTTAATTAATTGTCTTTCGTTTGTGTTTAATTAAAAATGGTAGGTTACCTTTTTGCGGGACTTCGCCAGTTATTTGTCGAAAATTGGTCGTTTGCTGCGTCTCATTATATATTTTTTCGTTTTGAAGAACGTTTTTCAATTGGGAATTACGTTTTTAATTGTCTTTCGTTTGTGTTTAATTAAAAATGGTAGGTTACCTTTTTGCGGCACTATGCCAGTTATTTGTCGAAAATTGGTCGTTTGCTGCGTCTCATTATTTCTTTTTCGTTTTGAAGAACGTTTTTCAATTGGAATTACGTTTTTAATTGTCTTTCGTAACCTACCATTTTTAATTAAAAATGGTAGGTTACCTTTTTGCGGGCTTCGCCAGTTATTTGTCGAAAATTGGTCGTTTGCTGCGTCTCATTATTTCTTTTTCGTTTTGAAGAACGTTTTTCAATTGGAATTACGTTTTTAATTGTCTTTCGTAACCTACCATTTTTAATTAAAAATGGTAGGTTACCTTTTTGCGGGCTTCGCCAGTTATTTGTCGAAAATTGGTCGTTTGCTGCGTCTCTGTTTTGAATAACGTTTTTCAATTGGGAATTACGTTTTTAATTGTCTTTCGTTTGTGTTTAATTAAAAATGGTAGGTTACCTTTTTGCGGGACTTCGCCAGTTATTTGTCGAAAATTGGTCGTTTGCTGCGTCTCATTATTTTTTTTTTTCGTTTTGAAGAACGAAATTAGTGTGTTTAATTTGCAATTATTTTGGCTGCTGCTCCGAAAAAATTACTGTTGCCGATAATTTCGTTATTTTTCGGTTCTGCCATACTGTTATGTCGCGTGACATTCGCCACGTGCAGTTGTCGAGAAGAAGAGGGGGAACGCAGTGAGTGGGCGGAGTTACGAACCGTACGTCACTGCTTTCCCCTTCCTCTTCTCGACGTAATTGTCAAAGGGGCACCGTGTTCTGGAGTATTACCGCATGATCTCCTGCTCCCTCTAATGCAAGTTTTAATTTAACTTGAATGACAAGAAGAATATCCACGCAAAATTCTAATTGTAATCAACACTTAGAAATCACATACCATCCATCAGATTGCACCACTCATAACTAAACACTGAGAAAGACAAACGAAAGCACGCAACCCCTCTGTTTAGCAGAAACTGGCAAACAGAACAAAAACCTTTACGCCCTCTGTCGGTTTCTCATATGAGTTATCTATGAATAACTTCTTAACGAACAGAGAAAGACAGCGTTACCCATTCTACGTAAAAGTTGCAACAGGTGGAGTACCACCTGCTCTCTTCAATAGCCCCCACACGGGGAAAAACCCCCGTGGGGGGGTATTGAAGAGAAAATATGTCGGTGTCGCGTATGATCGGTTTTTGTTCAGCGAGGGGAAACCCCAGGGGCCACGGCCTAAGACCGAATAACTCAAGATACTGAACGGGAAATGTATGGAAATAATTATGAACTTCCATCACTGGGATTCGAACCCAGACACTCCACTCAGTACAGCCTAGCGTTTAGCTAACATGGCTACCGGGCCCCGAGGATTCGACATTCATAAGTGTTATTTATTTCTTCAAGAAGGAAATTTATAGAAACTTGGATTACACCTTTGTTTGATTTCTGGAGCATCAACAACTATGCGGATTTTATGCTCGTTAACTTCGAAGTTAGGGGGTGTTAAAGGTGGCAATAACGGCTAATAAGAATTTATAACTAAATACTTACCGTACTGCCGAACATAGTATTTTATTGTGCGCATGGGCACCTCTCCTAAATTATGTTTAGATTCATTTCTAAAATTCTTCTAATAGATGGTGCCACTGGTTAATAGAAAACTTCAACTTTCGCTTAAAATATAAAATTAAAACAAGTCCAAATAATGTTAAGCCAAGTCGAACGGGGCACAGGAAGAAAGGGGGGGATTAAGTTTCCTCTCAGTCCTCACTAAGACTTTCGGTATGCACTTACAAAAAAATATATCTTGTTTTTTTCCGATGTGTGTGTGGGGGACGGATTTATTTTTCCAACCCAATCCCAGATTTGTGCGCTTTTATTTGGTTGCCCATGCTTGTCACCCCATCGAGCAAATTTCACCAGTCACGTGTTTCGCCCAAAGGGATTTGTTATCAAAAGTACGATCACAAAGAAATATAAAGTTGCACGCTCTTAAATGCCTTGTTCTCCCTCTCTACAAGACTTAATAACTGCGTAATGTCAGTATTTATGACAGCAGCGTGGAAAATTATATTCAAACGCAATTAGAAAGCACTCGGGAATCGAATTACTGGGTGGTAAAGGATAACTCCAGCTATCCCACTTACAAGATCTAAACTTCGCTGTTATCAGAACACAGAACTCAGCGAGCAGCATTAACAGGTCCTCTATTAGTCCCATTACAGCTGCTAATTGAACATTAATGAAACGCTAGATCCAATATCAGTGTTCACTTAGGCGGAAAGATGCGCGTCAGGCTAAATATGGTTGTCATTTAAGGTTCATTGGTTATGACAGCGACGGACAATCCCCAGACAAATACGCCGGGTTTCAGAGTTCAAGAGCGGTTTCTTATCGACTGTCTACATAATGCGAAAACAAAGTGTAATGAGAATAGACAATTTTTTAACAAAATTTTGATTATTTATAATCTTGATAAAAGCTTCATTTCGACGCATGCGCTACGCACATGTATCTAGCTAATTTTAAAAACACGCACAATGATAACCGATCACAAAACGAAACGTTTTAAAAAGATTTCATTAAATTATTGTTGTCATTAATTAAATTTATTGGTTCAAGGTAGAACACAAACAAGAAAAGCGGACGAACAGTACTGAAAAAAAAAAGAAAGAAAGAAACGAAGAAAGCGGCAGACAAGAGTTGTGCAAGGGAAGAGAAAGGCTACAGTCAGTCAGTGCCATGACTGACTGTCTGTAGAATAGTAACAACCCAGTAGAACAGCAAAATTCGACGTACCCTGTCATGGATGTGGTATCGCAATCGATGAGTTCCATTCCTGTCATCAAAAAACAGGAAAGTGCGGTTACAGTGGGCTCAGGAACACCAAAATTGGGCGATGGAGGATTGGGAAAAATGTTGCCTGTTCTGACGAATCCCGGTTCTTGCTATTTTATGCTGATAGGAAGACCAAAATATGGCGAAAAGAGCATAAGACAATGGATACATCCTGCCAGGTGTCAACAACGCAGGCTGGTGATGGCGGTGTTATCGTGTGGAAAGCGTTTTTGCAGAGCATATTCGGCCCTTGATATCATATCAGTGGAGCAACATTTGCATGCGGCAAGGTTATCTGGAATCTGTTTCCTACCAGACACATCTCTTCATGGCTGTAGTATATCCATCTGTAATTAGATTCTTCAAACAGGATAATGCATGTCAGAACTAGATCCAAGAACACGAGAGTGAATTCAGCATACTGAGGTGCCCTTCACAATCAACAGATCTCAATCCATTTGAGATCTACGGGATGAAGCGGAACGAGTTCTTCGGAATAGAAATCCGCATTAAATTGCAACAACCGCTGGAGGAACCTATGGACTAGAAACGCTGGTCCATAGGTTCTTACGGAATTCGTCGAAAGCGTGCTCGCTTTCGACGAATCCCGGCTGTTCTAACCGCTACTTAGAATTCAATGGCTACTCAGTGCACATGATTGGAATAGCTTTTGAAACACGCTATACTTCAATACGAATTATTCAAGCTTCGACAAACCAAGATCGAATTGACCAAAATATCGACTTCCTGTTATCAAAAATTGATTCAGCTTGACGAGGAAATGTATCAATCAATAAAAGGTTCATTGAAAAATGCAGGTGTCCGGCTACTTTTATCAGTATAATGTAATACCGTTCAATAAACTGCGATATTTGAATAAAATCATCCATTCTTGATAATGATCCATTAAACATATTTAAAATTTCGTCTATGTAAGATAGGAATATGATATAATTCAGACGCTAATTGAACTGGTGAGTCGGTTATTACAAGTAGCTATAAATTATCCCATTTCAATGTGCAATATGCTATTCCTGATATTGTCGGATGACAGATTTATTAGAAATAGTCGAAATGTGAGGAGCATGAGTTAATGTTCACAGTGCATAGAAACTGAAATGGCCAGAAAAAAAAATAATCCAGAAAAAGCGCCACTTTGTGGAATACCTTCGTGATGCATGGAGCAAAGAAGAGAACGTTTGATGCATGGAGCAGAGAAGCCCAAATTCGCATGATTGTTTAGGAGTGGTTAAAGAATATGAGTAGCTATTTGAGCAGTGATTAGGCAGAACTTCTCAAGAAGACTTATAATTAACAGAATGAAAGGCTTCAGATAAATCAATAAGAACTGTGTGGATGGAGGATTTGTCATTCCACGACACAAAAACTAGCGATAACGGTGTTTCTCCAGAGAGAGAGAGAGAGAAAGGCATGTTGATTGATCCTTCTTCGCGAAATGAGTTGAGAACGGTTTAGAGGATTTAAAATGCTAATGACCTCAACATCATTTTATTTAAATCTTTAGTAAACAGAGGAGCAAGGGGGTTGTAGGTCTCGATGAATGGTTTACATATTTCTAGGCAGATTTTTCTTCTGGTATTCCTCGATGGAATGTGCCAAGATATTGCTGTTTCACTGTCAAAGGAAAGTAACTCTGGAAAGATTTTTCCAGCACCAGCAATCGAAATCATTAATAGTATGGATAATGACCTCGAATGTACACGGTATCCTGTTCTTTAGTCAGTTTGTCGGAATAAAAAACTATCATGATGTGAAAAAATACCCGTAAAGAAGTTTCTTCGTCTTGAAAAGAAATTATCCTTAACTTCTGCCAGTAGGAATCACAACCACGTCGTTTACTAACATGGAAAAATGGCACTCTGCTGACTGCAAGAGCCAAAAACCAAAGTACGAGAACAGCGACAGTCCCGGGATTTTTTAAAGGGGACGACTAAAACAGTATTCCAGAGAATCGTTCAGCATTAATCATCATGTAGCAGAAAAAAAATTCAAAAAATACGTTTGCCGACACTTTTTCTCGCTGTCTGAATTCCTATTCCTTCATCTATCTTAGAACATTGCTAACACGAACTGCCTCTACATCGTGGACATTAATCAACTTGTTATGGATATCAGCAGCGATACATTCTTTCTTCCACAGGAATTCAGTGATGGCGATTTGTTTTATCCAAATATCTAAGGTTAATGTTTCTAAATCTATAAATAAAAATATGCATCGTGAGAAGAAGACCGTTTGTTTGTTTTTTTAAATGTGCAAAGTATGAAACAAACATGTAACGTGGTATTTTTTTTTTTTTTTTTCATGCAACGTACTGCATTTGGAAAGCAGTACTCCCAGAATAACATACCATTTGGACCAAACTTAAAGTAATAGTGTACTAAAACTATCAAAATACAGATCAAAATCCTGTCAAAGATAAAAGCCAGTGGGAACAAAAAAAGGGATCATTCCGTTGTATAAGAGAACTTAAGTACTGAATGCCGGTTTACAAGTCTCGTTTTAGAAAGGACGTAGGTCCATTGCAACAGATACAGAAAGAAGAAAGAAGATTAGCTAAAGACACAAAAGGTATTACTATCCCGATGGACTGGGGTTCTGTGAATTGCAGTCTCTGGAAAGCAGGCATCTATGTGGTGAGATAACTGAAGTGTATAAGGCTTTAAAAGGACTGACACGCTGCGCACAAGTGGACATAAATTTAAATTGAAAAACGTTGGTTGCACTCACCCAGAATAAACTTCCACCTACAGTTGTGCGAATAAATAGTTCGAATAAATTTAAATTAACCGAAATGGACAAATGGGGTGGGTACTTTTTTTATGGTGTTGCACAAGCGTTCCTTCCGTTCATCGTGCTAGCAATATTAATACTAAAATCATTAATCCGGAAATAACGGGCCAATAAAATTACAAAAAATAGCTTCCCCCCCCCCCTTTCTACAGTAATACATAAGTCAAGGAAATTTGGAAGTTGCTTGAACTCAGCGTTATAAAAGTCAGTACTTTTAAATCTAAATCTTAAGTCTAAAGACACTGTGCAACCTAACCCTTTCCAAACTGTAATTTTAATGTGACCGAATATCTTTTAATAGTCTGGATCACGTGTTTCAATAGATATATCGGATTCCACTTCAACTTCTAATCAATCACTTCAACAAAGTGATTGATTTGAAAAGTTGGATTACTCTTACAATTTATGTAAAACCAAACACCAACTTCATTGGAAAGCACAAGAGCTATGCGGTAATGCGACCTTTACAGGGTTTATTACTAGCCCAGGTCACGGTAAGCGTCAATTTCAAAAGTTATAAGCAATTACACTAAGTTATCACTTTATTGGGTGCATTTCCTTTTTCATGAAATGCTGTCCGTCAGTAACATCATCACGCGTTTGTATCATGCAATATAAAATAGGTTCGAAAATATGCATGGATGCAATTCAATGTGAGAATGGGCAAAACAAAAGTATAAGCGACTTTAATCGGCGCTAGATGTGCCGGCATGAGTATCTGGGAACCTGCAATCCTGCTGGGGGTTTCAGGTGATAATCACCATGGTTTGTTAATTTTACGACGTAAACTATAGATCATCAACTCAAACAGGTGGCCCCCAAATACTTAGTTTCGTGATGGTGCTACAAGAACAGAACCTGGTGTCAATCAGATTCCATTTGGTGGCAGAGCCTTGGCATGGTTGGATCGTGATAAGCGTAGAGATTAATCAAAGACTCTCCAATTAGAGAAGCAATTCTAAAAAGTATCGATGGAAGAAATTCTCCCTATCATTAGTTGTCATTCAAAGCGGTGTTCGATGGGCATTTCCAGGAATTTTCATGGAAAATCAACCCGTAAATTAACTTGCCCCACCTCCCAAAGTCAACTGTGTATGAAAAGAACAGTGACTTATTCAAAGAAATAACTAGTGTAAACAAGAATCCTTGCCATAGTTGCTTTGACATGCATGAAGAACACTCATACAAACTCTGTTCACTCGAAGACGGGATTCTCCCGCCCAAAACCAAAATGCTATCCCGGATGACATACATGAGCCAACTCAGTCTGCCACTCGCGATAGTAGACAAACATGCACCTCAAATCAAGAAAATTGCACAGCTGTGGAACAGCTTCAACAAAGTGATTGCAGACAACTGAAAAACCAGATACGCCTCCCGAAAAAAAAAAGACAGCATTCGTAACAGTCTGCTAAAAAGTGAATCCAGAATAATTGAAAATCTTTTGTTTTTTCAGATGAACAAAAGAGGAGCTTGTTGACAAGTATGAATGAGAGCACTGTGTTCAGTAATACGGTGTATACACTATATTGCCAAAGTTTGATGCGTTCGTTTTTCCCAAATCCAAAAACAATACGTAAGTCGAGGCGTTGAACTTAACGAATCCCACGGGAATCATCATAGAACGCCGTGTTAACAATCAATCTGTTCGTACCATTGCAACAAAACTGTAGCATCCTAGCTCAACGGTGACGTAATCACCGCGCGGATACATCATAGTGCTATGAAAAGTTCGGGTACGCAGCAGAAATTGACAGAAAGAGATTTAAGGGCTCTCAGAAGAATAGTACGCATGTTCCATCGGTCTTCATCGAATAACAGAAACCCAAATATCATATGCACAGAATCGACTTTCCTGTTGATGATCTATAGTTTAGTTGATTTGTCGATCTCTAGTTTAGTTAACAATCCATGGTGATTATCACCTGAAACCCCCAGCAGGATTGCAGGTTCCCAGATACTCATGCCGGCACATCTAGCGCCGATTAAAGTCGCTTATACTTTTGTTTTGCCCATTCTCACATTGAATTGTATCCATACATATTTTCTAACCTATTTCATATTGCATGATACAAACGCGTGATGCACAACCCATCGTGATTTTTCCCTGGAACATAGTAATTCTGTGTTATGGAGTGGAAAACCATGTACGGTTCTCCATTCTAATGATGGTTTTTGGAACTGGCAAAAGCTAGTCTACATAGAACATTGTCATCAGCGGACGACTTTGGGACTGGACCAAGAATCGCCAGTTCAGGTTATGAAGTTTTGACGGAGGGTCTATCACCATCTAGAATGGTATGGGGCCAGACCAATGTGTCTACAATACAAAGCAATATTGGCTGTTTTTAATGATAATTTTTAATAATTATTTTTTTCTTTTTTCTGTGTCTCTTCTGGCAGGCAGGTGGCTGACAAATCCAGAATTTACGGAGATGATTTTGGGGGCACTAACCATGGAGGCGTGATGACATTGTCGTTATGGATCTTGAAGATCTACATTTTGCTGATGACTCCGATGATACTTACGAAATTGTGCTCCTGAATGACAGTAGTATCCCTCCAGAGAATCGGCTTTCACCTTGTCATGCTATTCACCTCCCCCCTGCGAAAGGTAAGCACATTCCAAATGCAACAATTAAAATGATCATCATATGTTCTCTGCCACATCGTAGGTCCGCGAGAGCCAGAACTGATCTCATCTATATGTATGTAATATCTGTTTATTTCCAATATTTGATTTCGCCTCTGTGCCTGGCTGTATACAGAGAAATATAACATCTTCTGTGACAGTACTATCTTACAAGATACACACACAGATAAAATGGTTTAATCAGGACAAGATAGGCTCAAGAAAAATGTACAAATAGCACCAAAACATAATTATGCACAAATAACATAGGTAAAGTAAAAGGGGACAGAAAATAGATCACAGAAAGATCAAACTCTCTTAGAGTTTGTGTTCTGTATGATTTCTCATCACGGACTCTTCCTGGGTCTGCGTCCAGTAATGTGTTCGAAGAGAACATGTTCCATAGACTGTTTGTTGTTGAGAGCAAAGTGGAGTGGTAGACGTAGGTCGATTTTAATTTCTTCCAGCTATTCTCGGACTATATAGTGTTGACAAGGCTAGGAACATTGATTTCCAGAGGAGCTGTGCGATGTTTTTGATTGCGAATTGCCGCTTTCAGGGGATGACATCTAAATTCGCATATAATATAATATAGGCCATAGAGATGGTAAATGGCTTACCAGCTACCCTGTTCATCCAATAGGGACCCAGTATTCAAGGCTTATAAACTTATTTTGTTATGTAGATGGAGCAGATGACCAAATTACCGACGCATACAACGAAGTTTATATAAAACATTTCCGTATAGAGAAATGCTTGTGGCAACATCTCTATATGATAACGTCAGCTGAGGATTTCTTATTCCTCCCAGTTTCTGGCTGATTGTCTAAGTGCCCGAGTATGCTTTTGATCAGGTGTTGACCAATTGCTTTCGGAAAATGCGACCACCATCCCAGGTAAGACCCATGTATGTGTGTGAGCTGACTGTTTTTGACCCGTGACCCTCAATGCCGTTTTTTATACCTTTTGTTGGTGCATGTCATTTGAGTGGTTTTCGAAAAGTTTAGTTCCAATCCGATCCAATGTCACACAGATATTCTTCTAGTAGCTGCATTTTGGAGGTTGAGTTGCTGGTTAATCAACGGTGTGCATCCTGGTTCTTTTGAGCTGATAAATAATTCCAGAATTGGGGTTGTAAACCAGGAACAGCTCAAGGGCGCCAAAAGAGTAACTGTTAACACCTGTCCCTGAGATATTCTTGATATAATATTATAAGCTGTCTTTGTTTTAGGATGGTATCAATAATTCTTAATATTCTTCCAGTGATTCTAAAGCGAGTATTCAGTACGTATATCAGGCAGGAACGAATAATCTGTCATAAACTCACTTTGTGAAAAAAAAAAAAGGCCAAGTCCTTTTGGATCTTGCTATTGAGAGCTAGTATTCTGAGCAGGGTGTGGAGTAGGTTTGTCTTCGTTGGCTTCTACTGGATGACGGTATGTAGGTGAGTTGGTCTCTGACCAAAACAGTGTTGAGCTATGGTAGGTTGAATAGATTTTTTCAAAAAGATTTTGAAAGGGAGCAACTTATAGATATTGGCCTGGAATCTTTTTGATTTTTTTTTTGTATTAATCTTCAGGATTGGTTTAATAATGTAATAGCTTCATATCGTTGGTAGAATACCAAACTTGAGGGTCTGATTAAACAGATGTAGTAGTTTTCGACTCTATATGAGCTGCAAACTTTTATGATAAACTGAGAGAATTCGTCAAGCAAAAATTATAGGGTAATGTGTTTCTCTCTTTAAGTCCTCGCGAGTTATTTCGATGTCTCCCAAAGCCTGTGTTATTACTGTTTCACATTCGGCAACAGTAAATTGAAAACTACGAAGGGGAAGTTCAAAAAAAGATTTGCATTCACCCAAAAGTAGTTGTGATACATAGATCAATTTTTTTTGTTGGATACCTTGAAATCTCTATAGCAACCACATAGATTTTGGTTTCGATCTGACAATTATATTTTTTTTTCATTGCAACGCTGAATGAACAGATGTGTCACAATGGATAAAGTGGAATACAGATCGGTGATTCGGTTCCTCTTTCTGCAAGGGTAAACGAAAACACCCAAAACAATCCAAGAAATGGTCACTGTTTATGGAGAAGACTGCCCAGGTTTGAACTGTTAATATCAATGTGGAACAACAATATACAGTGTTGTTGCACATGGGTATAACCTTCATCACGCACTGAGGGAGATTTTTCCAAAATCCAAATGTGGAAGAACCTCAGTGCACGACGAAGAAATCCAGGATGCCAAACAACTACTGTAAGAAGAGCGTTACAGTTAAAAGAACTAGTTGCAGAGCTCAAAATTAGTGTAGGGTCTGTGGAGAACATCATCTATCAACAGTTGCATATGAATAAAGTGTCTGCTAGATGGGTGCCCAGACTTCTGACCCTTTACCAGAAGAAGGAAAGGGCACAATGTACACATGAAATATTGTCGATGTACCAGAAAAATCAAGAAGAGATTTATCACGGCTAGTCACCATGGATAAAACTTGGATCCATGGTGAATAGGATCACTATGATCCCGAAACTAAACAAATGTCAAAAGTATGGAAGCATCCAAAATCACCATCCCCCAAAAAGGCAAAGGCACAACCAAGTGCTGACAAGGTGATGCTGTCAGTTTGGGGGAGGATCAGCATGACGTAATACACGGAGTGGACAGAAATTATGGGATACTTAGGTGGGCCTACCTAGTAACGGGTAGGCCCACTTTCACCTGGATAAGGGTAGTCACACGACGAAGCATTGAGTCCATTAGTTCAGGAAAGCGTTCCACAGGTATTTCCATCCGCGCTTGCTGCACTGCTGTCCATAATCCAGTCGCATTCCTGGGTGGAGGATCCAAAACTCAAACGGACCTTTCCACATTCCACAGCATCCCAAAGATGCTCCACAGGGTTCATGTCCAGTGAACGGGAAAGCCATTCCATGGTGGTAAAATCTGCGGAATGCTCTTCAAATCATGTTCTACTACGGCTCTGTGGGGAGGCGCATTGGCCTGCTGGAAGAGTCCATTGCCCTGTGGGTGCACGATGACCATGAATATACGTGTCAATCCTTGCAGATGGTCTGCAAGGATTGACACGTAACCTGGACCGTCCAGAGATGCGTCTAGACGTACCAGAGGTCCCAATGTGTGCCAGTTGAACACGCCCCACACCATTACTGACCGCCCACCTGCCTGAACAGTTCCTTGTTGACATGACAGGTGCATAGCTTCGAGGGGTTTCCGCCAGATACGCGCCCTCCCGTCGACTGGAAATAGCTGTAAACGGGACTCATTGGACCAGAAGACCCATCTCCAATCATCTAAAGTCCAGTGCCGATGTTCTTTCGCCCAGTTGAGGAGTGAAGTCCTGTGTCGTGGTGTTAGCAATGGGACTCTGGTGGGTGGGCGTCTCCCGTAACCGTGATGGTCTTGGTGGAGACGTTTCTGGCACCTCCCTCGATGGTGATTTATGCCACTGTCGGCGGTGATTTATGCCACTGTCGCTCTTCCGTTGGCTGAAACAATGCGAGACAGACGTCGACAGCCAAGTTCATCCACCACCTTTCTCTGCCCACAGCGTTGTCCGCGATGAGATGTTATTCATCAAATGGCATATTCCCGCTACACTCTTGATACTGTCGAGCGGGGATAGTGCAAATTCTGCACCACCTCTGCGATAGAGTGACCCAGCGCCGGGCACCCACTATCATCCCTCATTCAAAGTCGGTTAACTCACGACGTTTATCCATACTGACATCGAATTGCCGTCTACGTGAATGCAGTGTACCTATATATCTGCCAAGCGGTGGGTTCGTCCACTAGCGAGAGGGGTGACAGCGTCGCGTTGCCCAGGAACCAGGTATCCTATGAGTTCTGCCCTTTCAGTGTATTGATATAAAGGTGTCACAGCACAGCCTTCAAAAGGGCTATGCTGTGACGGCGAAGTATTATTACAATCTCCTTATAAAGCTGCGTATTGCTATAAAAGAAAAAAGCTGGAAAAAGCTGACAAATGTTCCACGATAATGCCCCTACACATTCCTCGCAGGAGGTACGCCCATGAACGTGGGTTTCAAATATTGCCACATCCTGCTTATTTCACAGACCTTGCGTCACTTTGCTGCTGATAATGAGGTTATTTCTGCAACTGAATTGTGGTTTGAAGGACTTCTACAAGCTGCGGAAGTGTATTGAAAGGTAGCGTCACTTTGCTGCTGATAATGCAACTGAATTGTGGTTTGAAGGACTTCTACAAGCTGCGGAAGTATATTGAAAGGTAGCAGAAATGCATCATTTGTCTGGCCACTACGTCGAAAAAGTGTAAAACATTGTTTCAAACTTCTATCACAATTACTTCTCGGTAAATACAAATATTTTTGGAACACCTGATTATTCATTTTGAAGTTTCTGACTTAGAATCCTTTTGGATTGCTTCAGTTTGTTCAGAACAATTTCTGCATAAGCTTTCCGATTTTTCTTAAAGAAAAAGTTTTCGCTCTTTCCTTTCTTGAAAGTGATGTACTCAACAGTTCGTCCAGTTTTGCGTCATCTCTTGTACGCTTTTTCTTTCTTGATAAAGGCTATCTCGCTTTTTGCACTGAACCAGAATTTGGTTTGTTGCTCGATTCGAGCATCCTTTGCCACACAAGACAGGATGATTTGAGACTTCCTCAGCCAGACAAGGAATGGCGGCATCATCAGTCGGCAATCTCTCCTTGTCTGTAACCATTCTAATATCCTCCTTGCTTACTATCCTTGTCTCAGACCTATAAAGAATGACGCTCCAAATGAAACATGTAACTCGTCATAATTTTAATAGTAATCTCCTTTTCATCCTTTCCAACTATCAACAGTTTATTCTTATCAAAATCTGTATAAGAAAGTGATGACAATGCGTATACAAATATTGTTTAGTATTCGGCAGCAATGCCATTCTTCTAAAAAAACTTTGAATCATCTTGCACCAGTTAAGAACCAGCAGACTTGAATGAATTAAAGAAATATAGAATCTGTTCTTAATCCTTCTCTAGCAAAAATGAACTGCATAGTCGAGTCTGTGCCCTTTTTTATGTTTCGGTGGTGCTAGTAATCCGACCTTGAAGAAGCCTTCCAACCTTTCATTGGTTTCGTGTTCTGTGTCTTGCGGGTATGCGCACGAGGAAGGAAGCTAGCCCAGTTGTAAAACAAGTGTTTTGTGAAAACATCCTTTCAGGAAATCGATTTTACAATTCAGTTCAAGCTAGTGAATCGGGTTTAAAATAATTGTTTATTTGCTACTGCCGTGGGATAATTTTGAAGAAAGAAAATTGAAATCCTTGAAGATAACGTAGTGTAGAACAGTTGGTTGGTTTTTAGGCGCATGAGTAACTTCAGGCCATATTGCGCCGTGTATAATATCTAAAAATTGCGTGTTTTGTGGTCTATTTGCTGTTTGTTGGAAGAAAACCTTGAGTTTCCGGGAGGAAAAACCCTCGCTTGAGCCCGACTAACTCAGCGACGTTGTGAAAAAGACCCATAAAAATTCATCGCGCCATCCACGGGATTCGAAGTCAGATCTTTTCCATCCGGTGTGGAGAGGACGGTGATTATACCAAATGTCATACCAGCGATGGAAAAAGAATTGCTCTGACAGTAAAATTGTTTCGCAACTTTTCACTCTGTGATCAATCGAGGTTGTAGTTAGCCGATCTTAGATGGAGGGAGTAGAATTCTCCGGGAGTTATTCCTGGTTTTTCAGCCCATATACTATGTGAATTGGCCCATACATTTTAACGAATGTGACACAGAATTGCTTGATTTGGCGTCTAAACACCAACATCAACAAATGAAAGGCATGGGGCAAATACATGTATAGGTGTGAAATTGAAGAGTATTTTTATAGCTTTGCTTCAAAATGGGAAATTTAAATATCTTAAAATGTACTAATAAAATAGAACACCAAATCTGTATAAATTTTATTTTCTTCTTCATTTTAAATACCAAAACAAAACAAAAAAAAAACCACTTTCTTGATGACTAGAAACAAAACCATTCAAATTAATTTTCAATCGCTAGAATTTTAGTATAGATCTATCGAGTATATTTTTATTTTTATTTTAAAATACGTCAAAATATCGAAATTTCCAGGAGTGTTGTCGTCTGTGGCGATTTAATCAGCACTCGTTTGGAGTGGGCCGGGTTCGAGTACTGTCTGAGATTATAGAAATTCTTCAGGCCTTTTCAATTGGAGTTGAATTTATCGATCTGAGACGGGGAGTAGAGGTTTCCGGGTGAGTTATTCCTGGACTTTTTTATGCCCGCACAACATGCAAGTCGGCTTGTAAACCACATAGCCAGAAGGTACCTAACCCTTATTAGGATTACTCTCCCAAGACAGGAGGAGGGGTGAAATGGGGGCTGACTCTGAAATAAGGCTGAATTGTCTCCCTACCAACAGCTGCGATAGCACGTTAGCTCAGATGAATGATTTTATTGGTACACTTCTTGGAGAAATTCTGGGGGGAACAGCGTTTGAAAAACCATGTCGTGATTTCTAATTGGGTAATTTTTATTGGCTTACCGCTTAAAAGATATAAGAAAAAAATTAAACATCAGTAACGTCGAAAGAAACCAACTAATATATACTGAAAGTGAAACACCATTAAAACCAAACTATTTCAATTTATAACTGGAATTTTATTAATCTGCTGAGAGTGTGCCTCTCTAACGAACCCGTATTTGATAAACTTCAAAAGGCACGTTACCCTTTTACTCATAATAAAAAAATATATATTATTTTACCCGTTATGTTTGAATGTCAGATAAATCCTACCTTTTATTTTTAAGCAAAGCTTTACTTTTAGCGAATAACATTTACAACGTGAATTTCTATTATTACTTTTTATATAAATGTTTCAAATACAAGTCTGGAAGTATGTTCCAAGAGAAGACCTTTAAAGCGGTGGGGTGCTCAAGTCTCGAGATCTTTTCGCGCAAATTCATTGTTGGATAGATTGAATTGCATTTGCACCACCACCGCCTTTTGAGAGTTCATCTGACGTGAACGGTGGACAAATTGGTATATTTCTTGGAGGTTGTTGGTCCCGTAGGTTTTGTCAGTGGGTAGAGTGTCGCTGTCAATTCTAAGGATGTCAAAAAAAAAGTCGATAGAACTGGCAGGAAACATCCTCCATAGACTTCGATTCCGAAGATATCGGTGTCCTTCTTTTGTGTGAGATAGTGTGATGATTTGGTAAACGCATCTTGAATGCAGAATAGAAAGTTTTAACCCCTGAGATACGTTATTTGATAATCGAACGCAACTGAAATGTAAGGTAAGAAGCAACGCAATGCGCAACTCGTTAATTCAAAAACATTGTTGGAGTTTCGCGAAATCATTCAGTTGTCAGCCCTCTTTTCTCACTTTGTGAGCATGCTCCCAAAGACGCAGAGAAGTTTGCCTTAAACAAACTGGCTTTTTCAGCACCAAGTGCGTAATCGATAAAAAGTCACAAGTATGAAAGTCAATTCGCTACGTAAAAAACTATCTGCGTGTGGTATTGCCCTCTATAATATGCCCCTGTTTAGCAGTCAGGACAGAGAACGAAGAAATATGAAACTATTAAAAAGAAAACAAACAGGAATTTACGTTATAAATAAAATTTCCGAAAATTATGAATTTATTCAATCCAAAATGATACTACAGTAAAAGATTTTTCTTATTTTGGGCAACTAGTGAGTTGCCTTCGATATTTTTCGATTCGTTAGAGAGGCGCATGCTCAGCAGATTAATAAAAATTCAATTATAACGATCAAAATCGTTGGATTTAATCTAATTTTACTGTTAATATTAGTTGGCTTCTTACTGTGTTAAAAAGGTAAACTGCAGCCATTATCAACCCACTGCAGGATGGAAGCCTCCTCAACAATTCATGCTGAGGGAAATGGACCATAATCTGCCACGCTGGTCCAGTGCGGGTTGGCAGATCGACCGTATTCAGCAGTCAGGGGCTTGAACCTCGATCTACTCAAAGAGCGTGTGCTACTGCACTCCCGCTCCTGACCACTCGGTATTGATGTTTAATTTTTTTCTCCTATCTTGAATACACGGCGCGCCAATAAAAAAGTACCCAATTAGACTTTAAACGTGTTACGCAAAATCACTCATCTGACATAACATGATTATCGTACTTATGAGTAGGGAAGCAATTTGTAGCCAACTTCCACTTCACCCCTCTTCCTTATTGGATGAGTTTACAAGCCGATTTGCATTTTTTTGCAAGCTGAAAAACCGGAAATAACTCCCGAAGAAAGTCTTCAGCCTGAGATCCACTAACTACAGTCTACACTGATCAGAACTTTAGAAATTCCTCTGGTCTTCGAGGGGAATCGAACCCAGCCCACTCTAACCGAGTGACAGGTGGCGAAACCATTTTACTGCCGCCTTGAGAAATTCTTCTAAAACTAAAAGTAAGAAATTATCTCCAAGGATTTCAACAACTATGTATACATTTTTCTCTCGTCAAAATTGTCCCAAACAGTTGGTAGTAACAAAGAAATAGTTGTTTTAAACCCGATCGTAAAATCAATTTCCTAACTTTTCACCAACACTTTTCTTGAGAACTGGGCTAGCTTCCTCTCTCATCCACACACATTCCCTCAAGCTACAGAACTCCAACCCATTGAAAGGAGCGGGAAGCTCTCTTTCTCCACTGAAACTTATAAAAGGACACAGACTCGACTATGCAGTCCACTTATGCCAGGGTTAGCCGATATTGTCGAAGGTTCGATATTTCTTGAGTTTTTTATTCTTTCTTCTTACAACTGGCACAAGTTGTAAGTTTTTTTAGATTTATTGCTGTCTCGAAAACTGGGTCGTATTTATTCAATTTCATTTCAGCATGTTTTCTTTCAGGTGGAAAGGAGAGACAATTTACCCGTTGAAGCAGTTTTTGTTACAAAGTATTACAACTTTAGAGGGCGCAACAGAGATGGTCTTTCGACTTTTCCAAGGAACGTCTGGAACGATTATGGTGTGTTAGGAAAGATTTATTTTTTCAAATAACGCGGTGGAAGAATGGCACAAATGATTCCGTTTCGCGGTTTTCAGCATAGCACAAATGATTGCATGCTACACACAAACATTTTGCTGTATGGTATGCAACCATCAACCTATCTAGCGTTCAATAAAAAATTAAAGACACCTGGATTTAGACATGCGGATCAAACTCGTTGTAAGTCGGTTTTTTGAAATTGAACTACGCCAGTATTTGTGAGCTACCTTAAATTTTACAACGTGCATAGTTTCGATTTAATTTTTACAACTTGCTCAATGATCAGTTAATTTTAGCCAGTTTCATGTCTGCTATCGTTATTTCCAGGGGCACAATTCTTCCAGTTTGGTGTCCAAACACGTGGGTCATTTGATCATTTGATCAAAAGGATCAAATACTGGTTGACAGATAATTTCATCAGTATTAAGTTGTCTTGTGATACCAATGAGTTTCTTCTGGTTTTTCAACCCTCAACTAATCCATGCACACAGAACAACATAGCCTTTAGCTGCGTTAGATACGTTTTAAAAAAATTAATAAATAATCTTATTTCGACTTAAGTTATTACAACAGTCAGCAAATGTATACTAGAGTCATATCGGATTGAATACTTTTACCAACGTTTGAATCTTGAATAATGTATGCTGCTTGCAAGGCTTTCCACAGTGTCCGAATAGATGACGGTTGCGTGTTCATACACTTCACTTCCAGTTCCAAAACATCCGAAAGATGTTCAGTTGGATTGAGGTCAGTCGAATTTGGAGGCCAATCAGGATGGGTGATATCTTCACTGTGTTCCTTGAACTACTTGTGCACAGTGTGGGCTCGATGACACGGCGCATTTAAGCTCCCTTGGAAGATCCCATTTCTGTTTGAGAAAAAAATGCAACATGGCAGGGTGCACATGGTCTCCTAAGAGCTACCGGCAGACCTGACCAGTGAAATGTTCGTCCATATTCACCAGGGGTCCTAGTTCTTACCAGTAAAATATGCTCCATATTAAGCAACCACCGACACCTGCCTGAATACTGGATAGCACCATGCACGGTGGATCCATGGACTCGTGTTGCCTGCGCCACACACGAAGGCGTACTTGGCGTGTTGCACCAAATATCCGACTCATTCGACTAGCACACTCGTTTCCAGCCCTACAGTGTTCAGCCAGCGTTGTTGACACAGCATTCTCCGTCGATGATGATTAGCGGCGACGAGAGGGGGGGTCACTTGGATCGTCAGCTGTGGAATACGTCTGAGTGTGTGTCATATCGTCATTTTGGATATTGTTCTTGCGTTCCCTATATTATGTCGCGATGTCAGCACAATAACCTGCTGTTCAGCCGTAAAACGTATTGCACCACAAACATCCACCTTTCGTAATTCGTTACAGTTCTGTCGGTACGAGGTGGTTGACCCATTCGACACCATTTTTTGTAAACCTTAACCACAGTGGGCAGTGAGCGACCGAAAAGACGTGCCCTTCAGATGTATTATTATTATTATATTATTTCTCCCTGATTGGGGGATTCCACTCCGTGACGGGTATTGGTACCAAGTACACAGGGTGGTTGTAATGTCTGGTGTTACTGTTGGTCGAGGAAATTTCTGACTATCCTACAGGTGTTCAGGATTGCGACTTTCTGGAGTTCCTTGTAGGTGTTCTCTGGGAGACCTATTGCCGCTAGGCTGCTATGTAGAGTCTTTGGTACCATACCGGTTGTTGACACGATGATTGGGATGGTTGATACTTCTTGCATATGCCACATCTCTTTGATCTCATGTCTCAGGTTCTTGTACTTCCTAAATTTTTCCTCATGGATTTTCTGGACATTGCTAGTGTTCGGCACCGCTATGTCAATCAGATAGGTAGCCTTTTCCATCTTGTCCATAAAGGTTATGTCCGGTCTGTTGTGCAGGTTGGTCTTATCCGTTATTATGGCGCGGTCCCAGTACAGCTTGTGGGTTCGGGTCTCTAATACTGCCTGGGGGTTCGTACTTGTAGTATGGTACACTTTCTTTGGTCAACTGGTATTTCCTCGCTAGCTTCTGATGTATTATCCTGGCTACCTGATCGTATCTATGAGTGTACTCAGTCTGGGTGATCCTTGCACCCGGCGGTGATGTGTTGGATCGTTTCTGAGGCCAGGGGGCATCATCGACACGTGTCATCTGACATTCCAGGCTCCTTTGCGAGCGATGTATTTTCTATAGTTTCTGGTGTTGATTACCTTGTCTTGGATGGCCAGCATGAATCCTTCAGTCTCGGGGAAGAGCGGGTCATGTATGTATAGTATCTTATGTAGGACGGCACCTGAACGAAAGTTCATCTCCGTAAGAGCGGGACGCTTGTGAGCCATGCATTGGAAGCAATGTTATTGATGTGATCTTGATGGAGGTCACTGTAGTGTCTGCAGTGGAGTGTCTTCTTCGCCCATCTTTCTATCTTCGTTTCTTGTACCGTTTGGGCCGGAGGGGTTTCCTCGTAACTGCTGCTTTATCACTTTGACTTGCAGGACAAGATGCAAATTACCACTGATCTACCGTACTAGCTATGCAGCATAGTTCATTACGGATGGGGTGGTCATAGTTCATTGATCACTGAGTGTGTGTATATATATATATATTCTTTTCTTTTCTTAATTTCTTCAGTCCTCTCTTCCAAGGACTAAACTTGGAAGTGACTAAACTTTCTTTTGATTTCTCAGACCTTTTTCTTCAATGGTTTCATAATTCCTGGTCCCTTATATGACACACCAAACTGTCACATAGGCGGAATTGTCGTATGAAGAATAGTCTCATATCCAATTGAGGTAATCTCTCTACAATCCCCTTCCTTCTGTAAATCCAAATCTTCACTTTCTACCTTACCTCTCAATGCTCTTCAATCTTCATTAAAAAATTGCCTTGCTTTATGCGTACAACCTTATTCCTTCCATATGTCATTGTTATCTTTCTTTACCCTCTTACCTTTCTTAAATTTCACCCTTAAATCTGAAATCAGTATATTTGATCCCAAATTTTCCGCGCTATATTATACATTTCTCTCATCACTGAATAATCGAAATGCTATCATCCCACGCCTTCTGGCATTTTCCAAGTATAACGCCTAAGTATAAAGTAATTTTTTTATTATTAAAACATGAATTCGTTGTCACCAATTTATTTGTTCTCCACATGTTCAACCTGTTCTCCTCTCTCTCTCTCTCTCTCTCTCTCTCTCTCTCTCTCTCTCTTATTACTCCCTCTTAATCAATAATCTTCCACACAGTCCCATTACCTTTCCTCTTCCCACACAGCAACTGTTTTCTCCATTAATTATTTCATATACTCTCCAACGCATAAATCTGTTAATTCCAGGGTATTCAAATTTCGTGTTGCTGTTCTAACTCTACTTTCTATCCTTCACCTCCATTTTTTACATCTTTTCCCCCATGTGAGGATTTCAGAGCGTCCAATGTCACTAACTTTTGAGTTCTCGGCCGCATAAAAGAAAAACACGAATAAGACATGGTAGCTTGCCATTGTTTTCCATACCTTGGAAGAGAAAGATTCCCGCATAGTTAGAGAAGCCAATCGAAGGAGAATGGCAAAGGAATGAGGAAAAAGTAACTAAGCTTGAAAAAAATAACAAAGACTTAATTTAGGTATGTGTCTCTGGTTTTTCAGACCTGTGATCACCAGGAAGTAAGTCCCTAAGATAAAGATACATTGAAATTTATTATTTCTAACAGAATGATCATTGCGTTGCATGCGGGTTAGTAAACATCAATTGCACTTACCATCTGAGAGAGGGATAGAGAGAGAGAGAAAGAGAGATAACATGTGTGTGTGTGTGTGTGTGTGTGTGTGTGTGTGTGTGTGTGTGTGTGGCTTTGATGCAACACACACTTGGGGTGTTTAAGGAGAGCACAGACTAGAAAAAGTAGATTGAATATAGAAACATTAAATCTGCCAGAAATTTCTGAATAACCTCTCATTTGAAATGTGAAATGTGATCCTTTGATTTTCCACATTTCTTGCCATATGATATGATCTTAGAAATTTAAAATTTATTTGTTAAGGGATCATGGAGATCTGGTAACTGGTAAGCTAAATTTCTCAGATTTCAAAATGCTCTTCCCCTTTTGCCACAAAATGTTTGAAAGAGAAGTAAATCTTCTAGAAAAAGGCGATGAGGTTGTTAGTAGTTTTTGTAAACATAGGTGGTAAGGAAAGGTGGGTATTCATTGCTCCTTTAGAAAAGAGTGTTTTCCGTAACTTGTAAAACACCGACACCTCATCGGATAGATGATAAATATGCCAACGTATGTTTTAATACTGACTAAAAGCATGGATACCAAAACAAAATTTGGATTCTTTTCTTTTCTTTTCTTTGGCAATTGATGTATGATATTTCCAGTATCCTGTTTATCATTCAGAAACGTGAAAACAGCAACACACTCATTTGATGTCAAACAAACTGTTTGGAAATTAACGGAATACATAGAAAGCGCGTTGTAACTTGTGCAACTTGCGATGAAGCGGGACAAAAATTGGTATGGTATGATGGTGTACCATATATAAAATGAGGAGACAGCAAGAAACTTCAGGCACGTATAAGGGACATTTATAGGGGTTATATAAGAAATATCAAAACGGTCACATGACATCAATACTACGTATGATCCCCTGCAACGACTAAACAAGTCTGACACCAGTGAACTTGCTCCATGTAAGGGTGTCTATAAGATTCTGTGGCAACAAATCCCGTTCTTCCACCAGCGCAGACTGAAGCTAACTAAGTGACTGAGGAGTTGGCTGTCAGCATGCAACGATGCTCAAGGGCGTCCCACTGTTTGATCGGATTTAAGTCTGGTGATGGCCACGGCAGTCGTTGGATATCTTCAGTTTCAAGATATTCCTCCACCACTTGAACTCTATGTGCAGTGGCATTGTCGTGCATGAAAAGAAAATCTAGGCCAACTGCACCCCTAAAGTCGCACATAGGGTTCGAGGATCTGTTCTCAGTACCTCTGCGGTCATGATACCTCTATCAAAAATGTAAGGAGGTGTGCGGCCGTTGATTATTATTCCGTCCCACACGAGAACACCGCCTCCACCTTAAGTGTCTGGTGTTGGAGGATGGTACTACCGCATTCCCCATTGTCTCCAGATGAAATAATGTCTGGAATCTCTTTTTAGTCTAAAACGGGACTCATCAGAGAACGGAACTGTACCCATTTGTTAGGGCTCCAAGTCACATGCTCATGGCACCAGTTTCGACGAGCTCTGCGGTGGGAAGGGCAACAGTGCCTTAAGTATTAGGTGGATATGAGCCCATTGATTCGTAATTAAGAAAGGAACGTTGGAGTTTGCAACGAATAAGTCTATGAAGATAAATAGGGTGAGGTCCTACCCTGATATAAGGAAAATATATGAGAAGAAAGATTTGAAAAATGAAAAGAAGAGATTTTAAGTGAAAGTGATGAGGTTGTAGTAGGAACATCGGAGCTGTTCTACATTTGGCCGGTTTGATTTTTTTTTTTGATTTGGTAGTTGTTGGCACATCGGCTTCTGTGGCCATATTGCACCTCCCAAGGTTTTTGCAGTACTTTGATCCAAGCCCGAGGCGAGAATCGAACCCGCGACCTTTGGGTTGCCGGGCAGGTACTTTACCCACTCGGCTAGCCCGGTCGGCTACATTTGGCCGGGTAACTTTTGCCATTTTGCCTGAGGTGGATGATATGGCTAAAATGAATAACTGGACAAAACTGGAAATGTTTTGCAGTGATAACTGGGCGTAATTGGGTGTTGTGAGAGGTCCAGAGTGATGCGGTAGAAGATTTTGAACACTTGTTTTATAATTGTCCTTTATATAGTGAAAATGACGGTTCATGAGAAAGACGGGTACTGATGCATTTCAGTTGCAGGAGGTTTTTAAAGTTCGAAGATATTTTGATTATTTTTTGGAGTTTATGCATGAAGTGTATAATTTAAGACGGGGGTTGTATGGCTGATTTTCATGTTGTTTTATCTACCTGTCGTCGTTTTGTTTTGGGGACACGTGTATATATACAGGGTGTCTCGAAAATATTGGAACAAACGTTTAGAGGAGGTAGGCAACATCTAAAGGATTGTGAATCGCATAGGAACCCATAACCGGAAACGTCACCCTAAGTCGGTAGACGGCGCAGTAGTCGCCTCACGAAGAGCATGCATCGATATACGAACTGTGAGCTGGCAGACATGCACTTAGGGCATGGATTAGCAGAGGGCAATGGACGAGCCGCTCAACGAATTTATTTGATAATTTGATTTGATAATTTATTTATCCCTATTTTGTGTTACAATTGTTGGGAGATAACAGTAAGAAGGGAGGGAGTGTTACAAGCTTTTTGACAACTATTCCTTCAACTTGTTTACATAATCTCCAAACTGGAATGCATTGTGGAAAGTTCAGGAGTTGAGTGGAAGGTGATTTAGATCAGATATCCCTGGTGATGTGTTTAGTCAGGAGCTTCTTGAACCTGTTTAGTGAAATGGCATTTTTGATATTTTCAGGAAGATTATTCCATGTTTTTGCGCCTCTGTATTTTATATTTTTCTGACCTATGGCTTTTCTAAAAAGCGGAACCTTCAGGTTCGCTTCATTTCTTAAATTATATGTTATTCCTTCTTCTTCTATTGTTACAAAAAAGGATCTGAAGAGAGGAGGAAAGTTTGGTGTTTTCAAAGCATTGTAGACAAAGACCACCTCAGCTTTTTGTATCAGTTGGTAGATGCTTAAGAGTCTCGCTTCCTTATATCTCGAAGTCACCGATGCATTCCAGGAAAGGCCCAAAATTGAACGAACACATCGATTGACAATTGAATTGATTCTCGCAAGGTTATCTTGACTGGTCGGGTCGTACCCCATGAGATGATTCCATATATAAGGTATAAGGTATAAGGTATGTTAGTGTCTAACGGCTCCTGGGATTTCTCCCATCTCCGCGGGTGTACATTGTATCGGGGCCAGAGATTTGAAGTGTGTGGGGGTCATGTGCTGTATATTGTGTTGTGCCCTTTGTTCCTCCGGTCTATTAGCCGCCGAGCCCCTAGTGGGACCCGACGTTACCACACCATGCCACGGGGAGGCTGACCGGGTGTACCACTGTAGCTAGAGTACTCTGGCTGGTCCTGCCACCTACTTTCCTGGGATTTCAGTGGCTAGGACCAGATTTAAGAATGAGATGATCGCTGTTTCTTGAGCAACGGTTGTAATTTTAACAGAGCGTAGGGTTGTTCGCTGATAACTTGTTCTAGGGCCAAATAGGTCGGGCAGTAATTTTGATGTTTTTAGATTTAGACCTGTGGGGGCATGAGTGTGTGTGTATATAAAAATATATATACACACACACCCACACACAAATATATATATATATATATATATAAACTAAAAAAAAAAAAAAAAAACGTTGTGCAAGAGAAAAGTAAGGGAGGAAGGCAAAAAGACTGGAGGGTAGGAAACAGAAGAAAGGGGCCAATAGGGAAGATGGCCCCTGATGACAGTGTGGCATGCCCAACGCCTCACCAGAGAGAAGAGTGGGGTGGCGGGTGGACGAAAACCACCTCCCCACAAAAAAAAAAATAAATAAAAATAAAAAATAATAATAATAAATAAAAAAAAAAAATCATTCTGTAAGAGAAAAATAGGGGGGGGGGGAGTAAAGAACGGATGGCAGGAAACAGAAGAAAGCCGGAAAAAAAAAAAAAAAATGAGAGAGAGATATACCCCGCAAGTTCAGGGTAGGTACAGCTAGCACGGCCAGTCAGTTGGAGCCGACAACTTGCTGGAAATCCAGCAGTGTGAGTGCTGCTATGGTGGATGGGTCATGTTCAGTAAGGTCTAGTTCAGGTGCCGTCATTGGGACTCCATTTGGTGAGTCTTTGTCGCATCCAGACTGAAGGCTGGTCCAGTAGTCCATCAGAACGAACAGTGGGGGTGGTCAAAACCGGGAGTCCAAGATTAATGGTCAAGTCCAGGGATCGATGCTAGGCCTCTTCTTGATGAGATGTGTCACGTCTGGTCGAGAAAAGTTTGTCCAGGAATCAATGATGAGGAATTTGTCAAAGTATGTGTGGACCCTGTCTTTGATTGCACTGCTGGTCAAGTCTTGTGCAAGTTGGTCCAAGGCATTAGCATTCATGGCTCAATGATGAATAGCAACAATTGGCAGTCATGGTTGTTATGACCTATTGATTCGGATACTAAGGTGGTGGTAGTGCTTTCTGCCTGGTAAATAAGTCCATTGCAAATTGAGTCAGAGCTCGGTAAGTTTCTTCATTCTGTAGGGTGAGGTGTTCTTGATTTTGGTAGTTGAAGCGTAGTTTTGTTATTAGGATCCTCCTGAAGTCCTCGTAGATTTCACAGCTGTGGGCAAGGTGCTCCCACGTCTGATCCTCTCCACAGTGGCAGCGGGGTGAGTCTGAAATTCTGAAGTCATGTAGTTTTTTCTGGAAGGAGCCATGTCCAGTGAGGAGGTAGGTAGCATAGAGTCCTGGTGAAAACCAGACAGGTGTGAGGGGGTAGAAGGCCCTGACATCAGGGAGGAATCTTTTGGTGACAGCGCCTTTAGTTGATGTCTGCCATCTTTCTTGCCAGGTGTCTGTTAGATGTTCATTAAGTCTCATCTTTTCAGCGTTTCTATTATTTGCTGGGTCAGTGGTGAAACCTGCACAAGTAACTGCTCTTCCTTTGGCTATTTGGTAGAGCAACCCATGACGAACAATCTCCAGGTCCAGTGGAAGAGATCCAGTGAGGACCTGTAGCGCATGGGTGCTGACAGTGCGACAAGCACGCGAGGACAGAAGGAGAAGAGAGCGCTGGATAGTTCCTAGGCGCGATCTGTTTACTACGGTATTGGCCTTCTTGTACCAGACTCCAGAAGCATAGGTGATAACCGGGATGAAAACTGCCTTATAGAAGAGTGACAGCGTTCTCTTCTTTAAGCCCCAGTCCTTCCGGGCAACTCTTGAGACTTGGGCAGCATACTTCCTGATCTTAATCCTGAGTTGGTCTAGATGAGGAGTGAAGGAAAGGTTTTTGTCTAAGATCAAACCTAGATATTTAAGCTCTGTTTTTAGTTTTACTGTAACACCATTGACCTTGATTTGGGGTGGTCTTCTCAAATCAAGGGTGCCTTTTAGTAGGATCGAATTGGTTTTCTCTGGGGAGATCTTTAGGTTGTTATGCTCTGCCCAAGCTTGAAGGGTGGAGATGGCCTGGTTGGCAGTTGCTTCTGGTTGGGTTCTGTTATTGGCAGAAAAGAGCATGACCAGGTCATCTGCATAGGCCTGGGTTTGTACATTGTTGAGTTTGGTGTTCAGGAAATCATCCAGCACCAGATTCCAGAGGAGAGGCCCCAGGACAGATCCCTGAGGGCATCCCCTGAAGACTGGTCTGGAGACACTGCAGTGGGGAGCAGACACGACAACTCGCCGGTCCTGGAGATAGGTCTTGATGCATCTATATAAGTTTTCTGGGACATGCGCTCTTCGGAGTCTGCCCAGGACGCTGGGCCACCAGAGGGAATCGAAGGCACCAGCAAAGTCAAAGGAGATTAGTAGAAAGTATTTGGAGTTGCAGTTGGTAGCAGCTTCAATGATTGTTTCCAGTGCATCAATCGTGGAGCGTCCTTTCCGGAAACCGTACTGCTTAGGTGAGGAGAGACCAGCGTCATTGTAGTGGGCTTCTATTCTATGGGAGATCATCCTTTCGAGAAGTTTGCTGAAGACTGGCAGCAGTGCAATGGGCCGGTAAGATTGTGGCAGATCATGTGGTTTGGTTGCATTCTTCAATATAAGTCTAAGGATTGCAGTCCTCCATTGTGTGGGGAAGAATCCTTGGTGGAGACAGTGGTTTAACAGGTTGAGTATTGTAGTGGGAATAAGTTCAATGGCCTTCTGGACGATTTCTGGATCGAGCATGTCTCTGCCCGGAGCCTTCTTGTTTCTGATTCTAGATGCAGCTAAGTTGAGCTCGGTTGTGGTGAAGGGTTCTTCAATTGCAGTTGTGTGATATGTTTCATTTTCCATGCAGAGCTGTAGCTGTTCCGGTGTGTGTGGGTCAGCAGGCTGCTGAAATGTAGCGTCTAAAATATTATTGATAGTATCTTGCCACGATCTGGTATACAGTCCGTTCGGTAATTTTGTGGTTGATACGACCTCGCCTCTGGGAAGCTTGTTAGTGGTCACTTTGTACACAATCCCCCAGGGATCGGCGTTCCCTTCAGTGCTTACCAGGGCTTCCCATGAGCGCCTTTTGCGCTGTTTTATTGTTGTGGTATACTGGTTCCTGGTCACTCGATATTGCTGCAGTAAAGCCTCTGTTTCTTCTGGAGGCCATGTTCTTCTTGCACGTTGATAGCGTTTTCGTCGGTAAATGACTTCGCGTCTAAGAGCCTGGAGTTCAGGTGACCACCAGGGGACAGCACCAGGTGTGAATCTCTTCTTTTTGATAGCCTTGTTTGCAGCATTACTGACGAGCTGTGTAATTGCACATTGATGCTGGTCTGGGCTGAGGCCGCTAGGATTGAAGCGGCTGGCTGCACTGGTCAATTCCTCCTTAAAAAGGTTCCAGTCAGCCTTATTCAGGGCATATCTTCTTTGTTGAGTTCGGTTGGTTGGTTGTGTGACTAGTGAACGGTGTAGTTGGAAGGTTAGTACCCTGTGGTCAGAGGTGGTCCAGTCCTCACGGACTGTCCAGGAAGCAAGGTGCTGAGCAATGGAGCTTGAGGCTAAGGTGATATCTATTGTAGCTTCCCACAGGGTACTGGAGAAAGTTGGCAGGCAGTTAGGTTTGTTTAGAATGACCAGGTTGCTGTTAGACAAGTAGTCCTCAAGACGTTGGCCATTTCTATTTCCTCTGTGATTTTGAGTTCGGCTGTGCCAGGCTGGGGACCTGCAGTTAACATCAGCCCCTATAATGAGTTTAGCATTTGGCATTTGTAGCTGGATGGTCAGGCTGCATTAAGGAAAGGAATACTAGTCTGAGAAGGGAAGGAGGTACCCAGGCAGAGGCTCGGGCGAGTATTCCTCGCCCTTTATGGAGAACGCTTCCCAGACAGACATGTACCGGACCACAGTTTGTTTGCGCGTGTGCGTCAAAATTTGTGCGATTATGGGTCATTTAGAGGTAACAGGAGTAATGCGGGCAGACCGCGCTCGACGCGAACTCCCGCCATGGAAGAAAGTGTGTTGAATGCCGTCCAGAATAATCCTATTACCAGCACACGTGCCGTTGCCTCTGCCTTAGAGGCAACGGCACGTGTCTCGTTGCAGTGTACAGCGTGTCTGGCACGACGATTCCGTACACCCCTTTCATCTCCAAAGGGTTCAGTTACTGCTCCCCCCAAGAGCATCCTGCACGTATGGCTTTTGCGCAGTGGTTTCTCCAAGAAAGTGTTCGAGACTTGAATTTTCCAGCCTATGTTTTGTTCACGGATGAGGCTTATTTCACTCGGGAAGGCTTATTCAATCAGCACAATGCTCGTGTGTGGGCTCATGACAACCCACAACATCGCTTCGCAATAAATGTGTGGGCAGGTATGGTCGGTGACTGCTTAGTCGGCCCCTACCTGTTACCATCCCGCATGAACTCCGCTAAATATCGGATCTTTCTTGAACAAGTTCTACCAGGGTTACTTGACGATGTTCCAGCAAATGTGAGACGCAACATTTGGTTTCAACATGACGGGGCGCCTGCCCATTATGGAAGGTGTGTTCGTGACCATTTGAACAGGCGTTTTGTTTGGGCGTCGATGGATTGGCCGTGGTGGATCCGTTGCCTGGCCCCCACGCTCACCTGATTTATCGCGCCTTGGTGGAACCTTCGAGCATCTGTTGTAACATCATGAAATTCATCCCTCTCGTACTCCATTGTTAATATTATGTCAAATAAATGTTTGCCACTAATTACTGTTTTGTGTCATTTCTGCTTCTTGTGCCTCTGCTACTACTTTCCCGTGACGTTTCCGGTTATGGGTTCCTATGCGATTCACATTCCTTTAGATGTTACCTACTTCCCCTAAATGTTTGTACCAATATTTTTGAGACGCCCTGTATATAGCGTATTATATGAGAGGATAACATTTTTGTTTGATGTATAAAATATTTGTTGATATGTGATAATTTTATTGCGAATAAAATTTTAAAAAAATTGCGAAAAAAAAAAGAAAAGAAAATACAAACTATACGCTCCCTTCTTCAAACTGCCAGCCTGTCTACCTGCGGAAGCAACTTGTTCCAATATACAACTCGCTGATTAAAAGAGAACTTCCCACAATCTCGTATAAACCTCTTTCCCTGTAAGTTTAATTAATGGACCCTAGTTCTGGAATTCTTTATAACGGTGAAAATTCTGCCTTCGTTCATTTTAATAACCCCTCCCAGAACCTTATAAACCTCAACCGGTTTCCTTTGAAGTATCTTGCTGCCAAGCTCTTTTAGCCCACATAATCGAAGTCTTCCCTCGTACGATAGCCCTTTTGTTGATCTTACCATGCGAGTTTACCTTCTTTGGGCTTTTTCAGAAGCTCGATGTCTGTTTTCAGATGAAATATCCATATTTGGACACAGTATTCCAAATGTGGTCAATTACCACATTTGGAACGCTTACAATTTGCACTTTACACAGTGAAACTATGTTAGATAAACCAATAGGACTCTACGGCTTTCCTGGCAACCCCCCTGTTTACACTGCTCAGAAAACTACATATTTGCCACTATTGTAACTCCCAGATTCGTTTCTTCCTCTACCGTTTTAATTCAACCTTAACAAGTGTATGTTATTCTTGGGTTGCTATTCCCCAAGACCTTGCATTAAAACATAGCTACCAATTTTCAGACCATTTCTGACGCCTGTTGAAGTCATCCTGAAGAAGCGCTGCTTGGCACTGAACATTAACGACTCACCCAATCTTTACGTCTCCTGCAAATTTTTGACATCATGCCCTTTATCCCTCCGTCGATGTAGTTTGTGAAAATCAAAAATAACAATGGTCCAAGAAACGACCCTTGAGGGGACACCACTTCTGGGGCGCCTCCGTAGCCAGGTGGGAAGGAGCAGTAGTGCGTATCACATGCTTCTTGATTCGAGAAGCATGTGGTGACCGGGGTTCGAGCCCGTCACCACCAAATACGGAAGATGCGGAAAGGTCAGGGAATAACCACCGCATATCCCGGAGCAATATGGCCTTAGTTGCTAATGCTCCTAAAAACCAAAACAACAACACCACTTCTGACACCAATCTGTAGAATATTCATTAATCACAACCTTCTGCCCTGCAGCCACTCTGCAATCCATTTTAGTATCTTTCCAGTAATTCCAACATGTTCCAGCTCATATAGTAACCTCTCGTAAGACACTGAGTCAAATGCCTTGTAAAATCCAAATAAACAATGCCGAAATTGTTCCCTACATCTGTCTCATGAGAACTGTGTCAAAATAGCTTACCAGGTTAGTTAAACATAATTTTCCCCTTAACAAAACTATGTTGTGTGTCCTTCAGAATGTCATTTCTATCTAAATGTCCCTGTACTACACTCCTAATCATTGCCGCTAAAATTTTCCCTACCACTGAAGTGAGACCAACCCGCCTGTAGTTATCAACTTCACCGTTAGAACCTCCTTTACATATTGGCAATAAGTTGACGCTTCCCCAATTGCAAAGGAATCTCTCTACGTTCGGTGTTGCCCTCATAATTAGCCGCAATGGTTCAATACATTCTCTACCTACCTTCCTCAAAATTACTGGGTATATGGCATCAACTCCAGGAGCTTTACTTGCCTTTAGACTCGAAAGTTTTTTTTTAAAAAACAGTCATATCTAACTTCGAAATCACTAATTTCATATGGATTACTCTCCCCCGCACAGCCTTCCCTTAGTATAAAGGGTCCTTCGTCAATAAAAACCTATACGAAGTACCTATTCAATTCATCAGCTGGGTTATCCAAGACTTTTCCACACTCAGTATACAAGAGTGAGATCCGATTCGTTTTCTTCTTCTTTGTATTCACATACGTGAAAAACACCTCGTCCTCATTCTTTTCTCTCTTAGTGTTCCGGCATTGTTCCTGCATTGGGTAAAGTCCTGCAGCTCTCAAGGAATAATGCAGTTAGCCACACCTACGTCCGAACTGTCGTCTTATCACCCCAGACATACCGACTCTTCGCTACTGTACCATATTGTGTCAATCACGGCCCATCTGCTTGTTATTTGTTATATACTGTTTGCTTGTATTCAATGTCATTTTAACTCTTCAAAATGTCACCTAAAGGAGCTGTTCAATGGATTATCTGTAAAGGAATATGCAGTAAATTTTTTTGTGATGGGTGTTTTCTGATAAAAAAAATTTTCTAAGTCATCAAGTGCATTAAAAATAAAACGAAGATGCCCTTCCTGTAAAAGAGCTAACAATGGAAGTTAAAATGTACAGTCTCCTTCTAGTCAACATGAGCTAAATTTTCAAAATACCCCAATCTCCCTCACAACTTTGGCCATCTGTCATACTACAGTCTCCTAAACCCTCCCATCATTCAATGAAGTTAAATAATGATGCTTCCACCCAAATGGAAGACTCTTGCTACCCCCACTTACAACATCGCCAAAGATTGATAGGAAAAAAGGCTCATAAATATTCCTCACGTCATCGACGAGACTCCAACTCAGATCTTTTCAACCCGGTGCGGGGAGGACAGCGATTTTAATGACTGTGCTACCCAGAGCTATCCTGTGTTCCGAGGGCCTTCAGAACTGAGCTAATGAATTGTGCCATACAACCATATCTACACCCTGATATTTGGACAAATGGTCTTCTCGTTAAGCCATATTATGGAACTATTGGAGGTACAGTCAACAACTCTAGTGAAAAGCTACCATCTATTTCTCAATCTGCTCAGCTGTTAAAGGATACTTCGCCTGGTTCGTATCCTAGTCCACCATTCATTCTGCCACTATTAATAGAACAATTGCATGATATCGTGCGTTCAGTTGAAAAGTGGATGCAGGAACCTCTACAAAATGTTTTTCTACTGCCAAAAATCTCAACTACACGCCTTATATGACGTCAAGGATTAATCGAAGAGGTGGAGGGGCAGCAATAATTTTAAAATCGGATATTAAAGTTAGAAATATCTAAAACTTTGAAGGAATTTCTCTGCTAATCCAAATTAAAGATGAACTGCTACAAATTTATAATATTTATATTCCGCCAACACTTAGAGATGACATCATTAATGAAGTAATAACTTGGATCACTACAGTTCATAAGCCTCAAACTAACATAATTATAATGGCCTATTTCAATCTCCTCCTGGCCAAATATAATTTCCAAATAAAGTTGCTGTCCGACTCCTTATTAGTTCTAGGAGCCAAAAGTTGCGGGTGATACCAGAGGAAATCAAGCGCTTGATCTTGTTTATTCTTCCACTTCAATAAAAAACTGAGCAGCACCGCTACATTTAAATCTGGCCACAGAAGTGTTTGCAGTTGTATAAACTGCAAACAGGAATTTACTGCGGGGATTCTCGCGACCTTTCCCCCACTCCTCCGGAAATCCCCAAAAGAATATCATCAATAAACTTCCTTCAGAAAGAAATATTTTTGCAGCTCTTCAAATGTTACCCATCGGATTCTCTCAAAATCTACCAATGCAGGACGCCACCATCCTTCTAATAAAATGGCTGAATCAACTAAAAACAGAGTTGGCATCTAAACTTGTAAGGCTATCTTTTCATTCCAAACTTGGTTCAAATCCCATCTAAAATCATACTTTAAAAGTAAGCAAAAATACCACAGATGTGGAAGAAATATGGCACTTCATCAGCATACATAAAATATAAAAAAAGCAGAGCATTATTTCAGCTAAAACAATTCTGTCTTACAGAAATTATTTAACGTTCAGGCTAAAACACAATAAAAGAATACTTTCTACAAAAACAAGAGCTACCTTACAGCACAGTCAAGTTGTAGAATGGATAAAGTTCAATATACAAACAAGTAATTCTGTTATTTACACTGAAGACGTGCAACACAATTTCAAAAATTCATTCTTATAATCAAGCGGATAGCGTGAAAATGTCTCCTTGTCAAGCCCTGCTGGTTAACCACTTGTGAACAAGAAGACAGTATACGTAGAACAATGTTGTTGAAAAGTTCTTTTTTTTTTTTTTTTTATGAAAACCCCAAACACGAAAGGTATCAAAACCTATAGTACTTAGTAGCGTGCATGGGTTGAAGGAGAAGTATGGGGGGAGGGGGATGCCGGAAACTTTGCTCTAGGGACTAAACATGGGTTTCACCACTTCAAGCCTCCAATAAGCAAAGTGGTGGTATTTCACCGGTTGATGAAAGTCATCTACCACCTACTAATTTTTGCGGTAACATCGTCCATTCCTTTGTCAGCGCCATCTTCAGCTGGTGAACATTTTCTGGTTGGTGTGGACGAGCCGCTAGGCGTCTCCCCAGAGCGTCCCATATGTGTTCGATGGGATTTAGTTCGATGGAACGGGCAGGACAACCCATACGAACAATGTCCTCACTTTCCAAAATCATTATCAACAGCTGCAGTGCAATGGGGTGTGGCGTTATCATCCATAAACACGAACTCGGGGTCAATGTCATCTCGGAACAGACGCACATGGGGAAGGATTACTTCAGTACAGTAGCGTGCACCGGATACAGTACCGCCTTCCAGTATCTGGAGTTGTGTACGTCCATTCAAGATAACGCCTCCCCAGACGAGAACACCTCGACCGCCATATCGATCCCTTTCAGTAATGGTTGAGGGGTGATACCCTGTGCCAACCTCTCGCCAGATTAGCTAACGTCCAGAATCGCTGCTGAGACTGAATCTACTCTCATCAGTAAAGAGTACCTTACCCCATTGCGCTGCTGTCCAGTCCTTGTGTTTGATTCACCACTGTAAACGGTGTCTCCGATGGGCAGGTGTTAAAGGGACACAGTGTACTGGCCGTCGGGCAAACAGTCAACTTTTGTGGAGTCGCTTACTGTGGTAAACTGCGATATCCTGCGTCCTGTGCAGCTGGTTTGCAATGGATCTCGCTGTCTGGTGTCGGTCCCTCTTGGCCTGTAGAAGTGTATAGCGATCATCATTGGTAGTTCGTTTTCGTGGACGACCACCACTGGTCCTTCTAACAGCTGTACCTTTCGTTGTGAAGGCCGACCACGTACGTGAGACGATGCTATGGGCGATACCGAACTCTGCAGCCACACTCCTCGCACTTCTGCCTTCCTCGAGCTTCCCAATTATTCGACCCCAGGTAAAGTCATCCAGACGTTTTGTACTGGCCATTTCGTTGTCTGTAGCACTGTATGAAACCAATGGAAAGTCTGTAACAATCGTGCTCACCATTCGGTAATTCGCACATAACTGCTGAACTGCTGCTTTTATCTGTTTATGTGAGCCCTCTCATCACGATTCAAATTTTTGCACGTGCAGCTGCTTTCTACTGAACGGCCACATTTATGCAAATCGCCACAGGCTGTTTCCTCTGATTTTGTGGTGTTAACCTTTAGAAACAGTGTATATATGAATACCGCTATGCATATTGATTATTTACTATTTCATTTCCTGTGTACTAAATTATTTTCCCCCTAGCCATGTGCTGTAACGGGCTTGCTGTATTAATGAATATTTATTAATAAATGAATGAATATTTATATTTTTCTTGATATTTCAACCAACCACTGCGTGATTACTCCCTGCCAACGGTTCCTGTACTTTAAGCGCTATGATATCATTTGATTCATGAGTAACAATGAGTTCAAGAATATTCGTACCCTTAGTATTTTTCTAACATGCTGGTACAAATAATAATCATCTAGCTATTTAAAAATTTTGTTCCGCATAGCGAGTTTCCTTCCCTTCTTATTCCAATCAATTTAGGGGCAGATTGAAGTCACCCATAATAAGACATTCGCCCTTCCTTGACAGTTCCATCTGCGTGTAGAGAGTCTCGTTATGTTCTTCACAATCTTCTGGTCTGAAAATCATTCCCACTTTCATTATACTTTTGATTTCACACAGATTCTGCTGACAGAAGTTACTTTTGCCATTACAGAATCTATGTAACTTCTTCTCGTGCTCAGCCTGCTTTTGATAAGCAGCATGACCCTTTCTATCTTCCCTAAATACATTATCCATACCATGATGGGACTCGTCATCCCCAATTTCTGGGTGGCATCACATTTCTGTTAGCCCCATTATGTCAGCATTAGTTGTCCTAACCAGGAGGTCGAATTTACCCATTTTTTAATTGACAGCACTCCTCACATTATTGTAGACCAATAAAGACTAAGTATTCTTCTACAGTGTTCTACACTGACACACCTCTTTAAGTAAATTTAGGCTTGTTCCCCCTAGCTTTATTTTCCCGCTCATTTGAAACGTTGCCACCCACAAGATAGGTTGATAACATCTGAAACGAATTGAGAATATCTGGGATATGTCGGAAAGGGCAGTTCGGCTTTGCAATTCTCTACCGACGACAATACAGCAGCTGACAACTATCCTGGTGTAAGAATGGTAAAATCTGGAACAAGAATCCCTCAGCCACCAATGGAATCCATGTCAAATGTATGGGCTCTAATTCCGACAAAAGATCGTCCTACTAGATAACGAATAAAGGTTTCTAAATTTTTGGCCAGTAAATTTATATTTTATTAATGCAACATATTTTTTTCAGATAACGTTGCGTCGCCTGTGTCCAAAATCTTGATTCCTCTTGCTACACCTGTACACCACGAAATCAGAGGAAAAAAGACTAATGGAAGAATACGAAAATCCCTTGCATTCAGTGCGTCTATGGTGTGATGTGAACCTGAGACCACATATCTTATTGCTATTTCTGCATGCGCAATATCACAGGACACAGCACTAAGGATGAAACTACAATACAATATGCAAATCTGCTGTGAGCTAATTTCAAGCCCTGCTATCCACCTCCCACAACGAAGATGAATCCATCGTAATCTTCATACCTCCAGCAAGTACTCCTGATTGTTCTCCAATTTAAAGGTACGAGTAATTAGTAAAGTTACTAGTTACTTTTGTGGTTTCAACTTTACTAGTACGTGCTACTAATAAAGTTGAAGCCACGTCAAAGAAGACAACATTTTACACAAACTGAACTGGAAGGTCTGGTACGGACTTAGTGCCACCGAAAAATTCGGCACAGCTCTGTACCTTTCTTTGTTACGTGGTTTCATAATTTCCCAAGATAAATGACATTATGTTGCAACCAGAAATGGGACAGCGATTGGAAAATTATAATTATACTTCAATGTCTTTGAAAGTGGAGGGCTGGTTATCATTTGAGAGTACTGTAAACCACATTTACGCAATTGTAAATCAAAAGCCTCAAGAAACTTGTCAACAACAACATGATTTCAATTCCTGTTGTCAAAACATGCCTTGGCCTCTTGAAGGACCTAAGTTATAACTTGGCTCATTCTGAAGAGTGATGATTTATGAGATGATTTAATACACAAGAATATGAACTGTTCCTTAGAACTAATTAATAGACTCGCTCTCGGGGTGTGAATAAAAAACAAAACAAAAATGTCATGTCATATTAGAGTTATTACCGGAGAACCCCCTCATTCACCCATGTGTATTATGTCCGTACATTGCGCGTGTTCTCTGGTCGGTTCTCCTATTTATATGGAGGGAAAACCCAATGTTCAGAAAAGAAAAAAACCTTGCTGAGACCGATTAACTCAGCCACGGAGTGAAAATTGTCCATCAAAGTTCCTCGCGTCATTTCAGATCGGTTTTCATTCGTCAGGTTGAAAAATGATCCGAAACTGCGCTGATCCTGTAAGATTATCGCATAATAACATGTTATTAAAAATAAAATTCTGTAAATTTAACTTCTGTGCTAAAAGAAGTCCCACGGAACAGCAAAAGCAATTATTACTAAGTGGCCACAGCGCGTCAAGTGCTCGAGCTAAAATGTCTACATAATGAATAAACAAGAGTACGTAACCAAAGAAATGTTTTCGTCTTACATTCAAACAAGAAACTGGGTACGCTTATTACACTTATTATTAATGATCCCCGCCTTTTTCAAGTTTTATATGAAAACATTTCAAAATAATTCGCTTGTTTTAAGACATGGAAGAAAAATTATCTCCTAATTGTTAACATCGTAAATGGTGTCACTACACGTAAAAGAGCACGTGTTTGCCAAAGATTATGCAGAAGATTTCCGTCGTGTTCCATTGCGGAAATTGCGACAAAGTCCACTGCGGAAACAATTTACTGCAACTTCTTTCGCAAACTTCCACTGGGAGCAAGTTCGAGCCAGCGAGCATCGCATGCGTGCCGGCATCACATCTCTCAAAAGAGGAAAATATCTTTAATAAGGTCACCGTGTAGCGCATCTCTCATCCAACTTCGTTCCATGCACGAACCCAGAGGCATTTGCGCCCACTGCTCCGGCAATAAGGAGCGTCACCACACCAATGATCATTACTCCCACAAACACGCGCACGTACGAATGAGGCCCAGTTTATCTAAGAGATGCTGTTCGTCTCAATCGACAACATGTTATTCTAGAATTAGCCCGAAACTGTCAAAACACCACGTGTGGATGACACTTGAGTCGGTTGACATTCCGTAGCCCTCGGTTGGGATCGATATCTCACTATAAACCTTTGATAGCTTCGAATTCGGCTAATGAGGGGCAATTAAGTTGCTCACATTGTCCGGCTGCAAGATGCATCCTTTCAAGAAATGAACGACATCATTCATATAAGGTCAGCGCAGATGTGTTTATTCCTGCAAGGATTTTACCTACTTCGCCTGCCTCTCTCTCTCTCTCTCTCTCTCTCTGTTTAAGGTGTATTATATGATTATGCACCCCGAGATGCTGGAGGCATTTCATTTGAATCCTTATCGATTTCTCTTGTTTCACTTGTTCGTGACGCGTGTCGCGTTTCCTAACACCCTGTTTAGAATTCGTCCCGCGTATTGAAAGAGCTCTTCAAGGTTGCCTGCATTGGTCTGGTAGGATTTAGACTACATCTTAGAGGGTTTTTCTTAAAGCCCCTTGTTCGTGAATGACTGTGAGGTTCTCGAGACAGCTGTCTTACTTAGGCTTTCCAGTGAGGCGTGAGCACACGTCGACAGCAGTCGCTCGGCTCTTTGAAGTCTGTTTCTTCGGGTGTGATGTATAAGGTGGGCGACGTTACTCCTGTCTTGAATAGTAAAGGCGTGTTTAAAAACAGTTTGACAGCTTGACCTTCCCCTCTGCACATTTCGATAGGATTTTCTCGAGCAGCGCAAATTACCTTAGAGAAACAGTTTACTCAACTTTTTATTTTTTAACCAAATAAAAAGAAACGATTACGTGTGTCTGTGTGCACTCACTCTGTGCGTGTATCTTAAATTAAAATTTAATTATTGTTCCAAAACATTAATAGGTTGAATATTCATCGCGATTAGAATCACCGGAAATCGATCCGACTTAAAACATAGCAAATCGTATCTAATGCAAAATAAAACAGCATAAAGAGATGTAAATAAAATATAAAAGATAAAATATAAAAGTTGCATTATAAGATAAAAATTGATAAACGAAATGAAACCATTGAAATATAAACATCAAAAAAATAAATGGTCAGAAAAACAATGAATAATCGGGTAAGTGGTGAATGAAATAACGCGCTATTAAAGAGGAGATTCTAAAAACAAAGAAGTTTTTTTATATAAAAAATTTTGAAAATCAGGTAAAAGGATAAAGGTTAACCAGTTCACGGAGGATACTTTTCCCATTCATCTGAATTCAAGCTCATACAATGAATGAGAAGGTGTAAGACGGCTGGATCTTTAAATCTGAATGTATGGAAAAAGTGATCGTTGATACATTAATTATCTCTGCGTTAGCAGCTTAAAATGATACTTAGGAAGGTAGAAATAATATTTTGGTTATTCCAAAAGAGTGTTTGTGTTAGTACAGTTAGAAACTGAACTATATATATGTGTGGGTGTTAAAAGTGCTAAAGCAACTAAGCCTATGAGGCGTCAATATATTGTGTCTGCAAATTGCGTGTGTTCGGTGGTCGATTTGATGTTTGCTGGATGAAAAACCCGAGTTTTCGGAAGAGAAAAAAACATCATTTTTTCACCTAGGTTGAGGGGTGATTATGTCAACTGTGCGTCATGTCTGTAAGTCAACTTATGTCAATAATGCTACTCGCAAAGAGAGAAATGGAAGCGGCCAGCCGCTTGATAAAATCTAATTTTCTGTATGCTTGTAACAATTATTATTTGCATGCGTGTGGCATAGCAATTATAAGAGAATAAAATGCCTACGGCTAGTTTTTATAAGCACATCCTAAATATTGCTTATTCTGCATCGAAAACACTGGGTTTTCTCTTTCGCCCTCGGCGTTACTTTTCTTCTAAAAAGCTGCTCTATAAAGCTGAAACCAGATTGGTCACTCTGTAGAATCTCAAATCCGTCTCGCGGTGGGACATTGTTCCCAGATCTGAGGTGGTGCCCCCATAAGCTTCTAGACTCCATTCAAAAAAGGGCAGTCAATTAATAAACGGCCCATCTTTTACAAAGTCTCTCTACTCTTTGTCTCATAGACCTTCTGTTTCTGGTGCATGCCCTTTTTAAGGATACTTCTATGGGCACTGTTCATCTTTCCTACTTTAAACTCACAGAACCAACATTTCCTCCTTCTTATTTATTCCTTAAACTTCCGTTTTCTGGAACAATCTCTCTTCACAGGCATTTCTTGAAAATTGCAATCTACAGAAATTCAAGTGTAATGTCAACAAATATCTTTCATCTTCAATCCACGCAGGGTACTAAATACTATAGATTATAATACCTTTCGTGTTTGAGGGTTTCATTAAAAAAAAAGACTCCGTTAATGGAATTTGGTTCAGTCAACAATTAAAATTTTATTTTTTTCTAGGATAGGCAAAAACAAGTACCTGACATTGATATGAAGATCATAATATCGTCAGTGTACGTTACATTCTATTTGCTTTTGAAAATAGTGTTGGTAAGATCATTAACGTAAATGGTGAATATCAGGGGTCCAAACAAAAACCATGCGGAACAGCTGTTAATAACGTAAAGATATACGAAAAATTTCCAGAATGTTTAATCTGATATATTCTACCAGTTCCATAAGCCAGCCCAATAAGAGATGAGTTAAACCGTAGAGTTGCAATTTGCTTCTTAGCAGATTACGGTGAACCAGAGGCCCTAAAGAGATCGATGGAAATGACGTAAACCCAGTTTCTCTCATCCAGTTCGGAGGTAACGAACTACCGGATGAAACCAGATTGGTCATCACTGATTCCCCAGGGCGAAAGCCATACAAATCGGAAGACAGCATGGGCGGAGGAGGGCTCTAAACGAAGGTAGTTTCACACGAATGCTGGTGCCAAAAATCTTTGATATGCTATTTAATAGTTATTGGTCTATTATTAGAAAGTTCAAGTTGGTGTCCATTTTTATGGATAGGAATGATAAAGGCCCTATTAAATTTCAAAAATAACTTTCATAATTTGCATAAAGTAGAACAAAAATATTTCTGTAGCGAAATAGTCCTGCTCTCTTCGCCTATAAATTATTACACAAATCGTAAAGAACATGCATTTATGTGATTAATTCCTTAACAATATTAATATCTTAATAATAGATTACAAAAATTTCTAAATAATGCTACTAATTTAATAATATTAAAATTTTAATAAATAATAATAATAACACGACCATGGAACGAGCATCCGGAAATCTTACAAACTGTCTCTGATACTGATCACTGGTCGAAAAAAAATTATTCCAGGATCTTTTCTCTGAATTATCTAGAGTTAGCAATAGTTGAGTATATTGTGAATGTATGCTGGGTCAAAGAAAAATCATATACTATTCTAAACGTCTCAACCAGAAATGAAGTTTTATTAAATTAACCAAAATTTAATGAGAATTTTGAATTTCAATTTTTAAATACGAAATTAAGTAATTAACATTTTAAATCAGGATATTATAAGCATAAAACTATAACAATTTAACCAGTGTATAAAATTAGTTTTATCTGTGCTTTTATTACTCCTGGTTTATATCTGATCAAATCCAGACATAGGCGAAGTTTTGTCAGACTATTTCTCGATTCTTTTAACAGAAAAACTAAACGGAATTATAACATTTAATGGCAAATTAAATCATAATCCACTTTAGGGCCTAAAATTGTTGCCTTGGGGGTTGCAGTTATTACCAAGCTTTGGTACGAATAAATATTATTAATAAATTAAAGAATATAGTTAATTTACAAATATATTATAAGGCAGACTCGGGCCTCTGTTAGAGAAAATCTACACTAAAACTATTGTCTGTCTATCAAGTGGTTTTAATGAATAATGATTCTAAAGAAAGATGTCGCTAACAGCCAAACCAAACTAAAACTCAAGTACTGTTCATAATGGTATCGATAATTCTTATTTTTAAATAATTTGGTTTGAATTAATCAAAATGAACTCGTATCTTTAATTTGATAATAAAATATTTTTGAAAATTTGACTTTAATGAAAGATATTTGAGAATGTGTGTTGGTAAATGTTAGGCGTTAGCACTGCAGTTATCAGTTTTCTTTAAAAAATATATATATGCAAAGCAGCATTTTAAATCTAGCTCAGAGGTAGGTGTCGAATAAGGTTAACTTGTCTTGTACATAATGAAGTTTTCACAAAAAGACCCTGAGGTATGGTTATGTTCGTATAACAGCTATTTACATGTTAAAGGAAAAATCTTAATATCGGATGGAGTCAGTTTTACCTTCAGGTGCCATCATTATTCTTAACAATAACATATTGATTTTATTCAAATGAGCTCAGTATCACTGAAAACGGAGAAAATGAAAATGCAGACTATGACGGTTTTAATACGTAAGAAATGTAAAAGATTCTTTGTCGACGAGATCGAGTTTGGGATCGCATATCTTTTGGATAAACATATTAACCATTCAAAAATAAAAACAAATTTCTTAAACGTAGTGTGAAAAGTGATTTAAATAAATTAAAGATTTATTCGAATCATTTTGATGTACAGTTTCCGAAAGATTTAAATTAACTAAACTTTCTAACGTTTTCATATTTTTCTGGGTTTTGTCAAGACTGTGTTCTTCACGATATGAAGCAAAATTTAAAATTGGAATAGAATATACATAATGACGTTCTTGTAAAGAGATTTTTTTTTCCTTTTGTAAAGAGAAAGAAATACTGCTTTTTTATGGTAACCCCAATACAAAAGGTATTGGAATCTATAGTAGCGCGAATAGGTAAAGGATTGAGATGGAGTATTCAGAAAAGACACTTATTAAAGTTGAATTCGAAATACTACAGACTGTCATTTTCAGGAAATATAACCGTGGGAAGGTTGTTCCAAAGAATTAGAATGGATTCTTTGGATTAGAATTAGAAAGGGGAAAAAGTTGTTGGATGAATTGTGAGTTGGACTGAATTGATGTTCATTAGATGCCAATTCAGAACATTGCCCACGGAAAGACCTGTAGATAAAAATGCTGCAGAAACTGAGTATTTACGTGAGAGGGTATGGAGTGAGTTTGTAGGAGAGGAATCATTCTTAGCTGTAAAATTTAAGAAGGGTTAAACTGTTCAGAACAAAATTACCAGTAGTAGTAATGGCAAATGATGCAAGAAAGCAAGCTTATATAGCAACAGCCAAAAAAAACAGTGCGCCCAACCGTACCCTCCAAGAATTTGTCTAGTTCTCACTTGAATTTATTCAACCACAACTTGAATTTATTCTTCCACAACAACAGATGGAAGCCTGTTCCCACAATCAACCACCCGCTGACTGAAGGCAAACTTCAACACATCTATCCTGCAACCATCTTTCCACAACTTGAATTTATGCCCCCTCATGTCTCGAGACGCTGCAATTTGCAGAACTGAAGTGTTTCTAGGTAAGAGCACCCTTTTGTTCCCTTCACCAATATGGTGCCCTTCTCTGCACAAGACATTATACAAGTTACCGAGATGGAAAGATAAAGCCAAGTTCTTCGATGAAGAGAGGGCGAAATTTATGATATGTAGCTCATGCCAAAAAATGATTAGATTTCTCGTGTTTTTTTTTTTTTTTGTATATTTTTTTAAATTTATGTAGAGCAAACTAAGGCCATAAGGCATCGACATATTATGCCGGTGAATTTCTTGTAATTAACGTTAGTCTGTTTCTGTGGATTAAAAAATCCGATTTTCTGAAACAAAATAAAAGCACAGCGTGAAAAAAAAAAGCCATGAAAGTTCCTTTCACAGAGATCGGTTCGAACTCAGGGTTTTTCCTTATAGAGAGAAGAAAAGCAGCAATCGTAACGACTATACTAACTGTGAGGGCAGATTTTACGTTATTTTGCTGAATTTGAAATTGATGCGCCCAGTAAAGTACATAGGCGCACCCACACCTCTATTTTATTAGTTATATTCGTTGTGAAATTGCAATTCACTCCATTCCATGAAATAGCAACAACAATGAATGAATGTGTTCCCATTATTTATTTTAATTAAAACATGATAATGAAATTTATATTATCTAACTTGGACGAAAAATTTATGAACTACCCTGAAAAATGGGGTTGTGGCGAGTTTGAAAGGACAAGATTTGTCATTCTCTAAAGCTGTCTTTTCTTTGGGCTTAACCATCCCGTTCCACCAGATATAACTCATGACTACGGTGCTGCGAGGAAAAATTCAGCGCGAAGCCCTTTGAAGACGCCTAAAAGACATTTGTCTGTATTTACTGAAAAACTCTTATTTGCGCATAGTTTCTATTTCGGGAAGAAGCAAAGCTCTTTTCCGGGTGGTGTCCGATAGACAGCGCGGAATAGTTGTTAGAAATGTTGCTGTGAAACTATTGTATATTCCATGAATATGCTCACATTGTCAAAATGTTCCACCTCATTTATTTTTTAAAAATGAATAATCCCAAATCGTAAAATTTTGTTTTTGTTGGAGGTAAACCATAAGATTCGTATAGTTGTTGTTAGTTTAGGGATTTATTAGTTGCATCGGCAACTATGGCCATAGTGCGCCATGAGATTAGTGAAATTACTTGTATTAATATTACAAAAAGCTAAAAGAAAGAGATGGACGCAGTTCGCTTGGTTTTAAATAGGAAAGGAAATTTATTCGTGGGTTAATGAAATCCTCAGTTGATTGAAATACCGGTCGTTTAGACAGGTAAAATTCAAAATCGTAACAGTTATACTTGTATTGCTAAAACTCATCAACAGCAAAGAACACGAGTCGGTGTTATTTTAACATATAAAGTTCCTAATCATTCTGATGAGCGGCGGGATTCGAACCTGCCATTATTTTGCTCCAGGGCGAATATTTTACTACGCCCTCGCCATCAGACACTGCCTCCCTCGTTCGTCTACTGCTGCAGGAATTTCAGCCGAGAAATCTATTAGCCGAACCATTCAATGTTTCTAAGAGATTAATTATGTAATGATACGCTATTATATCACGTGAATAGTTCAAATTATTCCATTAAGTACTTATGTCTTAATTACATTAAATTTGATTTAAAACTTAATTTAAATTTTAGCTCGTATGTTGGTCTGATTATTGGATTCAGCAAACGGTGAAGTCCTGAAACATTACCTTTGATACAAACATAATGTTTGCAGCAAAGGTAACATCAAATCAAACGTTGTCTTTGAATCAAACAATGTTTCATTTGCAAATGATGCAAACTTTCAAATCCTACAAATTTTTAAAAAAATTGTTCAAAAAGGAAGTTTCACAGAAAAACATAAAATTGGAGAATTCTTTACGAAATTGTATTTTGAAACGGGCACAGAGAAATTCTTATTTTTTATGTGCAGTTGAATAGGAGGCACGATTTTCATTTTTAAAAATCAGAAAAATGTGAAATTTTTTTTTCTGTAGCTGATTTATCGGTCCGATGAATTTGATCTCATCATTCACTTAATTCAAAATATTAAATTAAGTGAATTCTCTCCAAGTATTAAACAAACAACACATATTGTATTCTTCTTTTGTTTTTTCCATTTCTTCATCGGTTACTAAATATGGTTCCCATTCCTTAAGACTAACTTGTTGCATCATCTTCCTCATCTGTTCCTTCTGTTGTCTTCTGAAGAAACCAATTCCAATTAAGCTTAGGAGAATCAAAGCTAACAGAAATATTCCAATTCCGACACTCAAGATAATAATTCATTTTTGTATTTTCTTTGGATGAGGATGACCAGCTCTTAGTAATGATATGGTTACAAGACCTAGATTCAAAACAATGACATTGACCATAACTCTTACTGTAGCCCCTTTCCGATTGTCCAAGAACGGGCCAGCCATACAGCATATTGTTTTACTTATGGGTAAAGTACAGTTCAAAATGATTTTTTAAGCTTCTCTTCGGTGACAGTTTTGTCCAAATGCAGCAGGTTATCACTGCTTCTTTCACTTCTCATTAATCTATTTCCAGTATTATTTGTGGCAACAAGAAAATCAGATTAATATACAGATATCTCTTCTATTCTTTTTGTAGTGTGCACTTCCAGTATTCTTATAAATCAGTGTCACATTACAGCTCCCAGGAACTGAAAATGTTCTACCGTCATATATCCAAAGCTCTCGTACGATAGCTGTTCAATAGAGGATGATCATAATTTTACTGCTTGCCATTTCTAGCTGAGCTGCAGATTTTGATTTTAAGACCAAACCAAGCTACGTTACAAAACAGTTTGACAGCTGACTCGTTCACAGGCTGAGACTTTGACGGTCGGTCAAGTTTATGCCTGTTCAGTTTCGCCTACTTAACAATAGACGTGACACACGAGGAACAATATGGCGATCTCAAATTTGTTTCCATCTCAAGAAAACATCAGCTGAAGCATATGAAATGTTAAAAGAAGCTTACGATTAATCTGCACTCCATGTAGCACAGATGTAGCAGGCGGGTCACAATGTTTAAAGATGGACGTGATTCAATCACAATAGTCGGCGCTCTTGGAGATCCAACCACTGCAGCCACCACAGAAACCATAAACTTTCTGTAATCGTGAGATAAGATGTTGTATAACAATCAGGCAATTGGAAGAGATGTTGAGAATATCAGTAGGAAGCACGCATGTATTCTCCATGAGCATTTGCATATGACACATTTTTGTGAACGCTGGGTTCCAAGACTGCTCGCACCCGAGCAACAGCAAGTTCACATTGAGGTTTCTCAGGAGCTGCAATGAATGGTTACTGAAAATGGTAAGGGTTTGTACAAGATAATAACGGAGGATGAGACATGGCTTCATCATTTCGACCCAGAGAGTAAGCAACAAAGCTCTGTTTGGAAGTTCAAGCCATTGCCAACACGGAAAAATACAAAAGTTGTAGCTTCTGCGGGAAAGGATATGGTAGGCTCTTTTTTTTTTTTTTTTTTTTTTACATTCAAGGAATGGTTTACCAGCATGTAGTGCCACGTCATACGACTGTTGCGGGACTTTTCTACAGAACTGTACTGCACACTTTTCAGGATCACATTCGTCGCAAACGACCACAACTCCACGGGGATGTTGTATGATGACAATGCGAAACCTCACATTACTCATACTGTCATCGAGTAGCCAGCATTAATATCAAATGTGTTCCTCATCCACCTACAGTTCTGACCTTGCATCAGCGATTGTGATTTTTTTTTAATTTGCAAAGTTGAAGAAGGAGGTGCGAGGAAAACATTTCCAGTTGTTATAAGAAGTTGTAAAGACACCGGAGGCGATTCTGAAACACATGTAAAAAAATGGCTTCCGCCATGTTTTGAAGAATGGCAATAACGTTGGAGTAAATGCATTTCATCAAATAGAAACGACTTTGAAAAGGACCATAAAAATATGGATGATTAATAAAGGTATGTTGTGAAAAAAATATAATTCTTTATTGAACAGTCCTGGTATTTTTCCAAAAGTCATCAGGGCACTTGTGGCTATGAAAAATAAAGATGTATATATGCAAATAAATAATTAATTTGCCCAATTTGACTGCTTAAGTGGGTCATGAAACCCTTTCACTAAATTCCGGTAAAAACTTGATAGTATTGTGCTCCAATCCTCTTTAAAGGGATTCGTGAGCATTATCAAAAGGCTGCTTTTTGGACTTTCCCTAATTTTGCATTCCAGTTCATCCCAAAGATGTTCATTTGAGCTGTGGATATCTGTGCCGACCACTGCAATGTTTGAATGTCATTCTCTTGCAATCACGCTTTCACAATCCTTGCTTTGGGACCAGGAGCATTGTCTTGTTCAACAGGAGAATTGAACAAGACAACAATAAACTGGGCATCAATCCTGATAAGTTCTGTGAGGACAAGCTCTACAGAAAGGAATGCCTCAAGAACTGTTGCCAACTATTGAACCTGTGACGATCGCCTACACCTGGAATTTTTGCCTGCTGCATTTTTTTTTCATATTTTTATTTTTTAATTCTGATGTCTATTACTATAAACTTTGTTTTATTTGAAACGTATGTAAGTTCAATTATGTAAATATCTCGGGTCGAGCACGCATGTACTCTTGTACATTGTACATGTGATTCCTCGCACTTCAGTAAGTAAATCTCTCACCCTCCTGGCACACTGCCATCTCGGGGTGACCCACAGTTTCTTGTGGTTAATAAACGGATAATAATAATAATAATTGGCTTGTTGGAAGGTATAAGGTCACCTTCATAAAATTTCCACAATGTAGAATTGTCCGGAATATCAATTTGGACGAAACATTGATGGTTCCATGCACTACGACTAATGGATCTAATCTATATCAACCAACCAACCCACACATTGTAAGCGTTCTCCACAGACATCCTTCATGCGTGAACATATCCATCACGTTGGAAAAGGGTGTAACATGATTCGCTGCTCCACAAGACTGATTTTAGTTGTTTCACAGTGTAGGTTCGATGTGCCTTGTTCCATACAAATTGAATGAAATGTTTCTGTATCAAAGTCTTGTGGACTGCAGATCGTCCGTTAAAATTCACAACGTTGAGCTCCCTAAGTTTCCTGTCATGCAAACACTTAAAAGTTTTTTGTGCCCCTCCTCATCACAGCTCCAGAATCAGATTTTCTGCAGTCTGACGATAAGATGAGGTAACCAACCGCCTTAACTTTAAGTTTAGCTAGTTCAGGCTGAGCATCACTTCTAGCCTTTTCTATCTTCGTCATGCTGCGAATTGTCTTTTTTTTTTGTTTTTTAGCAACAGCATGCATATTTTCTCCACATGACATCCAACCCTCTTTACTCTCTTCAACTCTGTTATCATTTTCCATCGGTCCATTGCTTGACGTACACATTTGAAATGAATTCCAGGCTAACTGCTAATCACCTTTATTTGACCAAAATACTTCTATATCTTACACGCAATTTTATGCAATTAGAAGGCTTGTATATTATCTGTTATATAATGATAGATTAATATGGTTCAGAAATATTAATTAATAATAATGTTAATTACTATTATCTGCAACGGGAACACCCGGAACGGAAGAGTAATCGCCAGTAATGTTATTTTGAAGCTAAAAATCGCTTCCTGTAACCTTTAATCCTATAATTAATCCACGGTTGAGTTTAAAAGGATAAGTAATCTCCTTATATTATTCAATATAATACGATAATCAGTAATAGTGTATAATTACAATGAAATTCATCCTATATAAGTTCCATGGCATACACAAGATTCGGTGAAAAAGAAATACCAGTTGAGCCATGCCTTTATGCACAATACAGGAAAGATGAAACCTTAGGAATTTATCACTCAAAGCCTTATTAGCATATATACCTTGGCACCACCACTACTACAATTAACAATCTTTTATCAGTTTCCGACTCATAAATGAAGGGTTCTGAATTTTTCGCTGCACATTTAACATCCTCATCAAATTCATACTTTCTTGCCAAGAAATTCCACTTTGGGCGTTCAAATGTAAATTAAAAGAAGAGTGAGATATTACTGCCCGCTCTAAATCAACGTTTTTCTCAAGTGAGCTATACGTTTTTGTATTAAAATAATAGATGTAGATTTTGTGTTCATATTGGTAAATGTGTGGTAAATTACTGTGGATTTCTCTAAGAAATTCAACTGCAATGCGACCGAAAATGTGAGATACCGTAGGGGCTAACTAAATAAAGCATAATCATTCATTTAAAAAAAAGAAAAAGGAAAAAAAAAAAACATTCTGTATTGCTGTACTCAAACTATTGTTCAACTCAAAAGCCTGATGCATGTATTTCTACACTTCCAAGATACAAAGAAGCAATACATATAAGAAGTCGTTCAAATATTACATTTTATTTATTTGTCTGTTTGTTTGCAGCTCTTAGTAACATACGAGAGTTCGTGGAAACCACCATCGTGCTGAAGAAGGACAAGAGGAACGAGCTGGGGGTTAGTGTTGCAGGAGGAAACGACTCCTATTTGGTAGGTGAGAAATATTTTCTGCTATTCCTACCTTTTCTCACGCAATCCCAATAATAATAAAACTCACCGCGATATATAAATGCGTATTAAAGAATGATCTTTTAATTTATGCTCTTTTTTTTATGATTAAGAATTATTGGCAAAGTCCTTACCATTTTTCTCTCGAAAACGTAAAAATAAACAATAGAATTTGAGTTTTTTAAATAATCATCACATTTTAAGCGTTTAAGACAATGCCATCAAGAAACAATACCAACTCATTTAACTCGACAAAAGCCCTCTTGATTTTATTAGCAAAACATGATAGATTACAAACAGTTAGAAAAATAAAGCAAATGTTTTGTTAATGAAGTTTCAAAGTTTCATTTAGAAGGGTTTTAAAAAGGGAGCACTATCTAAAGTAATTTCTCTACTCTCTTTCAAAAATAAAAGATGAACATCAGTTTCTTAGAAGATTCGAATGTCAAGAGAAAATTTGGCTTGTTAATGAAGGGAGTTAGAGCAGTAGAGTAAATAAGCCCCGAAAGCACACATCCTGTGAGACACTCATGCGGATAGATTTCTGAAAGAATAAGCCTAAGGGTTCGAGAAGTGTTCTTTTAGTCAAGAGATTGAAAGAAAGGGAAGAACATTGCCACCGAAGGAACGTTGCCACACATCGTATAGTTTAAGTTCTCAGTGTCTGTCCACCAAGAGTCAACTTCCAATAGATGCTGCAGAAATGGATCAGAAATCCTGATTTTGTGAGTAATTTTTTCCCCTACGGATTAGATCAAGCGTCTTTCACGCAAGACGGCATTTTTAATTTTCACGTTTGCCATGTTTGGGATTAAGAAAATCAGAATGCCAGTGTTCAGTTTGCAACATCAACATCGTTTTTCTCGGTTTGGGAAGGTATCCTGGGAGGCCGTTTGACAGACTTACAGGAGCTTTAAAATGATCTAACAGAGTTTCTGGAGAACATGTTTATGCATGATGGTGCACCAGCATATTTTTTTTACTCGTGAAAGAACATCTGAGAGAAGGATATGGTGCACAATGGATAGGACAAGGCGGACCCCAGAAGCCTGACCTCCCAGGTGATCTGACCTAAATCCCATGGATTTTTGTATCTGAGACTATTTGAAAGCTCTGCTGTTGTATTCAATGCCCTTACGGTGGACGAACTACAATAACGTATTCAATATGGCTGTCATAAACTCAGAGACGTCCCAGGGATTTTTGAAAAAGTACGGGCTTCAATGTTGAGAAGACTGCATTGCTGCATCCGGATGAATGGGCAACATTTCGAACATCAGCTTCAAGAGATGCACTTAAAGTAACCGTTTGAAATGATCTATCCAAATTGAAAAACTGATTTTGATGATAAAAATGGCGATTATATTTCGCATTTTCATTCCTCACCTTCACAAAGCAATGGCGTGAATCATTTGAACACTTTCGAGCTAATACAGTCACTTCTCGGGTAATCCACCCTAACCAAAAACACTGACTCTGAAACGGCTGATTTGCAAACACGGTTACTCAGACTTTTTAGCTTATTTTTAACTGTTCGTCTCACCATGAAAATATTTACCATTATTTTTAAACACCCTGTATGTGCAATTGTATGGGTTCAGCGACTTTAGAAACACTGTATAACTTTAATTGAATGCTAATTTTAAACGAATAAATAATAAAATCTCAAAAATATAGAGTTTTCTATATTTTATTTTAATTATTTATTCATTTAAAGAATAATGACGCTATTCAAATGACGTTATTGCATTACTCGCAACCTTCAAGATCCTTGAGGTTGTCACAGACATTCTCTCAGATATGTCAGACAAGCTGTACTTGCTACCTGGGAGTCTAAAACGCTGATGGAACTGATATTCGGGTGACACTCAAGCCAAGTGGACCCAATTTCGGCAAAGACCGGACGGTCTGTGATAGCCAAGTCCTCTGCTTGCACCTTCACGATGCTGGGACTGTTAGTACATGCGCAAGCACATTGTGGATGACTCAGGTGTGAACAAACGTAAGCGAGGGTCGAGGTGTAATATTACCACTGCAATACCACCGCTTGTGGTGGTATTGCACGAGGTGCAATACCACCACTTTGCTTATTGGAGGTTTGAAATGGTGGAACTCATGTTTAGTCTCCAGAGCTAAGTTCCGGTCAACCCTTCCCCATCTCTTCCATCATGGGGTATGACGGATGTCTTTCGAGATCATGATGGACATCATGGCGAGATCCAATTTTCTTTACATTTCGAGGTTACAGCTCTAAAACGGTGTTCGCAGGCCGGGCGCTGGTTATTACACCACACCAAATCTATTGTTAAACCTCTAGGCGGCTTCCGGATCAGCTAGTGTATAATCTTGCTACTTCTACTCTGCCAGATAGTGACTGGAGGGAGTCTGAGTAGTGTGTTTGCCGGAGGGGGGCATTGTGGAGGCCACGTTATTTCAAGGATCTGGGTATATTCTTACCATATGTACACCATATCCAAAAATTTCATTACTTCATAGAATGTCCCCCTCACGCTTTTTCTTACTATTGAATACCCCATGAATTGTCAAACTAATAGAGCAAACTCATCTGCGAAAAGATCTAAACCTCACAAGCACTTCCTAGTTCATTTCATAAATATACGTGGTCTCAATTCTAATCTCAACGATGTCCATTTCCACTTGCAGTCTGCCAAATCCCATGTACGTTTTATGACAGAATCTCAGTTATCTATTGATTCAACTACTGCTTATCTGGGTTGCCAAATTATTCGCTGTATGATTCCTTTGAGGCGAAAGGAATCATACTGCTTATCTGGGTTGCCAAATTATTCGCTGTATGATTCCTTTCGCCTCAAAGGTGGTACTTGTGCATATGTCAGTTCCGATATTCCCTGTCAGAGACTTGGTAATTTGTAATCTCCTCTTTTCGATGTTCTCTGGCTTAAAATCTCTCTACCTCATTCTGTCAAATTCATCTGTTGTCTTTACCGTTCTCCCAACTCCACTAATCACTTGAAGCTCTTTGATTTCCTCTCTTTGCAACTTGACTTTCTCCAGTCCAACTTTCCTAACAGTGAGGTAATTTTCCTTGGTGATTTTAATGTTCACAAGTCCAGCGGGCTTCCGTTCTCTAGTCACACAGACCCAGCTGGTCGAGATGCAGAGCTTTTTGAAATTACTAATGACCTCGGACAGATTAATCATTTACCTACCAGAATACCGGACAATCCTAATCAAACAGCCAACAAGCTTGATCTTTTTTCTCACAAACAACCCTTCTAAGTACACGGTTGAAGTGAGTGGTCCTTTAGGCACCTTAGATCACAACTTGGTGATTGTCTCTTCTCCAATGGAGCCTTTATCTCATGGCTATTCCCAACCTCGTGTTGTTTGGCATTACAAGAATGCAAAATGGGATGACCTGCGAGATTTTTTTTCTTATTTTCCTTGGTCGGATTACTGTTTCAAAACTTCTAATGCCAACGTTTCCTCAGATCGTGTCAGTAAAATTATTCTTGTAGGAATGAAATTCTTTATTTCGCACTCCACATTAAAATCTTGTCCTTTATCTAAACCTTAGTTTTCCAATAAATGTGCTAAGGATATTCAAGAAAAGAATGTTGCATATCGTAATTGGCTTGTTTCCAATTCTTCAGTTTCATTTTATGCCTACACCAAAGCTCGCAACAATTGTAAAGCAGTTATTAATCAGTCAAAACTAGAGTTTGAACTGGCTAAGAGTAGAAAACTTGCTTCTTGCCCTAATGGTAGCCGAGCATTCTGGTCTCTTCCCAAAGCTATTGGTCGCAACTATTGCCCATCTCTTCTCCCACCTCTGTCAAAAGAAGTTGGTTCTACTGTCACTTCAGCCAAGGATAAAGCTGAACTTCTACCATCCCAATTTTCTTCCAACTCAAGCATTAATGATCTTGGTAAAACACCTCCCACCATTTTTCCAACACACTCCATTTAATGCCTCCTGTGGTCTTCCGTCAAAAGGATGTCAGAAGGATTTTGGCGAATCTTGATGATAAGAAAGCTCCAGGTCCTGATGGTATTTCTCCACTTGTTCTCAAAACCTGTGCTCCTGAACTTACTTCTGTTCTTTGCCGCGTTTTTCACTTTCTTATACCAAAGGTGTTTTTTTCTTCTGCTTGGAAATTTGCTCATATCCAGCCAGTTCCTAAAAAGGGTGACAAATCCCTTCCATCCAATTACCGTCCCATTGCAATTACTTCTACTCTTTGTAAAGTAATAGAGAAATCAGTTAACTGCCAACTCTTAAACTACCTAGAAACATTCCGTCAGTATCGATCCACTGGTGATATTCTGGCTTATGTTACCCATTTATGGACAAATTCAATGGAAAAATTCGATGAAACACAAGCAGTTGCTCTTGACATCTTAACGGCTTTCGATCGTGTTTGGCATAAAGGTCTTCTAAACAAGCTTCCATCTTATGGTTTGTCAACTGTTTTTTGTAATTGGTTATCTAGTTTTCTCTCTGGCCGCTCACTGACGGTAGTGGTAGATGGCTCTCTGTCTTCCAACTTCTCCACTAATGCTGGTGTCCCGCAAGGTTCAGTTCTTTCCCTCCGCTCTCTTCCTCTTGTATATTAATGACCTTCTTCCATTGACCGGAAATATTATCCATAGTTTTACTGATGATATCACATTGCATTTCACTTTCCATTTTGAGAAATTTTCTCTGCTCAATCAGCTTCAAATTCTCGAAAATCTGCTACCAATTCCGTAAATGCCGATCTCCAGGTAATTCTCCAGTGGGGCAAAGACAACGTAGTTGATTTCAATCCTTTTAAAATTCAATTTTGTCTTATCTCGCAAAAAAGGATTCTTCTGCTCCTATGCTTATCTTTGGTGACACTCCGATTTCTAGGCAAAATGATATATCTCTTTTGCGGATTACCCTGACTTCTAATCTCTCTTGGCACAAGCACATTACAAATATTGCTTCCTCTTCATCTAAAAAACATGGATTTCTCTTTCGCTCTCAGCGTTACTTTTCTTCCAAACAGCTGTTCACTGTGTACAAATCGCACATCCGCCCTGCCATGGAATATTGTTCCCACATCTGGGGTGGTACCCCCAAAACCTCTCTCAGGCTTCTTGATTCCATTCAGAAGAGGGCAGTTAGGTTAATTAATGACTCCCCTCTAACAGTCTCTCCACTCGCTTTCTCATAGACGCACTGTTTCTGCTGCATGCCTCTTCTACAGATACTTCCATGGGCACTGTTCTTCTGAATTAGCTTCTATAATTCCTGCTCTCTCTCTCTTTCAAAACAGTCCGAACACGTGCCGCCACCAGGCAACATCCATTTACTGTCCAACTTCAAACTCACAGAACCAACTTTTCATCTTCCTCGTTTATTCATTCAACTGCCGTTTTCTGGAACAACCTTCCTTCTTACGTATTTCCTGAAAATTACAGTCCACAGAAGTTGAAGTCTAATGTCAACAAATATCTTCTTTCGTCTTTCAACCTCCAACTCAAGCACGGTACTAAGTACTATAGGTTCTTGCGTTTGAGGTTTTCATAAAAAAAAAAGGGATCCATTCGGAGGCAGATTTATTATCCTTTCTCAAACCATACAACCCTCATTCTGTGGAGCCTATAAACCCACAGACAAACGAGAGATCAATCAAATAATTGGCGATACACATGACAGAAATCTGTAACCTGAGCTTTCATCAACTAAAGGATAAGAAGGATAAAATACATGTATAGGACGGGAACAAGAGAAGAGCCACAAGAGCCCTCAAGGGATACAGTGGCTCGCAGACTTAAACAAAGGGGATATACTCGGAAATCTGCAATTAGCTTTCCTCTGAATCCCACAGGATATTCCGTTTAATTTGGAATGCAGAAAATATGTCAGGGTTAAGCCTTAATAGCAACTCTCGAGGTTCTTATGTCTGGAGAGAGCGTGGTATCATTATTAATGGCAGCGCCCCCCATATCTTCAAGGCGAAACCTTGACTGCTAGACAATTCGGAGATGAAAATTTAGAACCCTATTTAAGGCTGTTTCAAGGGATGCATTTTGTTCTCATTCGTTTCTGTGGGTAATACCGTAATGCTCATCTGGTTGATGAATTTCCGGATACGGAGGTATCCAAATAATGGAGTGTCCTAACACATTCCCAGACCTGAACTTTATAGAAAATGCCTGGGATGCAATGGGAAAACGAATTTAAAGTCGTCCCCTCCTCTAAACTAGAAACTATACACGAACTGAAATCTCCTTCAAATAGAAACAATTCATTGTCCAGACCTCCTGAATAACTTTATTGGAAGTATGAGGGCTTGCTGTGGGAGTTGTATAGCTACTGGGAGGGGACACCATTGTGCAATTCTTAGTATGAAATTGGTGATTATGCTTTCACAATGTGCACGCTCATTACATTTCCGCGCATTTCATGAGTTATTCATTGTCAAATGTGTGCGCAAAATTTCACTGAGATGTCGATAAGCTGGTTGTTAGGGTTTTAGGCACATCAGAAAGTTCGTACCCTGACCTAGATAAAACATCAATAGGAAGGAGGTGCCGTTTTTCATATAAGTTGTCTACATATTCAATAACTAACATGTGAAATTTCATTCCCGTAAGTGATTGTACACCAGAGGTGGAGCCCGGGATCTGAGGAAGGATGCTATAGTTGACAAAGTGGAGTGTCGAGCAGTGATCAAGGTCCTGCATTTGCAGGGCAAGAAAGCTCAGAAAATTGAAGAAGAAATGAAAGCTGTGTATGGGCAGAAATATCCATCGTATGACACTGTAAAAAAGTGTAAACAGGAGTTCCAATGCGGTCGTACAAGTGTCTTTGACGAGCCAAGAGAAGGAAGGCCATCAACATCCACAGACAGTGAGACGGTTGCAAAGGTTGAGCAGCTGGTGCTCAGTGACAGACGTGTGACAATTCATTTCATCGCAAATGCAGTGGGAATTAGTTATGGGTCTGCCCATAGCATTTTACATGACCATCTGCACATGTCTAAGGTCTCCGCGCGATGGGTTCCAAGACTGCTGACGCCTTTGCAGAAGCAATGTTCTCGCCAACTGTTGGATTTGTGTAATGCGGATGTTGAGAACATTTTTGATCGGTTGGTGACAAATGACGAGTGCTAAGTGTAGCAGTATGATCCGGAGACTAAAGACATGTCAAAGCACGTCTCAGGAAGTCATCAATGAAGTGAAATCGGGGAAAAAAGTGCGGACTTCTATGATCAAGGCATTAAACAACTGATCCACAGATGGGAGAAATGTGTTACCACATTGAACTGTGTTACTGAAGTGTACATAGAAAAGGTTAAAGTTCCTGTGAAATTTCATCTTTCTAGGGTTATTATAGGGTACGAAGTTTTTGATACCCCCTCGTATTTTTGTAAATGGCACGTGTTCTGTGGTCGATTTGCCGTTTTCCAAAAGAAAAAAAAGGAGTTTCGGGAAAAAAACCCATGTTATCCTTTCCTGAGATTGACTAACTCAGCCACGTTATGAAAAAGACCCATAAAAATTCCTCGCGTCATTGACAGGATTCAAACTCAGGTCTTTTCCACCTGGTGGGAGGACAGTGAGTTGGTGTAAACTGTTGTATACGAGATCACGTCGAAAGCGCATTGGAAATGAAGCACCAACACTTGGTTGGTCAAGAGTAGCTGCTTTTTGGCTTACCTTCTGTGAAAAATAAAAACAAGTTATTCGCCGGACATCCGCTACAAAAATACATAAAATGTAGAAGATGCCAATAACTTCTGTTTGAACTGAGTGGCAACGCAACATCAAATCAAATTGAAAAATATCTTATTTGCAAAGAGGTTCAAATCGAAATGATAGATACTGTTGTACTACTGCAAGAAGAGTATGTTCGGGTATAATACACGAATTGTTCCTAAAATCAATAAAATTTGGATGGTACACGAACCACTTCCACCTGTTTTGATAAAATGGTGTAACTTATGATAAGTAGAATATTTATTGAAATTATTTTAGCTTCGTTAAAAATTATTAATATTTATTTATAAAACTGTAGAATATTCTAAAATAGAAGAAAAAAAAGGAAGAGTACGACTTAGACAACGATGGATAGGAAACATTGAAGAATGGAGCAGGCTCAAATACAAAGAACTTGCAAGGGCGGCTGAGAGGAGGGAAGGACGGAGATCCTTGGCAGTCAACCTCCTGGAAGGAGTTGGCACGTGATGGACGAATATATATATATATATATATATATATATATATATATATATATATATATACTGGTCAACAAAATTAACAGAACACGTAAAAAACGTGGTGTAACTCATGCAGCTTGCGATGGAGCTGGACAAAATTTGATATGCTGGTGTGCCATAGAATAACGGTGAAATGAGGACAGCGAGAAACTTTGGACAATATAAAGGGCATTTATAGGAGTTCTATAAGAATTGCCAAAAGGGTTAAATTACAGTTCTCATGTGGGGACGTAATGATCAACGGTCGCACCTCTTCGTGTTTTCGATAGGGGTGCCGTAACTGAGCATAGATACCGAGAACAGATCCTCGAACCTTATGCGCGACTCTTTAGGGGTTCGGTTGGCCCAGGTTATCTTTTCATGCACGACAACGCCACGGCACATAGAGCTCAAGTGGTGGAGGAATCTTGAAACTAAAGATATCCAACGGCGCGATCACTACAGTTAAATCCGATCGAACAGCGATGAGACACCCTGGGCGTCGCATTGCACGCCGACATCCAACTTCTCGGTCACTCGGTGAGCTAAGGTCTGCGCTGGTGGAAAAATGGAATTTGTTGTCAAAGAATCTTATAGACGACCTTATACTGAGCATGGTTCACCGCTGTCAGGCCTGTTTAGTCGTTGGAGAGATCATGCGCCGTACTGATGTCATGTGACCATATTTTCAGCATTTTATATCGACATCTCTAATGTGACGTTTCCGGTAATTCTTATACAACCCCTATAAATGTCTCTTATAGCTCTCCGAAGTTTCTCGCTGTCTCCTTATTTCATCGTTATTCTACGGTACACCACCGTACCAAATTTTGTCCCGCTTCATCACAAGCTACACCACGTTTTCTACGTATTTTGTTAATTTTGTCGATGTGTCTTGTGTATATATATACACTAAGTTATCACTGAATTATGACTATCCCAATGAAAACTGAATGCGATCCGTTGACAACGTGAGGTTCGAGAGTGCGCAGGGAGTCGACCTACACGTCATAGATAAGGTGCCAGTGGTGCGCGGTAGGTAGTAAAATTCCGAACGTGATGGGTAAAAGGAAGGATTTATCGGACTATTAAAAAACCAAACTATTATATTTAGGCCACCCGAATAATCAAATTCATCTGCCGTGCTGTGTCTTATGTCTGTTAATGGCGTGTGTTCTCTGGTCAGCTTGTCTGTTTGCTGGACGAAAAACCTCAGTTTCTAGGGGGAAACCTTGCTATCTACGCCTGAGACCGACTAACTCAGCCACGGAGTGAAAAAAGCCCATTAAAGTTCCTCGCGTCATCGACGGGATTCAAACCCGGGCTTTTCCACCCGGTGTGGGGTGGATTTATCGGACTTTGATAAACGTCAGATTGTGGGTGCTCGACGAGCTGGTGCCTCGATTTCCCAAACAGCTGAACCGGTGGGGGTGTTCGAAAGCCGCCGTCGTTAAAGTGTGCCAGGACTGGCGTCAAAATGGTCAAACACGACCCGACGGCAAAACTGCAAAGGTCAGCGAAAGGTTGATGGGTTGATGTTAGAGCACGGGGTCCGACGACTCGTACAGGTGAACAGGCACAGCAATGTTGAAGAATTGACTACCCAATACAACATGGGCCAACCCAGAACAATATCTGGCATGACCATGTGTCGCATTGCTCGCACATATGGGCTATACCAGCAGACGACCCCTACGGTATCCTCTTCTAACCGAGGTTCATCCGCGTAAAAGACTCGCCTAGTTATTGTTTTTATTTTGGTTTTTAGTAGCATTAGCAACTAAGGCCATATTGCTCCGGGATATGCGGTGGTCATTCCCTGACATTTCCGCATCCTCCGTATTTGGTGGTGACGGGCTCGAACCCCGGTCTAATCAAGAAGCGTGTGCTACGCACTGCTGCTCCTGCCCACCTGGCTACGGAGGCGCCTACTCGCCTGGTGCAAAGAGCATGCAAGTCGGACGTTAGAAGACTGGAAGAAGGTGTGCTGGTCGGATGAGTCACGTTATTTACTCGACACCGTGGATCGTCGTGTACGAATTTGACATCAACAACATGAGGCTCTCGATCCATCATTAAAGGTATCAAAAGTGCAGGCCGGTGGAGGCGGTTGTATGGCGTGGGGCATGTTTCACTGGCAGGAACGTGGACTCCCTGGCGCATGTGGAACAACGTATCACTGGTCTCCGCTATCGTCAACTGCTTGCTGACGTACACCCCGCTAGGTTACACTTTTTCACGAATGGCGATGGTGTCTTCGAAGATGACAATGCGGCTAGAAATCGGGCACTTGTGCAGGAATGGTTTGAGGAACATAGTTCTGACTTCCAGCATATCGATTGGCCTCCGAACTTCCCCCAGTTATCAATCCCATAGAGCACTTGTGGGACACTATGGAAAGGCATATCAGGCGTCTGGATACACCAATCACCTCCATACCTGCATTGCTGACCGCATTACGCACAGCTTGGTTGGCCATACCTCCCGAACACTTCCGACATCTTGTTGAATCAATGCCACGTTGGATAGTTGCTGTACTGAGGGAAAAAGGAGTATTAGATAGGTGGTCATAATTCAGTGATCACTCAGTGTATATATACACATGTGTAAGCTCAGTCTCAATAATTTATAGTTTAAAAGATCTTGTTAAGTAGCAGAATGCCCATGGCGAATTATTAACATTCTTTGAGACTCCTGATTACTGATAAAGAATATGTTCCTTATTGTCACACAGTCGATGGCGCTATAACACTGTATATTCACTGCTTCTTTTCTCTTGCAAGAATTTGTTTACAAGTATACCTGCTGTTGTATGTTTAAAATCTGGAGGTGAATTAATCTTTTAAAACAATAAACCAGGCTTTACAAAAGTAGTATTTTGTTCAAAGTAACTACTGTATTCGTCTCTGTTTTGAGTTTTCTGTGGTCCTTTTGCCTGTTTGTTTGGAAAAAAATTACGGCCATGGGGGGGGGGGGGAAGCCATGTAACTCTCGACCAAGACGAACTAACTCGGCCACATGGCGTAAAAGCCCATAAACGCAGCAGCTGTAGTCCTCTTCTTCGAGAGAATTCAGGGGCCACGACTTTTCCACACAATATTTACTAATATTAAAAACAGTATTTTAATGGTGTGAAGAATTATAAGCTAGGGGCATTGTGGGCCTATGTTACTCTTGCTCCGTATAACGTTCACAACAAGCATACTATTCCCCGATATAATGCAATATTGTCAGAAAACCATTTGGATGCTGCGCCCTCAGAAATTTGTGAAGTAGACACAATTTCTTCTGCACCATGCTGATTCCAGGAGGAATTCCAGGACTCTTCCACACCATGCTGCTTCCTCCTGGAATCAGCATGATGTGGAAGAGTAAGTATTAGAAGAAGAACTAGTATTACTCACAATCCAGAAGAGTAGTGTCTCGTCTTTTCTTTGATTCACAGTTCAAGAACTCTGTTGCTTAACAATACAAACTTACACCCATCGATTCCTGTTGCGTATTCGGTTCATATTAAACTACGCAAATGTCAAATGTGTTAGGGAAGATGAAGCATGGCGAGTATAAATGGGATTCCTCAAGATGAAGGGGATACCTTCTGGGTTCAAAAGATAGTCTCACTAATTTCCCTTGCTTTCTCCGCCTCTAGGTTAGCGGATCAACACTACAGGAGAAGAGCATGGTCTGATAGAAAACGAAGTGTTGCTTCCACCACTCCATATCAATGTGGAATTGGTAAAACAATTTGTTTTCTGTTTTTAAGCAGTCAACATCTGCTTAACTTGGAGAATAATAAATATGGCACCTCCTGGTTCCAGTGTTAAAAGTACTGGATCCAAGGTGACATCTTTAAGTATAAGCGATCTATGTTTCGAAAATTATCTTATGCAAAAGTGAGCAGTGGCATATTTATTGTTCTTGAAGTTAAGCAGATGTTGGCTTCACAAGAACAGCAAAACAAAATGACTAATGTTGAAAGAGATGCCTAGCAGCCGTTCTATATTGTGGGTGAATATCTCGATAACATTAAGAGTGAAGATTACAAAGAACTAGTTGACAAGTTGATTGAAAATTATGGAAAACGGGATGCAGGACGTCTATCAAGCCCAATTACTTGCATTTTCACTTCAATTTTTTTGACCAAATCTGTGCGATGCTACTGAAGTGCATAGGCAGAGAGAGAAAGAGATTCCACCAGTACTGCAATGAATGGAGCAGAGGTACCACGAAAGTGGGATGAAGCTGTGATGGGCAACTTTATCTGGCTCTCAGTTCGAAACGATCACACTGACACAAAATTTCAGTTAACAACTGTCGTACATCTGGCTTTCAAATCTCTTTAAAATCGATATAAGCTCAAAGCTTCGTTACCAGTAATCTCGTAACATGGGTACAGGTACGATTCGAAATAAATCATGTAAACCACAACTTTCATTAAACATTAATGTGAACTTTATACGTTAAAGGAATCTCACAGTTTAAATAGATTAACGTGGACTGACATTAGTTGCAACCTATTCCTGATTGTACTGCTTTACTCTTTTACTTCTTACTCTTTTCTAGGAACAAGTATGCGTGACAGAAGTTCACAAAGATGGAACAGCGTGTCAAGATGGTCGCTTGAAAGTTGGCGATGTATTATTGGCGGTAAATATTTGATTTTCCTCTTGAATAATTTTTCTGTATAAATTAAGAAGTGAAGCCGCAGCCCAGAGGTCAAACGCGAGGGTATAGTAGTTCACGCATTTCAGTTCATCATGGTTCTAGTCCACATGACTGGTAAATATGCCATCCTTGTCTGAGACCGACTAACTCAGCCTCGTTGTGAAAAACATCCATAAAAATTCCTCGCGTCATTGACCGGTTCGAATCCAGGATGACAGTAATGTAAATCGAGAGACAGGATAATAGGCTTGTCATACGCGAACCGGTCAATGACGCGAGGAATTTTTATGGGTGTTTTTCGCAACGAGGCTGAGTTACTCGGTCTCAGACAAGGATGGCATATTATAAATCTAATAATAACGGGTATAATGTGGTTTGATATCTTACAGATTAAAATAAAATAATAAAAACACTCTTATTCCACGTGGGAACAGAATTAAGAATTTTTGTTGCACCTCAATACATGCCCCCGTAATGACTAGAAGCCCACGTTTCGAGACAATTTTACGTCTCGCACTCATGCTTATGATTGTGGACAGGAGATTCGCCGAAACCGGATCAGACCTCTTTCAAACTTCTCTTCTTACAGTCTATATTATAGTCTTCGAAAAAGTCGCGTGCATGAATTCTTTTTTAGAACTTTGTTTAATATACTAAACAGCATAATTCACACATCCACTCATATATATATATATACACACACGAATAATTGACCAGCACTCTTCTGAGTTTATAGTCAGTTATTTTTTAATTTTAATCTCTAGAAGAGACTATGGATTCACCTCGAAAAATTAGTCATTATATGCCAACCGATGTTGTGACTAATGGAGGAATTGCCAGCGATGATTCCCCTGTGATTTACAGCCTTTTTGCTTTCACTGGTTGTGGCATGTATGCGGAGCTTTAGCAAGCTGGTGGAGAGTATTTCTTTGTGTCAGATGTCCGAAGGACAGAATTCAAAACTCGACATACTGTCAGACGAGTTGATGCCCTGGAGCATGAATTCGCTTCCTCAGATGAGTCAGATGAGTTGATACCTGGGAGCATGAACTCGCTTCCTCAGCGACTCAATAACACCTAAGTGTCTGATGACAAAATGGATGACTGCTGAGGATAAGAGTTTAATTAAGCGAAAGAAGCAAACATTAGATATAATTCCGTGATCACGTGATTTCGATTTATACGAGCATTATAAAAGAATATGTAACAAAGCCACAAAAAGAAGAGAATAAATAAAACATGTGTCTTAATTGGCGGCAATGGAAGGTCTATAGAAAGCCCAGAAGAAATGGCAGATGAGTTAAACAGATACTTCTTAACGATATTTACAGTCGAAAGCAACCTCAAAAGAATGTTGGGGAACCGGACAGCTCCAAATTATGCTAAAATGATCTCAAACAAACGTTTGTTAGAAAATCTGAGGTTAAAGGAGGTCAAGACTGCATAGAAGATGGTATATATTCAGTTGTAATTAAGAAGGCTGCAAAGGAGTGCAACACACCATTAAGAATGTTAATGAGAGCGTTGTTAGACGAGAAAAATCCCAATGGACTGGAGAAGCGCTACTGTCACTCCACTCCACAAAGGCGATGATAAAGAGAAGTTGGGTAGGTAGGCCAGTGAGTTTGGTTCTTATGGTAGGGAAGTTCATTGACTAAGGATACAATTCGGAACCAACTCAAACCATACCATACAAGAATCGTATCTTGAATGGTGTACTTCTGCTTGCTCATACTGAAGCCAGGAGAGAAAAAAAAGGGACTATGTATGTGAAATGTGTTTAGCTTCAGAGCTAGGGAAAGACAAATTAGAAGGCGTCCTCGATCCCTTGTGGACGCTAATGGAATCGCTATTGGCATACGCCAGAAGTCAAAGCGCCGCGTACAGGAAGAGATGGCAATTCCCACAGCCAACTTATGCGCTTGGAAAACATTACTCAAAATCTCCAAAGTTCCACCTTTTCGACAGTCAGGTGGCTTGGTCTCAAGCGCTGAAGGACCACTGGAACATTTCCAATGCAAACTGTATACAGAAGGCTTTAGAAAAGCATCCATGGTTATTCCTATCATTCCTTCCCACAAGAAAGGCTCTCTGACTTGATGCCGACAGCCCCAGTGAGCCAAGAGCAATAGGCCAATATTCTCTTTACACATAATTACACTTCTGTTTTGAAACTGATTATCCATATCTGTTCATCTAGACTGAACACGCTTCTATCCTATTGGCATCAAGGAAATAGACGACAAAGGGAGCCCGATCTCCATATCTTTGAGAGAGACATGTTGACCGCTGAAACGTGTTGGAACGAGACCTTGAACCCTTTGTGAGGAATTTTCAATGGGTTGAGGCCCTAAATTAATTTTTATCGACAGCAATATACCCCTCCAGAGCTGGTCTATGGATTTTTTTTAAACCGCATTTATGGCCAACAAAATCTTTGGATTATGAATATCCGTGATTCTCTGGATTTTCCTCCACAATTTGTTCTTGTAAAGAAGTAAGCTTTATTACCACAAGGCCTTATCAGCAAGGCATCCTTCTAAGAGTTGTTTGAGTATCATTGTTTATCATACTCCCGCTTATATTACAGAATCATGTAATATAAGTCCTACACCGGGTCATGATTATGAGTCATGAGAATGGGAGCATCTTTCTTTTCAAACTCAATATAATCGAGTTATGTAATAACATACATCCAAAAAGTATCTGATGGAATTTCATCAAGAACATATTTTCTTGATACGTCGTTAAATTTTATGGGTAACTTAACTTTTGGACCAGTATACATATAAAATTGCAAGAACTATTTTTCAAATTAGGTATTACGGGTATCCACTGTGAAAAAATCTTTTAATGTAAATTCGGGTTTAATTTACTTAATTCTGATTACAGTAATGTCACAAATTCGACATTTCTTCAAGTCCTACGGATAATATATCTTTGTAGGTGCAAAACTCGAGATGATATCGTGGGCAAACATATATTCAAATTAACAATCTTATCAAATACAAGAATGCGGGTTTTTCAGATTTCAACTTTATGTAAAAGCTAAAATTTTAAGATCTTTCGCAGTAATATAATTATAACCATTCTTTCTTCTCTCTCTCTTTCTTTTCTGTTTTGTTTATCTAGAACAACCTATTACTCGTACACGCTGCGTTTCATGGATTTGTCAAAAGAATTTCTTGAAGCCGCTTCGTGATTACACAACAAAAATCGAAGTTCGCTACACAGGGCTAACGCATTATCTGTCAAACGGTGCACAGAAAAGAAGTGCAGTATTTCTTATTTTCGCAGTACTTTAATCAACACTTCGATGTAAAATTTGATTGCAGTTTTCCCTCACAAAAAATTTTGCGCAAATAATTACCATCACGCTCTGCAGCTTAACTTGACGATCAAACTGTGATGGTTCGATGTCATTTTTGATTCGTTGTGAACTCGCAATATAATCGTACAAACGTTTCAATTTTTATAACTAATTTCGTTTGTAACGCAACCTAGCTTCAGTTTTACTTTTTCTGACTGCTCATCAGACTCTTTGCCTGTAGTTTGTTAACTGCCCTCACATCCTCCATTCTAACGAACATCCCCTTCGTTGCAGGTGAACGATGTTTCTCTTCGTGACGTTGCTTCTACAGATGCTGTGAAATTTCTGCGCGAAGCTGCTTCTCCTGTAAGACTTCTGGTACTCAGGGAGAACCCCCAGTCGCTCTTCACAACGAATGAGAGTATGCTTTCCTTTTATTTTGAAATTCAGTGCTTTGTGTTTCCGTCTAGAACTCATTCATTTTAAAATATATTGCGGTTACAAAGAATGGAGAGGCCAGGGGAGGTAAACCGGACATGTCGAAAAAGAACATCGGCCAAATGGTTAGGTGAAGAATTCGCAGGGAATAGGGGCCCATGAGGAGAAGGGAACTAACGGGATAGTCCCGATAATTTTTCATTATAAATTATAGAATAAATAGATAAATATATTTATTTGATGAATAAATTGCATATAACAATAAGGGAATAACATCGGTATTGGTAAATTTGGTCATTAATATAAAATGCTAAACAATAATGGTCCCTAGGACGAGCCTAGAGGGACTCCTGTAGGAGAGGATATTTGTCGAGATGTTGAACCGATATAAATGACTTGATAATGCCATTTGGTAATATAATCGGTTAGATAACTGAATAGAGGAAGAACAATGTCGTAATTTTTAATTTTATTGCGTATACCGGCGCGTAAGTCCACCTACTTGAAAAAAATTCGTGCTCTTATCGGTAGTTGTTAAGTGGCTCTTCTGACTGCTTTTGGATAGCACTTCATACATACCATAATTGCTACAGCATTGCCAGTGTATATACACAATATTTTGTTCGTAGTAGTAAACTACAACAGTAGTGTAAAAGGCATCGATTTAATTGTATCTCATCTTCACAACGAGTTACGATGATATTGCACTACCTCGAATAAGTAACCCTTTATCAATAGAGAAGACTATTGTTACTTATTCTAAGGGGATATCACCACCCAGACAGCACCGTTTGAAAAATGGTATGGGATAAAACACCACAATATGATACAATTAAATCGATGCATTTTACACTACTGCTGTAGTTCACTACTACGAACAAAATATTGTGTATATACACTTGCAGTTCTGCAGTGAATTTCAAATTCGTAGTTTATTACGCCTGGTGCGTTTATTTTTCTAGTAACACCATAATTGCTTACTACCTGGCCTCTTCTGTTTTAGAGGAAAAAATAAAATAGAATAAATGAAATTACTGTGTTGAGAGGACAGACTATAACCGAAATTAATACTTTTATTAGATAAGAATTTCTGTCCAGCATTAAAGGACATTCTATAATTGTAAACACTTTCAGAGATATTTAATAATCACTTCACCTCTTATTACCTCCTTTCTGTATGGAAAAGCAATTTCATATACAATGTTGTGTGCGTGTATTTTTTTCAGATCCCTCCAAATTTATTACAGTTGAGCTGCGAAAATCCAGCATTAAGGACCAACTGGGAATCAGCATCATGCAGAGAACGTAAATAAATTTTGTCTCTTTTATAGTAAATCTAAGTATAGAAATGTTAATTGTACACGTTTAGTTATCGGAATCCTGCTTGGCACGAGGCGTGGCTTCAGTTGCATGGCAAGTCCAAATTTTTAAAGTGGAGAACCAACCGAGTGCTACAGTTACAAAAGCAAGGAATATTTTTACGTGTACTGTAATAGCAGTGTTTATAAAGTTCGCAAAAAGTTTGTAGGAAGTATTTAATAAAATAATTTAATAATTAATTTATTTAATAAGATAATATGTTGATTTACATTATTATTAACAGTTGGGCTTTTTAAGTTATGTAAGTTAGTTAATAAAGGACAAGACAGTTAAACATATCTTGTCCTTCATTATATTTTTGCGACCATTATGCGATGATTGAAAGTCCTTAAGTAGTACATACGGACATGTGTTGTGTCTTATGAAAGGCGGCTCCTAAACGTTAGCTCAACTCCGCCATGGTTCTCTGTGAGGGTACACAAAACTCTGTGGTGCGGTTGGCCCAGATTTTCTTTTCATGCGCGACAAGGCCGCTGCTCATAGAGCTCAATTGGTGGAGGAATATCTTGAAACTGAAGATATCAAACGACTGCCGTGGCTAGCACAATCAGCAGACTTAAATCGGATCAAAAATGTGGGGAACATCCCTTGGGCGTCGCATTGCACGCCGACAGCCAACTCCTCGGTCACTTGGTGAGCTCAAGCCTGAGCTGGTGTAAGAACGGGATTTGTTGCCATAGAATGTTATAGACACTCTTATATCGAGCAGGTTCATTGGTGTCAGTCTTGTTTAGTCGTTGCAGGTGATCATATGTCATACTGATGCCATGTGACCATATTTTTGAGCATTTTGTATCGACTTTTGTAATGTGACCTTTTTAGTAATTCTTATATAACCTCTATAAATGTCCCTTATATCTGTCTGAAGTTTCTCGCTGTCTCCTCATTTTATCGTTATTCAATGGTATACCACCATATCAAATTTTATCCCGCTTCATCAAGCTGCACGAGTTGCACTATCTTTTCTGTGTGTTCTGTTAATTTTGTTGATCAGTGTTTATATGCCACAATATGGCCTAAGTTTGCTGAAAAGCCTACAACCATACAACAACAATCCAACCAATCTGTTTACAAGACGAAAAACCCTACTTTCCGGGAGAAAGTACCATGTTACCCTTGCCTGAGAACAATTAACTCAGCCACGTTGTGAAAAAGGCCCATAAAAATTCCTTGCATCATTGACGGGATTCGTACGCAACTTTTTTCTTACTCGATGTAGGGAAGATGGTGATTATGCCAACTGTTCCACTTTAGAGAAAACATCCATCGCAAGCTATGTGAATAAACAGGCGAGAGTTTCCTGATAACCCCTAGTTCTGATCATAGAGCAAAAACAATATGTTTGGTGATCCATGTTGAACTGACACTTCTGATTCAGATTTGTTCTTGAGGTCGTCCACCAAAGGAGGCTGCTTAGTAATAGCAATATACTTGTGTGCAAAACTTAAGGACCAACACTATTTCTAAAAGTTACAACCACGAAATCTTTACTTAAGGTATTCTTTACTGATGAGAGTAGATTCAGTCTCAGCAGTAGAAAAGGTCGCAAACATCACTGATAGGGATCGATATGGCGGTCGAGGTGTTCTCGTCTGATGAGGCGTTACCTTGGATGGACGTACACACCTCCAGATACTGAAATGCGGTACTGTAACCAGTGCACGCTACTGTACTGAGGTAATCCTTCCTCATATGCGAATGTTCCGAAGTGCCATTGGCCCCAAGTTCGTGTTTATGGATGATACCGCCACACCCCATCGCACTGCAGCTGTTGATATACTTTTGGAAAGTGAAGACATTGTTCGTATGGATTGGCCTGCCCGTTTCGGCGATCTAAATCCCATCGAACACATGTGGGACGCTCTGGAGAGACGCTAGCGGCACGTCCACACCCACCAGAAAACGTTCACCAGCTAAAGATGGTACTGACAGAGGAATGGATGATGTTACTGCAAGAACTTAACAACATTGTTCTAAGTATGGACAGGCGGTGCAAAGCCTGCATCGACATTACGCATGTCGATATCTCCTACTGAGGACCACCTCTTTCTTCTCTTTGTTCCATTTTTGGCAGTGATGTATCTGTATCATGGCAGCCAGTGCTATATTGTCATTTTTGAATAAAGTCCCTTTGTACCGTTTTGTTTCCGTTGTTGGGTCGGTGTTGTTTCCTTCATCATTTCTGTACCTCACGGGGTTCCTTTGGTATGCTTTTCCCATATCCAGGCTACTCCTATGAGAAGCTACAGGTGAAAACCTGACTGGTCCTTAAATTTTACATACCAGTGTAGTATTCCCCATATAGTACAAGAAAGCCACAGGCTTTTGCTGGATTGGCAAAAAAAAATAAATAATAAATAAATAAATTAATTAATTAATTAAAACCAAGTAGATAAGAAAACACCTTCCCTCCTCACCCATTGAAGTATCCAGTAGATCTTGAATTTATTCAAACTGTCAGCCTCAACTACCTGCGGGGGCAACTTGTTCCAGCAATAAACAACTCGCTGGCTAAAAGAAAGCTTCCTACAATCTAATCTAAACATGAAGGCCCGTAATTTGAATGATAACCCCTAGTTCTAGAATTGTTTAGAATAGTGAGAATTCCACCTTCGTTCATTTTACTAATCCCTCGCAGAGCCTTATAAACAGGTCACCTCTGAGGTGCTTGGTTGCCAAGCTCTGTAGCCCACACAATCGGAGCATTTCCTCATACGGGCGTCATCCTTCTGCCGATCTCACCATTCGAGTTGCTCTTCTTTAGATCCTTTCAAGAAACTCAATATCTTTTTTCAGATGAGGTCTCCATACTTGAACACAGTATTCCTAATGCGGTCTTACAATTGCCTTATACAGTGGAATTATGACCTCCCTATCTCTACAGGATAACATTCGATAATTCATCGACAGGACACCATTGGCTTTCCTGGATGCATGTTTACACTCTTCAGAAAACTTCATATCTGTCCGTATTCTACTCCCAGATACCTTTCCTCCTACACTGTTTTTAATTCAACCCTACCAAGTGTATAATTTATTTGCGGGTTGCTGTTCCCAAAGTAGATAAGAAATACTTATCTACTTTGGGAACAGATAAGTAGATATCTGTTCCCAAATTACCAAATTATGATATTAGGGTCCCCTGTAAATGATTACATCTACCCATAGTTATTTTGTCTGTAAATTGCGTGTGTTCTCTGATCGATTTGCCTGTTTGCTGGACAAAAAAACCCCAGTTTCTGGAGGAAAAAACCTTGCTATCTACGCCTGAGACCGACTAACTCAGCCATGGAGTGAAAAAAGCTCACTAAAGTTGCTCGCGTCATCGATGGGATTCGAACCAGGGCCTTTTCCATCCGGTTGTTCCCCAAGTGTAATAAGACCTTGTATTTTTGCAGCATTAAAACATAGCTGCTACTCTCTGGCCACCTTTGAAGTCTGTTCAAGTCATCCTAAAGAAGCACTACTTGGCACTGACCATTAACAACGTCATCTGCAAATTTTGACATCACGCCTTCTATCCTTTCGTTGATGTGATTTATGAAAATGAGAAACAATAGTGGTCCAAGAACCGATCCTTGAGGTATCCTACTCCTGACGTTACACCAATCTGAAGAATATCCATTAATCAAAACCCACTACCTTCAGCCCTGCATCCACTCAGCAATCCATCTTAGAACCTTACCAGTAATATCAACCTATTCAAGCTTATACAGCAACCTCTCATGAGGGACCTAATCAAATGCTTTGCTCAAATCCAAATAAACTATGTCGAAATTATTACCAAATCTAGATCATGAGTAACTGTGTCAAAATAGCCTACTAAGTTAGTTATTCCTTGAATAAGCATGATTTACATCTTAAGCTTGATTTATACTTTAGAGAAAACATCCATCGCAACCTACGTCAATAAACAGGCGATAGTTTTCTGATCATTAGAGCAAGAACAACGTATTTGGTGATCCATGTTGAACTGACACTTTTGATTCATATTTGTTCTTGAGGTCGTCCACCAAATGAAGGTGCTTTAACAAGCATCGTTAATGATAGAGTTTTCTATGTATACCGAAGAATTATATCGTTTTATAATAGAGCAGTTTTCACATAATTTTTGTTTGGATTAACCTAAATCTCTTGAATTTTTCAGGAATGGAAGAGGAGTGTTTGTCACATATGTCGTGAGTATCAAAATTTATTTGATGGAGTCTATATATTTAGAATCTTAATTTATTATACAGAAAGTGTGGATTTAAGATTCAGAGTAGTCCTACTTTTATAAGTACTCTTATTATTATTGTGCTGTATTGTATTGTTCTCTTACCTTCAAAATTTTTGACTACTGTGGAATAACAATTGCGCTAATACATGCCTTAGAAGGAGTTTCGGAATGAGCACAAGTTCTGACTAAAAGTTCCTGAATTGTATTTTAAAAAGAATGCTGGGTATGTTTCATCAGGTATGTTATGCTGTTACTCCCAATAGTAGTCTCCTTGAGACGTTCACTATCAGTAATGTCGTGACACAATCAAAGCCTCTCCAATTGTGGTTGAAAACGATCGGATTCGAGCCTATCTATGATGTAATTCTATGATTTGTTCGTTTTTTTTTTTTGTTTTGTTTTTTTTTTCTCACAATGTGGCTAAGTTAGTTGGTCTCAGGCAAAGGTCGCATGGTTTTATAATCGAGAAGCAAACAGACAAACCGACTGCACACAAACACAATACCTTGGTTGCTTTGGTGTCTAATATGCGCGTATCTTGAGACTTAATACTTCGAGTCAGTGGTGTGAAACTAAAAATTCTGGGTTCTTTCTGGTTTGGCGAATTGTCCCCAAGGTGATTTTTAACAATCAACTGTCAGCCCCTGGACACCTTGGGACACTGTTGTGGTAGAGTTGTCCATATGATATATATACTGACAGAGAACAATACGAACCTTCGTATTAAGAGATTCACAGACAGAAGAAATGCAAATAAATGCGAATATATGCAAATAGAAGCAAAGAAAATTGTGTCGTGGGTGATGACTTTGTGGGAGATTTCTTTGTTTTGTAATTTTATTTTAATTTTTTCTTTTCCTGTAAGAAAGCCTATATTCTGTTTAAACCTTTACTCTATTCTCGTTTCCTTACCCCACATTCCGTATTCTGACTCATGTACCTCACAGAAGAATCGGGTTCGTATGTATATTTATTCTTTCCTGTCAGAATCTTGAGAATTGTTGTATTAAGTAAAATTCCTCCTTCGGACTAGGCTTGTATATTCAAATTGCCTAGTTACAACTGCAATTCTTTATTACATATATATATATACATGAAATGAAGTTAAAGATAATTATGCACATTATATGGTAAAATAACACAACATATATGGTACATTAAATGAACTGTTCCGTTATATTAATTGATATTCATATACATCATTTTAGTTAGAACAAGGATACTTAAAACTTTCCACGAATCTCCCCATTATTATAGCTTCTCTAATGTATAACCATTTAGGGATCACACTCAATTCCTTATTCGACTTTCTTATACAATTTATTTTATAGCTGCACTAAACACAAACTTCCTCTGGCTTGCCATAATACAATTGGAACCATCTTATATGCTAGTATTTATCCTAATTATCTGTTTTATACCTGCACTAAACACAAAACCTTTTCTGTCTTAGTTGCCATAATACATTTGGATCATCTTATATGCTAGTATTCACCTTAATTATCTCTTTGATTTAACCCGTCTAATATAGCTACTTTACATCTGTTCATTCATATTTAATTTGACTATCTCCTTCTATTTCTCTGTTCATTACTATGTTCTAATAACAATACTCAACTCATCTACATATATATCTTAGGGTATATTAATTATACGACTTTCCTCTTTAATTTTCTTATTATCTCCCTATAGTCCTTCTAATAATCTATAGTGTGCTTATTCTAACTGGGCACTTACTTCTATATTTTGGCGGGATGTTTTCGTAAGGGCCTTCTACTTCTTCCTCATTCAGCGCTGCTATCTTCCGCCATCCAGAGCTATTTCTTACTGCATCCAGGGCTGCTACTCTGCTTTTCAGGGCTGCTACTTTCTGCTCCCAGGGCTATTTCTAGGATATTATCACCTTCCTCGGTGAACTTAGTCATCTATGTATATCTTCTTCTTCCATTCTTACTGTTTTAACGAATTGCCTTTAGCTACCCCTTACACGTTCATCCCTTTTCCTCACACCCTTACATTTCCGATAAATTCACTTCGACTCTATCTCCTCCCTATATTTCCACTCAACTCTTTCTCGCCCGCTTTTTCGCACGCTATCTCCTTTTGTTTCCGAACTTTACACTTCCCTTCAAGTTTGGCACGCCTCCCCCACACGGATTTCCACCATCTTCCCTAGACCCTCACATTCACCTGATCTCAATCCTATTGAGAATATGTGAGATATGCTGAGCGTGCTATTCGGCAACGAAGTTTCTTCCTTCAACTCTATGGGAGCTACGCGATATTTTGCTGTAAAAATTATTACAATTTGACCAAAACGCACTAAAACACCTTATTGAATCCATCCGCGCCGAGCACTTGCCATTATTCGAAATCCGATTCGATACTGAATAAAGGTTCGTATTTTTTTGGCTAGTGTGCGTGCGCGCGCCTAGTTTCACCACTGCTTTAAATCCAGACATTTTGCTACTGTCGGAAGAATTTCTGGAGATTTTTGATTACTTTCAACATTTGCGTATTTTTCGCCTAGGAATATGAGAGACCATCTTGGATATTCTATTGCTCGTGAAAAGACATTATAGCACATTAGCGACCGGTCTGTTGCCCTGCTAACACTGAAAGCAAGTTAATTATGAATTTTGACACTGGATCATGCTTCAACAAACTGGTTTTACTGAAATTAGAGTGCCACTGGCTATTTCTACAAAGAATTTCTAAGCTAGCATCTGGATTTCTGTGCTATGAATATGTCAGAAAATAGTTGGTGCTGAAGACTGCCCGCGCCAGACTGCAAAGATATTCACTGTACTATCTTTTGATGGCACCGTCACAAATTTCATATAGTTTACACCCGTTAGGCGTTGCAAATGCGTCAGAGGGCTCAAACACTCCGAACCAGGGGCGTAGCTACCGTATAGCAAAAGTAGGCAAAGCCTAGGGGCCCTACTTCACCAGGGCCCATAAACAGATGCAACATATAAGGAAAATATTTTTCTCACTGAGCTCCTCAACAATGTTATACATTCTAGAATAAGGAAGGAATTCTTCTTATATCTTATCGCCAAACTCAGGCGGCAGCAGTCTTTATTTTGCTTTTACAAATGCAACTTTGTATAGTGATCAGACACCCGTTCAGTTACTGTAAATGTATGCGTCATATCGTATGATGTGTGTGTGGGAGTCCCCAACTTGACAGGAGGGCAGGGGATAGGCCCACCGTATACGAACATTTAGCCATATACAGTGATCAAAAGTTGTTATTTGATTAATTTCAGTTCAAGTTTGTTCAAGTTCAAGTCATTATCAAAACAGCAATTGACATACAAAAATGTATTTATTTATTTTTATTGCAATTTGTATTTAAAATATAAAGTTTAAAATTAAATTAATAAAATTTTAGTTAAAAATCGATGAAAAGAAAAAGGGAAAGAGTGGAGACCAAAAAAAGAACAATGAAGAAAGCAAAAGAACAAGCAGTCAATAAATTACCTAAATTAGATCATTTCTCTACAAAACACAGTAATGAATTATGTCCAGAAGAAGGTAAAGAAAATACCAGTATTGAATCGGAAAATTCAGAAAAGAATGCTGCTGGTGTAAATATATCTGCGGATCATTTAAATCAAGCAGGGTCATCAAGCGAAAACAATTCAACATTAATAGATATGCCTTCCTCGGAAATTAGTGTTGAACGCACTGCACTGTTTATTCCCTCAAGCGATCTTGGAGAATACGTGGACATCAACGTTTCCGATGAAACAAAAAGAAATATTATGAGTTTGTCACCTCAGAGACCTAAAGGACCATTTCCAAGGGATCCTGGATAACAAAATAGAAGTTTTAGTTCAACTATTCTACTTCAATGTTATTCCTCTTCCCCATCTCTTCCTTCATGTAGTATGACTGATGACTTTTGAAGTTAGGATGAACATCATGGCGAGATCCAATCTTTCTTACATTTCGAGGGTACAGCTCTAAAACAGTGTTTGCAGGCCGGCCGCCGGTCATACTTTATGGCGCAGAAGTGTGGACCTCAAACTGCCACAATGCATCTGAGACGGATTTTTGCGGGCGAATTTTGGCTATTGAAATGGGCCATATGGAAATTTCGGCTTCCGCCTGCACCAAGGACCACCCAGATGGCAGCAGCTCTAAAAATCAGACGTCTTCCTGCCATTAACCATGAGAGAAGACTCGTCTTTGCTGTAAAAAATGATGGTTGGCATTATTTCTGACCCAGGCGTTTGGGCTAACTGCGGTTGGGGGATCCCAGTCCCAAGCCTTCGGGCCAATCCAGTCCTCCAGGCCACCCCAAATCGGTTAAAGTTATCCGATCGGTTCTTACCCGTGCAAATGCTGCAGTACATATACTCCTTGGATGGCGACCTCTACAAGTTCGCATTGGATATAAAATATAGGCTGAACTTGCTCCATCGACTTCCTACTCAGGACTACGTCACAGGACATTAGAACCTGCTCCCAAGGACCTGTCCATCACTGCGATGAATCCATCACTACAGTGTTCCAACTTTCTGCGCCTGCTCAGATGACTCCAGCACTGTAAAAGGACTGCTCCCTGGAGAATAATTTAACATGATAACATGCTGTTGTGTATATATGTTCATATGTAAATTTTTCATTTGTTTTCCAATGTTTAAACATACACTTGTATAATTAGCAATAATATTGTTTTTTCTCCTATCTCATCCTTGTTTATTACATTGTATTAGCCTTTAATGTAAACCCCTGGCTTGTAGCCGTGAAGGGTATTATGTAAGGCGTGTGCGATAAAGAGTTCTTCTTCTTCTACACTGGACCGAACCTATTGGTAACTCCTTAGGAGGCTTCCGGATCAGCTGGTGTATCTTGTTACCTATACACTGGCATACAGTGACTGCAGGGAGTCCGAGTAGTGTGTATGAGGAGGGCATTTTTGAGGCCACGTTATGTTTAGGATCTAGGTATATTCTTACTATGTGTACGCCATATCCAAATATTTCATTACTTCATACAGCATTTCCCCTCCCCCAAACACACACACCACTTTTTCTCACTATTGAATACACCATGAATTGTCAAACTAATTGAGCAAGATTATCTGTGAAGAGATCTAAACCTCCAAAATACTTCCTAGTTCATTCCACAAATATACGTAGTCTCAATTCTAATCTCAACGATGTCCATTTCCAGTTGCAGTCTGCCAAACCCCATATACTCTTACTGACAGAATCTCAATTATCGGTTGATTCAAATACTGCTCATCTCAGTTGCCCAAATTATTCGCTGTATGATTCCTTTCGCCTCAAAGGTGGTACTTGTGCATATGTCCGTTCCGATATTCCCTGTCAGAGACTTGGTAATTTGGAATCGCATCTCTTCGATCTTCTCTGGCGTAAAATCTCTCTACTTCATTTGTTGTCTCTACCGTTCTTCCAACTCCACTAATCACTTGGAGCTCTTTGACTTCCTCTCTTTGCAACTTAACTTTCTCCAGTCCAACTTTCCTGACAGTGAGGTAATTTTCCTTGGTGATTTTAATGTTCACAACTCCAGCTGGCTTCCGTTTTCTAGTCACACCGACCCAGCTGGTCGAGATGCTGAGGCTTTTGCAATTTCTAATGATCTTGCACAGATTGTACATTTACCTACAAGAATACCGGACAGTCGTAACCATACAGCCAACACGCTTGATCTTTTTCTCACAAACAACCCGTCTAAGTACACGGTCGAAGTGAGTGAGTGGTCATTTAGGTACTTGAGATCACAACTTCGTGATTGTCTCTTCTCCAATGGAGCCTTTATCTCATGGCTATTCCCAACCTCGTGTTGTTTGGCATTCAAAGAATGCAAAATGGGATGACCAGCGAGATGTCTTTTCTTCTTTTCCTTGGTCAGATTACTGTTTCAAAACTTCTGATGTCAACGTTTGCTCTTAGCATGTCAGGGGCGCCTCCGTAGCCAGGTGGGCATGGGCAGCAGTGCGTAGCACACGCTTCTTGATTAGACCGGAGTTCGAGCCCGTGACCACCAAATACGGAGGATGCGGAAGGGTCAGGGTATGACCACCGCATATCCTCGGAGCAATATGGCCTTAGTTGCTAATGCTTCTAAAAAAAAAACGAAATAACAACGAACGGAAACGAACTTAGCATGTCAGTGAAATTATTCTTGTAGGAATGGAATCCTTTATTCCACACTCCACTTTAAAATCTCGTCCTAAAACTTGGTTTTTCAATAAATGTGCTAAGGCTGTTCAAGAGAAGAATGTTGCATATCGTAATTGGCTTGTTTCCTGTTCTTCAGTTTCATTTTCTGCCTACACCAAAGCTGGCAACAATTGTAAAGCAGTCATTAATCAGTCCAAAATAGATTTTGAACAGGCTAAGAGTAGAAAACTTGTTTTTTTCCCTAATGGTAGCCGAGCGTTCTGGTCTCTTGCCAAAGCTATTAGCCGCAACTTATGCCCATCTCTGCTCCCACCTCTGTCAAAACCAGATGGTTCTGTTATCACTTCAGCCAATGATAAAGCTGACCTGCTAGCATCCTTTTTTAATTCCAACTCATGTATTATTGGTAAAACACCTCCCACCATTCCCAACACGCTCCATTCAATGCCTCCTGTGGTCTTCCGTCAAAAGGATGTCAGAAGGATTTAGAATAATCTCGATGCTAAGAAAGCTCCAGGTCCTGATGGTATTTCTCCACTTGTTCTCAAAACCTGTGCTCCTGAAGTTAGTGGTTTTCTTTGCCGCCTTTTTTTAACTTTCTTATCCCAAAGGTGTTTTTTCTTCTGCTTGGAAATTTTCTCATATCCATCCAGGCCCTAAAAAGGGTGACAAGTCCCTCCCATCCAATTATCGTCCCATTGCAATTACTTCTACTCTTTCTAAAGTAATGGAGAAATCAATTAACCGCCAACTCTTAAACTACCTAGAAATCTTCTGTCTGATCAACGATCGCCAATATGGATTCTGTCAGTGTCGATCCACTGGTGGTATTCTGGCTTATTTTACCCATTTATGGACAAATTCAATGGTAAAGTTCAGTGAAACACAAGCAGTTGCTCTTGACATCTCAAAGGCTTTCGATCGTGTTTGGCATAAAGGTCTTCTAAACAAGCTTCCATCTTATGGTTTGCCAACTGTTTTTAGTAATTGGTTATCCAGTTTTCTCTCTGATCACTCACTGAGGGTGATGAAGATGGGATGGCTCTCTGTCTTCTAACTTCTCCACTAATGCCGGTGTCCCCCAAGGTTCAGTTCTTTCCCGCACTCTTTTCTTCTTGTATATAAATGACCTTCTTCCATTGACTGGAAATCGTTATCCATAGTTTTGCCGATGATAGCACATTGCATTCCACTTTCCATTTTGAAAAACCTTTTTTCTGACAGATTGCCCTGATCAATCAGCTTCAACTTCTCGAATATCCCCTAACAATTCCTTAAATGCCGATGTCCAAGTAATTCTCCAGTGGGACAAAGATAACTTAGTTGATTTCAATCCTTCTAAAACTTAGTCTTGTCTTATATTTCGCAAAAGGGATTCTTCTGCTCCTATGCTTATCTTTGGTGACACTCCAATTTTTTGGCAAAATGATATATCTCTTTTGGGGATTACCCTGACTTCCAAACTCTCTTGGCACAAGCACAAGCACATTACAAATATTGCTTCCTCTGCATCTAAAAACTTGGTTTTCTCTTTCGCTCTCAGCATTACTTTTCTTCCAAACAGCTGCTCACTCTGTACAAATCGCCAAGCCGGCCTACTGTGGAATATTGTTCCCATATCTGGGGCGACGCCCCCAAAACCTCTCTCAGGCTTCTAGATTCCATTCAGAAAAGGGCAGTTAGGTTAATTAACGACTCCAGTCTAACAGAGTCTCTCCACTCGCTGTCTCATAGATGTACTGTTTCTGCTGCATGCCTTTTCTACAGATACTTCCATGGGCACTGTTCTTCTGCATTGGCTTCTATAATTCCCACTCCCTCTTTCAAAACAGTCTAAACATGTGCCGCCACCATCGAACATCCATTTACTGTCCATCTTCAAAACTCACTGAACCAAATATTCATCTTTCTCGTTTATTCATGTGTGTAAAACTAAAATTATGTTGATAATCTCGGTTCCAGTAAAGCGAAGGGAAAATTACAGTCTACAGAAGTTCAAGTCTAATGTCAACAAATATCTTCTTTCGTCTTGTCAACCTCCAACCCAAGCACGGTACTAAGTACAATAGGTTCTAATACCTCTAGTGTTTGGGATTTTCATAAAATAAAAAAGAAAAAAAAAAGTTCCTCGTTTGTGGCTGTGCTACTCCGGACTACGAGACTGAAAAAAATCTATCTTTTCGGATAAAAACTCAGGGTTTCTCAACGAGGCATGTTCGAGGCATGTGCTATACGTGAAATGTGACAAAGAACGCAACGATTGATAAAGATCTTGAGGAACAAGTAAGATACAGATCCTCATTTTGGAAAATGGTACTAGAACGGTTATTTCGGATAATGCTTATGTTGGCTAAAAATTCTTTAGCATATCGCGGTCATCGGGAAGGATTTTCGGAAGATTACAATGGAAATTTTTTTATCGCAAGTCCGTTTACTTTCTTACTATGATGACGTAATGAAACAAATTATTGGCAGTAACTTATTTAAGCTCCACTATCCAAAATGAGTTAATAGAATGTTTAGGTACCAAATTAACAAAAGAAAGTGTTACACTTAAAATTAATTCAGCACCATTATATTCACTAATTTTAGATACTACTCAAGATCTCACAAAAAAAGATCAATTAAGTGTTATTGTACGACATATTCACATGATTTGCGAGAAATGAAAAATCCAAAGATTTTGAAATTTGTGAAACGTTTTTAGGATTCTATGACATGAATGATCATTTGGCAGAAATGATGACGGGCCGACCGGGCTAGCCGGGTGGGTATAAAGTGCCTGCCTGGCAACCCAGAGGGCGCGGGTTCGAATCCCGCTTCGGGCTTGGATCAGAGTAGAAAATGCAAAAACCTTGGGAGGTGCATTATGGCCACAGAAGCCGATGCGCCAACAACTAACAAAAAAAAAATGATGACGGATAATATAATGAAAATATTACACAAACTAAATATTCCCATTGAAAAATGTTATGGTCAGGGATATGATGGGGCTAATGCCACGAGTGGGGTTTATAATGCAGTCACGTATTAAAATGATCCAATCAAATGCAGAGTACATTCATTCTGCAAATCACAATTTAAATTTAGTTATTAATGATAGCGTAAATTGTAATAACGCTTCGACATTCTTTAAATTTTGTATAATTTTTTTTGGAAATAGTACGAAAAGATGGGATCTTCTTTCTAAATTTACTGGGGAATCTGAAGTTACATTAAAAAAAACTCAACCCTACTCGCTGGTCTCCTAAATTACCGTCTATAACAGCTGTGAAAGTTCGTTTTGCGGATATTATAAAAGCTTTGACAGAAATGAATCTTAAATCAACTAAAAAAGCAGACCGAGACGAAAACCGTAGAATAATGAAGCAAATGACGACATTTGATTTTATTTTCATTTGTATATTTTTGAATAACGTGATGTGAGAAATTAATTATGCTTCAAAAACTCTACAGAAGCATGATACAGACTCGATGAATGTACTTCTGTATTGGATCGAGTCAGCAAATATTTACAAAACATTCGAAATTCATACGAACAAATTAAATACGAATCTGAGCAAATTGCCAAGGAGTTCGGGGTAGATCCCAAATTTGAAGACAAACGACAACGTAGAACTAAAAGACAGTTCGATGAATTAGCTTCAGATTTTTTGTTTGATGATAGAGATTAGTCTGTTTTTTTCTAAATCAGTGTTTTTTTACTGTTTTAGACAAAACTAATACAAATTAAAAATCGTTTTGAAAGTATGAAGTTAGTAAAAAATTATTTTGCAATACTAGAACCGAAAAAAATGATATGTCAAATGCTGATATATTAGGTGAGTGTGAAAATCTCATAAAAAAAAGTATTCATCTATACTCACTTTCTCTCTCTCTCTCTCTCCCCAACTGCCGATTCAATATTGTAATTTAATCACACTTATTAAACAAAAATTATCAGCAGACATGTCTATCAGACAATTTTTTATTTGACTTTTCAGAAATTTTTACTTTATGTTATTTTTCACCCTGCCAGCTGCCTCTGCCGAAAGAAGATCATTTACTAAATTAAGAATAACAAAAGATTATAAAAGAAATGCTATTGGTCAAAGTAGACTGTGCAATCTTGGCTATTGAGCATAAATATGCCAGTAAAATGGATTTTATTAATGATTTCGCAAATGCAAAAGCGCTAAAAGTAACATTTTAACTTTTTTCGTAAATTTATTAGCTATAGTATAATTTTTTATGTTTGTCTAATGGTACAGTATTTAATAAATAGTATCATTTTATAGTAATAATTTTAATGTTTTTTATGTTTGTAAAATTATAAAGAAATAGTAAATAAAATACATATTTATGTTATTAAAATGATTCAACATTTTTTTTATATTATACTAATTAAAATTTATTTTAATAAAAATAAGGAGCCTAAAATGATTTCTTGCCTAAGGGCTCAAAAAAACTTAGCTGCGCCACTGCTCCGAACAAAACATTCTCCATCTGTTGATATCTTCGTCATCAGCGTGCAGTCCAAACCATTCCTGTCGGGTCCATTGCTTTTTATTGTTTTCGCCACGCTAATTGCCCCGCCAGCATGGTACAACCGAAAGAGGGATTCGTTAAACCCGCATACTTGTTTTAAGATGGCTCCAGCAGATTAACTGAAGGGGATTAAGACCAGGTATCTAGTAGGCAAATTTGTTTAATTTTTTTAAATTGAAGCCGGTCGACTGACCGGCTTCAAGTCATTCAACGGTTTGCTATCTCAAAGAATCATCTGAACGACGATGACTTGCCATCCTCAATATTGGAGATGTGACTATCCCACTGAGCAAGCCAAAAAACGGGAATGCTATCATTAGAACTGCATGATTTATAGAACAGAATTGAATTTTTTCACACCGTAGGCAGGTTACGAGTAGTTCGCCTCGGGAAGGGGTTAATGGTTTTCCCTTCCAAAATATGTTTCATTTCGCAAACAAAGAATACAAGCAGTTTACGGACTCGGTACACTGTAGCGTAGCCTCGTGGATTTAGTTGCATTGGCGCAAATTCTAAAACAACAGCACCCATCTTCTAAGAAATGGATTGGACTGCTTAACTTTGTAGTGGTGCATATTTCGAAATTTTAAGCCCACCCTCACTGAGACGCATGTCAGTGAAATAGTGTAATTTCTTATTGAATGCAGGACGATTGTTCCATAAAATCTTTATCAATCTCCACTGATAACTAAGCAAGCTTAAAGTCATCGTGAACATATGAAGCATACAATTTCACCAATTTTAATCAGTTGAGAATACACTTCTGTACAGCTAACACTGATAAATGGATTTACTTATCAGTTCATTATTTTACAAACATTTCACATCTTCCTCCAAAAATGGTTGTACAATATATATGTTGCTCTTCAAAATTCTACCCTTCTGCACTTTCTTAATGTACATTTCAGAGATGGAACTCTGATGAAAGCTCTGTATTCTTAAAGGGAGAAACTGTTCCTCAGTAAATTGTTTAATTGGAATCTTTCTTGGTATGAAGAAACAGTATCTTCTGTTATTATTATGTAATTTTCAAAATACAATTTTATTTTGGAATTTTCAAAATATTTTGAAATTTAGAAATATATATATTTTTTTACAAATAAAATGAATCTGGAAATTCTTTTACTTTCCTTGAGTTTCATTATTTCTATTCTTGCAGCAGCCTGGCGGTATAGCAGCAAGGCATGGCAGACGAATCATGCAAGGAGATCAAATATTGGAAATCAATGGACAGAACGTAAGAGATAGCAATCAGAAGGATGTGGCTCACATGATTGAGGTTAGTTCGCTGAACGACAGTAAGTATATATGGCAAGAAATATTGGCATGAAGCATTTTGAAATGTGTTCATTTTCCCTTAACCTTAATTACTTATTTGAATTGAATTCTTGTTTGTTGCCACGACAGCCGACGTTGATAAGATGTTCTGAGGACAGCAATGTTTCAAATCAGGGGGAAGATAAAGCTTGGGATATAAACCTAAATAACTTCATGGAGTGTGTCAGGGTATTAAACTACAGAAGAATACTTAGTCTTAACTGCGTCTACAGTAATGTCAGGAGTGTTGTCAATAAAATGGCTGAATTTGAACTGGTTAGGACAACTAATGCTGCCGTAATAAGGCTAACAAAAACGTGGTGCCACCCGGAAATTGATGATGACGAGTTCCACTAGTATGCTTAATGTATTTAGGAAAGATAGAAGGGGGTGGGGAGGGTCATGCTTCTTATCAAAAGTAGCCTGAGCACGAAAAGAGCTTTTGATGAGACTGAAGATAAGTCTGACGGCATAGAATCTGGATCGGGTGTGAGTTAGTTGGAAGAAAAGAAACAATGAGAGTGGGAGTAAGCTAAAGACCAGAAGACTGTGAAGAATATGACGACAATCTTTACATGCAGATGGAATGGACAAGTAAGCGTGAATATTTTATTATGGGTGAATTTAACTACCCCACATTGATTGGAATAAGAGGGAAGGAAACTCACGATGGAGAAAAACATTTTTAATAAACTAGATCATTATTATTTGTATCGCCACGTCAGAGAAAGTACTAGGAGTGAGAATATTCTTGACCTCATCATTACTAACGAATCAGATGACATCGCAGGGCTTAGAGTACAGGAATGATTGTCAAGAAGTGATCATGCAATCGTCAGTCGGAAGATGAAGAAAGATGTTGCAGTAGTTAAGGATACAGGCACGGCTTTTAACTTCAGAAGAGGGGACTTTGACAGTTTAAGGCGCTATATGGCGTCTGTGAATTGGCCAGCTTGACGTGGGATGGCGAATATATTTGAATTATGAAATACTTTTAAAGCAAAAGTCACAGAAGCCATAAACGAATACATACCTTTAAGAAAATATTGCAGGAGGAGGAGATTGCCAAAATGGATGATTGCGGCGCTGGCTGGTCAAAGAGAGCAGAAAAAGAAAACAGATAGCATGGGACAGTTACAGAGCCATGAAAAGTACTACGGCCTACAACAGGTATAAGTTTATCAATAATAGTACCAAAAATAAGGTCAGGGAGGCCAAGGCTGAGTTGAGAAAGCATGGCTAAGAGAAAAAAGGATGAGACAAGGAATTTTCATGTGAATACAACGAAGAAGAAACTAATCAGATTGGACCTTGTACACTGCGTTTGGGAAAGTCTTAGATATCCCAGCTGATGTTGCCGATGAATTGAATAGGTACTTTGCATCGGTCTTTACTGACGAATTGCTCTTCATGTTTAGAAGAGGCTGAGCCATATGAAATTCGTGATATCGTAATTACAAATGATTGTTTATTAGAATAACTTTTGAGCATAAAGGCAAGTAAGACTCCCGCAGTTGATAGCATATACCCTGTAGTTTTGAGGGAGAAAAAAAAAATTCAAATTATTATATAAGGGTCATCCGTAATTTATTACATAAATCCGTATTTTGTGTCTGTAAATTGCGTGTGTTCTCTGGTCGATTTTCCTGTTTTGTTAGACGAAAAAACCCGTTTCTGGGATGGGGGAGAAACCTTACTATCTACGCCTGAGACTGACTAACTCAGTCGTGGAGTGAAAAAGCCCAGTAAAGTTCCTGGCGTCATCGATGGGATTCGAACTCGAGCCTTTTCCACCCGGTGTGGGGAGGACGGTGACGATATACCACTGTGCTACCCCGCGCAGGCTAGTTTTAAGAGAGATCGCCAGGGAGTATATTGAATCATTGAAGTTAATTATGAGGGTATATTTGGACTCATGGGAGATTCCTTTGGATTAGAAAAGCGCCAATGTATCTCCAATACATAAAAGCGGTTCTAAGAGTGAAGTTGGTACAGACCGGTTAGTCTGTTTTCAGTGGTAGGAAAAATCTTACAGGCAATGATTAAGAGTACAGTTCAAGGACAATGAGATAGATATGGTATCTGAAGGATACACATTTCTTTGTTAAGGGAAAATCACGCTTAACTAACTTAATAGGCTATTTTGACACAGTTACCATGAGCTGGATTTAAGAAACAATTTCGACATAGTTTATTTGGATTTTGACATAGCATTTGTCTCGATCTCTCATGAGAGATTACTGTATAAGTTTGAATAGGTTGGTATTACTGGTAAGATTCTAAGATGGATTGCTGGGCAGCTGCATGGAAAAGGGTTGCGATTAATGGATATTCTTCAGATTGATATAATGTCATAAGTGGAGTTCCTCGTGGATCGGTTCTTGGGCCACTCTTGTTTCTGATTTGCATAAATGACATCAACGAAGGGACAGAAGGCGTGATGTCAAAATTTGCAGATGACGTAAAGATTGGCAGAGTCGTTAATGATCAGTGCCAAGCAGCGCTCCTTCAGCATGACTTGAACAGACTCCAGAGATGGTCAGAGAAGTGGTAGTTATGTTTTAATGTTGCTAAATGAAAGGTCTTAAACTTCGGGAATAGCAACCCCCAAATAAATTATATACTTGGTGGAGTTGAATTAAAAACAGTGAAGGAGAAAATGGGTCTGGGAGAGTTACAATGCGGGCAGACATGAATTTTTGAACATTGTAAATAAGCAGTCAGGAAAGTCTATGGTTTCCTATCGATTTCCCGAACGTTAATCTGTAGAGATATCATAAACCCACTATATAACAATTGTTAGACCACATTTGGAATACTCTGTTCAAGATGGAGATCTCATTTGAAAAAAAGACATTGAGCTTCTTGAAATGGTCTAAAGACGGACAACTCGAATGATAAGATCGGCAGAAGGACTACCGTATGAGTAGAGACTCCGATTATGTGGGCTACAGGAGCTTGGCAACCAGGCACCTTAGAGCTGACCTGATTGAGGTTTATAAGGCACTGAGTGGGGTTAGTAAAATGAATGAAGGTGCAATTTTCACTGTTACAAATACAGTCTGCGTGGTAGCACAGTGGTATCGTCACCGTCCTCCCCACACCGGGTGGAAAAGACCGGGTCCGAATCCGTCGATGACGGGAGGAACTTTAATGGGCTTTTTTCCACTCCGTGGCTGAGTTAATCAGTCTCAGGCGTAGATAGCAAGGTTTTTCCCCAGACACTGGGGTTTTTTTCGTACAGCAAAACAGGAAAATCGACCAGAGAACACGCAATTTACAGACATATTACATAAATGGGTATATGTAAGAAATTACGGGTGGCCCTAATATGGTAATTTCATTTGTTTTTTTTGTTACAAAGTACAAGGTTCTTACACATGGATCTTTGCGACAATGAGCGATAGGCAGGTCGAGCTTCGCCCATCGCTTCGCAGCGATTTTTTTTAAAAATTTTTGTATTATGCGGTCCCAGCCAACTTTCCTGGCAACCCCGCGATCTATGTACAATGTTATGTATTTGAAAGATGTAGTTCTGGGAGAAAAATTGCTTTATGATTTTAAACCGACGACAAAGGGGATGGAGAATTGCTTCCCGAATTTAAATCAACCAGAAAAGGGGGTAATCGAGAAAAATTTTCCCCTTTGCCTCTGGTTTTAATTCGGGAAACAAAATTTCGCATAGGAAGAGATAGCAAAATAGCATTCACTCTAATCCAAAATCGTCGTGATTAACAGCTAATCACTGTGAAAAAGTGAGAGGATCTAGACCTGCCTATCACTCATTGACGCAAAGTTCCATGGGTAAGAACCTTGTACCGAAGCCTAACCGTTTCCTCTTGTACTTAGTCGATCTTTCACTCTCATCACAACAATCGGCCAGCTGTTCCAAAAATGTCACTCCCTTCTTTCGAAAAGATGCGTTTTAATTTATTCATATTTGCAATACGACCGTCCCTCCAGTACAAACAAATTATTAAATGAGCATTTCGCAAAGTTTTCAAGAGAGGTGCTGCAAACACTTTGCGGAAGTTGACTACCTGTACTTACTAATCTGTGGGCTAATTACAGCCTCGATTGTAGGGGCCTTTAGGAATTCCTTTAATCTCCAAACGAGTTATAAGTGGCGAAACAACTGTACTGTTGCGGAGGACGGATGTTATGCCCATACTGAAATAAAAGTCCACTCAATATGGCACGTTCACCTTAATTATGGAAAGTGCGGAAAGATATCGAGATTAAGATTATGACTGTTGAAGTTGAAACAATATTTAAATAGTTCTTCGAACACTTTTAACAGTGCTCCAGGAATTATTATTATTATTATTATTATTATTATTATTAGCCATATGGTGCAAGGAAGCCTGAGGCTTATGCTGCACCAGGCAAAAAAAAAAAAAAAAATTTCCCTATTACCCTGAGAGAGAGAGAGAGAGGAGAGAGAGAGAGAGAGAGAGAGAGAGAGAGAGAGAGAGAGAGAGAGGAGAGAGAGAGAGGAGGAGAGAGGAGAGAGGAGAGAGAGAGAGAGAGAGAGAGAGCATCAGAAGGGAATCATCAAGAAAGAGAAGAATGATGATATCCAGCTCAGGACCCTGGTGTGCCAAGCCCATACTCACCAGATGTGAGCCCCTGGAATTAATGAGATTAATGATTTCCTACATTTTTATTAACTAGTCTTTCTCAGAATGACTAGCTATTTATTCATTCATTCTGAGAATGAAATAATCTAAGCTAGTTTAAATGGGAACTATGAATGCTTATGTGTTATTCCTTGATATCGTTTAGAATTTAGATGGAGCAATAGTTTTACTTCTTGGAAGAGTTCCCAACTTAAGTAGTGCCATTCAAGAATGGGCTAGGTGGAAAGCCCAGCAGTGCCTGAGGACGAGGACTAGTACATGGTCTGCTTACACTGCAAATGCAAAAGAAAAACTGCAGACTCAAAGGCCAAGGTAAGAGTAACGTTCTAAGTGCATGATATTTATTTTTGTATTTACCGCACATGGCGAAAGACATTTTGAATCGAGTTATAATCAAATAAAACATGCAGTGTGTCATATCTTTTAAGGCTATAATAGTTGTCATGGTGAGACCCAATTTCCTTCCGTTTTTTGAAGTTATCACAGTGCACCTTTAAACGATTTTCCTTAATCATGTTGCTAGAAGGTTTACACCGGACTAAATCTATTAAGAATGTTTCTAGGAGGAGGCATTTAGATCGATCAGTTAGTGTAAAGACCAGATACTCTGCCAGCGAACGTTTTAGAGGCCAACCTTATGTAAAAAGTTGGATATATCTTGCAGTGTTATATATATAAAAAAAAAAAAAATCTGAAAAAAAAAATTCATCATTTTAACATGTCCTTCCCTCAAATTTTACTTCACGTTCATAAACTCATCGTAAATATTAAAATGCCTTTGCGGTAGCACAATGAATAAAATTGTTTCACCCTGAACCCAAAAACTTTTCCGCACTATATGTGCAGAAAAGTTTTTGGGTTCAAGGCGAGAGCAGTTCTCTCAGAAACTCGAATTTTTTAATCCAATAAAAAAGCTTGTTAATTAGACTAAATCCAATACATGCAAATTTCAGACCCAATATACCGTCCCTTCACAGCTTTAGTTCTTTTGCACTAAAAACAAACACCCAGTAATCAACATCATACCTGAAAGTTATTTACAAAAAAAAAAAAAAAAAAAAAAAAAAAAGCCTCCCCGAAGCTTTCTAATCCATTTCTAAAATAAGCTCGGTCTCAGTCCAAATCTCAATAATGTGTATTTTCTGTCTCTAATTTGTTATGTCCACTTGCTTAAACCACACTAATATCATTTATCCTAATTATCTGCTCTGTGATTCAACCCACTTTAAAGATGGTACTTGTACAATCCACATTGGTATTCCTTGTCGGAGACTTCCTAATCTGAAATCTCCAATATTTCATAAAAATCTTTTTATATCCCATTTTGTCAACTTAATTTACTGCTTTTGTCATTCTCCGAACTTTACAAATCACTCTGAACTTTTCAAAATTTTTATTTAAACTCTATATATTTTCTGTCTAACTTTCCTAATAGTGAAGTATTTTCCTTTATAATTTTAATAGTGACTAGGGGGCTCCTCCCTGCTGGCTTTTCTCGCCTACCCCCGGGCACGCTTTTCTACGTAAAATGTAGAGGTATGACGGAGTGAAATATTTTCTACATAAAGACACACCTGTCAAAACGCATTGATCGATATCTAATGACCTATGTAATTATTTACCTGTGCATTTGTAGTGACGTAATTGCTCCAAACACTTGTACCACGTGACTCGTATCCCTCCTCTCCCATTGGCTACCCAATTACGCTGCATTCTCAAAATCAAATAAATATCACTATGTAATTAGTTATCCGCGTTTACACAGGTCACTTAGGAAAAGGACTTTTTCTTCAGGTTCCATAATGCATGAGGAATATTGTTGCATCTGAAAGAGCAGGACTAAAAAATATTTACAAAATTTGAAACTATCTACAAATATACACTAGTGTGCAAAACTTAAGGACCAACACTATTTCTAAAGGTTGCAACCACAAAATCCTTACTTAAGGTACTCTTTATTGATGAGAGTAGATTCCGTCTAGGGCTTGCAAACCGGTTTTATAAACCGGTTAAATCCGGTTTTCATATTGAGTTGTTAAAACCGAAACCGAGCTTCTAAAACCGGATTCGAATATTTTTTAGTTAGCCCTCGAATATAGTTTTTTGTTACGCACATTTTCTTTTGTTTGTTCGTTTGTCTGGATCGTTCAACTGCTTTATGTTTTAAACCTGTTTTTTATTTTATTTTATTTTATGTTGGTACGAATTTCATGGGCAAGTGGCCCAAATCTAGGAGGGTACCTTTTATCTTGCCACCTGTATCATGGCTCGATGCAGGTGTACTCATTTACGACTGAGTGAGCGATAGCGTAAAAGAAAATGCTCAACATTTCTCCGTTCCATCTATCTTGTTCGCCAGGCAAGTTATGGAACGCGCCTTATTGACGGTTACCCGCTAGAAACAGATTCGCTGAATATTGCAGCAAATTTCAATCGTAGAAAGTTTTTTGCTTCTTTATTCCTATTAAATTTGCGATCAAATGTTCTCCAAAAAGCAGCTTCACCAAATTTAGC